>NC_086099.1:216357167-216657167 GCF_963921235.1 Mobula hypostoma
GGGGAACGCGGCTTTATTCAGCTGTATGGTTGAAGTTGAATTTTATCTTTTGATTTGATTAAATCAATCTAACCACTCCCTCCTACAGAGCCATGTGCCCATCTCAGAGCCTTTTATATATGCCTAATATATCTGCCTCCACCACACCCCTGGCAGCACACTCACCACTCTCTGTGTCAAAATACCTACCTCTGACATTCCCGCCCCCCCCCATACTTTGCTTCATCACCTTAAAATTATGCCCTCTCGTATTAGCCGTTTCCATTCTGGGGGAAGGTCTCTGGCAATCCATTCCATCTATGCATCTTATCATCCTGTATACCGGTATTAAATCACTTCTCATACTCCATTGCTCCAAAGAGGAAAGCCCCAGCTCACTCAACCTATCTTCATAAGCCCTGCTCTCTGATCCAGGCAGCATCCTGGTAAGTCTCCTCTGCACCCTTTCTAAAGCGTCCACATCCTTCCTATAACGAGGTGACCAGAGCCGAACACAGTGGTGAATTAGAACAGCAAGATTACAGCACAGGGTGGGCTTTTCAGCCCACAGTATTTTGCCGACCTTTTAACCTATTCCAAAGTCAACCTGACCCTTCCCTTCCTCATGGCCCTCCACTTTTCTACCATCCATGTGCTGATCTAAATGTCCTTAACGTATCTGCCTCTACCACCACCCCCGGCAGGGCGTTCCACGCGTTCACCATTCCCCGTGTAAAAAGCCTACCTCTGACTTCCATCCCCCTCAACACTTTCCTCCAACCGTCTTAAAATAAAATGGATCAAATGGCTGTTTAATATCAGAGAATGTACACAGTATACAACCTGAAATTCTTACTCTTCACAGACATCCACCAAACAGGAAAAAAAACACAAAGAATGAATGACAGAAAATGTTTGAACCCCAAAGCCCCCCTCCCCCTCCCCCAACTTGCTTCAGCAAAGGCATCAGCTGCCCACAACCCACCACATAAGTAATAGCAAAGCCCCCATAGGGACCATGAGCTAGAGCCCATCTAAAAACTACTGTCCCTCCCAACACTTGGACACCTCAGACAGGCTCCCTGTCACTAGTGACAGAGAGAGAGAGACATTGCTCCGACAACAACGAGAGGGGAGACCAGCAGCTTGCTGTCTCAATGTTACAGATTTCTCCAAGTTCCCCAAGTCGAGCACCAACAGACTGTCACTCACAAGCAAGAGAGAGAGATTGAATGAATTAATTAATTAATTGAATTCACTTGATTTCTTACATCCTTCACATAAATGAGGAGTAAAAATATTTACGTTACGTCTCTGTCTAAATGTGCAATGTGCTATCATAGTAATTTATAATAAATAGAACGGTCAGTATAACGTAGAAATACACTCAGATCAAGCGTCAGTTAATCAGTCTGATGGCCTGGTGGAAGAAGCCGTCCCTGAGCCCGTTGGTCCTGGCTTTTATGCTGTGGTAGCATTTCCCAGATGGTAACAGCTTAAATAGATTGTGGTTGGGTTGACTCGGGCCCCCAGTGATCCTTCGGGCCTTTCGGAGATTGCTCGAGTGCAGGGGCCTACTGACAGCAGTGCGCACACCTGCTATCTCAATGTTTCAATCTCCCGCGATGCTTCAGTCCGCGTTATCAGCGAGGAGCTGGGTTGTCCACAGGGCCGCACCCCAGAGATGCACATCATCCAGGCCACTTCCAGAGATATCGAAATGCCAGGCTGTATAGTGAGTCCGAGGATGTACACACCATAGAACCATAGAACATTACAGCACAGAAACAGGCCTTTTGGCCCTTCTTGGCTGTGCTGAACCATTTTTCTGCCTAGTCCCACTGACCTGCACACAGACCATATCCTTCCATACAGCTCCCATCCATGTATCTGTTCAAGTTTTTCTTAAATGTTAAAAGTGAGCCCACATTTATCACTTCATCTGGCAGCTCATTCCACACTCCCACCACTCTGTGTGAAGAAGCCCCCCCCTTCCAATGTTCCCTTTAAACTTTTCCCCCCTCACCCTTAACCCATGTCCTCTGGTTTTTTTCTCCCCTAGCCTCAGTGGAAAACACCTGCTTGCATTCACTCTATCTATACCCATCATAATTTTATATACCTCTATCAAATCGCCCCTCATTCTTCTATGCCCCAGGGAATAAAGTTCTAACCTATTCAACCTTTCTCTGTAACTCATTTTCTCAAGTCCCAACAACATCTTTGTAAACCTTCTCTGCACTCTTTCAACCTTATTAATATCCTTCCTGTAATTTGGTGACCAAAACTGCACACAATACTCCAAATTCAGCCTCACCAATGCCTTATACAACCTCACCATAACATTCCAGCTCTTATACTCAATACTTTGATTTATAAAGGCCAATGTACCAAGAGCTCTCTTTACGACCCTATCTACCTGCGACGCCACTTTTACAGAATTTTGTATGTGTATTCCCAGATCCCTCTGTTCTACTGCACTCCTCAGTGCCCTACCATTTACCTTGTATGTTCTACCTTGGTTTGTCCTTCCAAAGTGCAATACTTCACACTTGTCTGTATTAAATTCCATCTGCCATTTTTCAGCTCATTTTTCCAGTTGGCCCAAATCCTTCTGCAAGCTTTGAAAACCTTCCTCACTGTCCACTACACCTCCAATCTTTGTATCATCAGCAGATTTGCTGATCCAACTTGCACATTATCATCCAGATCATTGATATGGATGACAGATAGCAATGGACCTAGCACTGATCCATGTGGTACATCACTAGTCACAGGCCTCCACTCAGAAAAGCAATCCTCCACTACCACGCTCTGGCTTCTTCCATTGAGCCAATGTCTAATCCAATTTACTACCTCTCCATGTCTACTTAGCGACTGAATCTTCCTAACTAACCTCCCATGCAGGACCTTGTCAAAGGCCTTACTGAAGTCCGTATAGACAACATTCACTGTCTTCCCTTCATTCACTTTCCTGGTAACCTCCTCAAAAAACTCTAATAGATTTGTTAAACATGACCTACCACACACAAAGCCATGTTGACTCTCCCTAATAAAAGTCCCTGTCTATCCAAATACTTCTAGATCCTATCTCTTAGTATTCCTTCTAATAATTTACCTACGAACGATGTCAAATTTACCAGCTTATAATTTCCTGGATTACTTTTAGAGCCTTTTTTAAACAACAGAACAACATGAGCTATCCTCTAATCCTCCGGCACCTCACTAGTAGATACCAACATTTTAAATATATCTGCCAGGGCCCCTGCAATTTCAACACTAGTCTCCTTCGAGGTCCGAGGGAGTATCCTGTCAGATCCTGGGGATTTATCCACTCTGATCTGCCGTAAAATAGCAGGCACCTCCTCCTCTTCAATCTGTATAGGTTCCATGACCTCACTACTTGTTTGCCTTATTTCCATTGACTCCATGCCAATTTGCTTAGTAAATACAGATGCAAAAAAAACATTTAATACCTCCCCCATTTCTTTTGGTTCCATACATAGCCGACCATTCTGATCTTCAAGAGGACCAATTTTATCCCTTACTATCCTTTTGCTCTTAATATACCTGTAGAAGCTCTTTGGTCCTGACGAAGGGTTCAGGCCCGAAACGTTGACTGATCATTTCCATGGATGCTGCCCGACCTGCTGAGTTCCTCCAGCGTGTTGTGAGTGTTGCTTTGACCCCAGCATCTGCAGAGTATTTTGTGTTTACAAAGCTCTTTGGATTATCCTTTACCTTGACTGCCAAAGCAACCTCATGTCTTCTTTTAGCTCTCCTGATTTCTTTCTTAAGTATTTTTTGCATTTTTTATACTCCTCAAGCACCTTATTTGCTCCCTGTTTCCTATACATGTCATACATCTCTCTTTTCTGCTTTATCAGAGTTCCAATATCCCTTGAGAACCAAGGTTCTTTATTCTTATTCACTTGGCCTTTAATCCTGACTGTCATGGTCTGGTCCGTGAAGTCCGTATTCCGGTTCATGGTCCGGTCCATCGACCCTTGCTCCAGGTTTTCCTGTCTACCCTGTTTCTGTTCTTGTTGAGCTCTAATTGAGTCAGCTGATGCTCATTGGGGCTGGCTGCTTAAATACCTTCAGAGACCAGGGCGTGGGTGCTGGATTGTTCTTGTCCTTACCCCTTGTATCCCTTCTTCTGCCTTCTGTTTCCTCGCCTGAAGTTCTCATCTCGCCTTGCTTTGCTAGCAGCCTTGCCTTGTCTTGTCTTGCCGGTAACTCTCGCCTCACCTGAAGTTCTCGTCTTGCCTTGTCTTGCTGGTAACTCTCGCCTGGTCTCACCTGCAGTCTTGTCCTGGAGCCACCCTGTACCTAGCTCCCTTCCTGTCCCTTGCCTCTGCCCAGGTAAGTCAGACCGTCTTGCCATTACCTGCAATTGGTTCTGTCCCTTCCTGTTCCATGCCTCCATCAGGTGGTGATCTGCGCCCTGCCCAGGAGTACCGTGCCCTGCCCAGGTGGAGCCTGCCTAGCCTCAAGCCTGAAGACTCCAGCCTCCTGCCTAGCCTCAAGCCTGAAGACTCCTTCCTCCTGTCAAGCCTCGTCTCTAGCCTCTAGCCTGAAGTCCCCAGCCTCCTGCCTCCTGCCAAGCCTCGTCTCTAGCCTCTAGCCTCAAGCCTGAAGACTCCAGCCTTGTCCTGTCTGCCTGCCAAGCCTCATCCTTGCCTAGTTCTGGGGTCCGAGCCAGAGGCAAGACCCAGGTACTGGGTCCTTGTCCAGTCTCTGGCTTGGAGTCCAAGCCCGGGCTCATAGCTCTCTTGTCCAGTCCTGTTCTGGGTTCCCGGTTTTCGTGTCCATGTCCTTGCTCTCACCCTGTATCCTAGTCCTGTCCCTAGTACTTCAGTGTCTGTGTCTTGCACTTGGGTCCGTTCCCAGCCAGTGCCTTATGACACCGGCAGGAACATACAAACTCTGCTCTCTCAAAATTTCTCCTTTGAAGGCCTCCCACTTACCAATCACATCCTTGCCAGAGAACAACCTGTCCCAAACCACGCTTTTTAGATCCTTTCTCATTTTTTCAAATGTGGGCTTTTTCCAGTTTAGAACCTCAACCCGAGGACCAGATCTATCTTTATCCATGATCAGGTTGAAACTAATGATGTTATGATCACTGGAACCAAAGTGTTCCCCTACACACACTTCCGTCACCTGTCCTAACTCGTTTCCTAATAGGAGATTTAATATTGCATCCTCTCTAGTTGGTACCTCCATATATTGATTCAGAAAACTTTCCTGAACACATTTTACAAACTCTAACCCGTTTAGACCTTTAACAGTATGGGAGTCCCAATCAATATGTGGAAAATTAAAATCCCCTACTATCACAACTTTGTTTCCTGCAGTTGTCTGCTATCTCTCTGCAGATTTGCTCCTCCAATTATCGCTGACTATTGGGTGGTCTATAATACGATCCCATTAATGTTGTCATACCTTTCCTGTTTCTCAGCTCCACCCATATGGCCTCGGTAGACAAGACTTCTAATCTGTCCTGCCTGAGCACTGCTGTAACATTTTTCCTGACAAGCAATGCTACCTTCCAACCCTTCATCCCTCTGCCTCTATCGTGTCTGAAACATCGAAACCCTGGAACATTAAGCTGCCAGTCCTGCCCCTCCTGCAGCCAAGTTTCACTAATGGCTATAATGTCATAATTCCATGTGTCAATCCACACCCTCAGCTCGTCAGCCTTCCCCACAATACTCCTTGCATTGAAACAGACACACCTCAGAAGATTATCACCACCACACATAACCCTTCTATTTGTGACTTTACATGAACTTTTAACATCATTTATTTTCACCCCGCTCCACTGTCAGCTCTGGCACTCTGGTTCCCATCCCCCTGCAAATCCAGTTTAAACCCTCCCCAATAGCACTAACAAACCTCCCTGCAAGGATATTGGTCCCCTTGTAGTTCAGGTGTAACCCGTCTCTCTTGTACAGGTCCCACCTGCCCCAGAAGAGGTCCCAATGATCCTGAAATCTGAAACCCTGCCCCCTACACCAGTTCCTCAGCCACTTGTTCATCCTCCAGAGCATCCTATTCCTACCCTCACTGGCACCTAGCACAGGTAGTAATCCTGAGATTACCACCCTTGAGGTCCTGCTTTTTAACTTCCTACCAAGCTCTCTATACTCACTCACCAGGACCTCCTCACTCTTCCTTGCTATGTCATTGGTACCGATGTGCACCACGACATCTGGCTGATCACCCTCCCACTTCAGAATGCTGTGCACGCGATCAGAGGCATCCCTGACCCTGGCACCCGGGAGGCAACAAACCATCCTGGATTCTCTGTCACGACCACAGAACCTCCTTTCTGTACTTCTAACTATCGAGTCCCCTGTCACTACTGCTCTCCTCTTTTTCCACCCTCCCTTCTGCACTGCAGAACCAGACTCAGTGCCAGAGATCCGGCTACTGCAGCTTGTCCCAGGTAAGTCAAAACCACTCCCCCCCACCCCACTCGTGGAGAAGCATAGTTTGAACTGCCGCTGTAGATTACAAACTCTGACAGGGCCCCAGCACCTTGAAAAGAAAGGCATGGAAAAGGTAAGAAACTGTTTGATGGACAAACTGGAAGAAGTCACTTGGGTCTGCAAAAACCTTTGGCGTAATCTTTAGCTCCTCCCTCTCCGCCTTGTATTATGCCCCCTTCTATTAGCCATTTCTACCCTGCGAAAAAAAATCTCCGACTGTCCACTGCATCTGTGCCTTTTATCATCTTGTACACCTCTATCAAGTCACCTCTCATCCTCCTTCACTCCAGAGAGAAAAGCCCTAGCTCACTCAACGTCTCCTCTCAAGAGATGCTCTCTAATCCGGGCAGTATCCCAGCAAACCTCCTCCGCACCCTCCGTAAAGCTTCCACATCCTTCCTATAATGAGGCGACCGGAACTGAACACAACGCTGGAATTCTGTTTCACTGCATCAGCAGAGCAAGCCCTTCCTTTGCTATCTTCTTTCCCCTTGTCTGCACTCCCGATGAAGGGTCTTCTCCTGAAACGTCAACTCTTTATCCCCCTGCAGAAATGCTGCTGAGTTCCTTCAGCCTCTTGCGTGTGTGGATCTTCCTTCGATACTTAGTCAACCCCTGGGATGTGGGCACTTTGCCAGTGCCGGCATTAATTGCCCTTTCTGGGCCAAGGAGACAGCTAATATTCAAGCACATCAGTAGGTCTGGAGTCACATGTCAACTTGACCAGATAAAATGCCAGATTCCTTTCCCTGTAGGATATTTTTAACAAAAATCCTTGCTGATTTCCTGGTCATCAATACCGACATAAGCTTTTTTAATCTTAGTTTACATCCGTTACGTGAGCCTAAATTCCCCATCTGCCCAGGCAGGATTCAAACTAATGTCTCTGGATCATTGGCATAAGCCTCGAGACGCTGGCTCAATAATTTAGCTACCGTACCTACAAACACAATAACGCGATAAGCACAATGTCTCACAGCCGTGGCAAATCGCGCTTCAAACAGCTATCCCGCTTGTTGCAGAGCAAATCCCGTTCCGAGCGCACGAGAGATTCTACAGCTGCTTGAAACTGAGCAACACACACAAAATGCTGGAGGAACTCAGCAGGTCGGGCAGCATCTGTGGAGAGGAACAAACAGTCAAGACCCTGCACTGGCACTGGAAAGAAGCCAGAATGAGAAGCTGGGGGGATGGAGCTGGAGTACACGCTGGAAGGTGATAGGGGAGACCAGGTAAGAAGGTGGGTGGGTGAGCGTGAGAGGAAGAAGTGAGAAGCTGGGAGGTAATAGGTGGAAAGGGAGGGGGGGAGAAGACGGCGCGACGGCAGTGCGCGCGGCCACTTCGGTGATGAATATCTGTTATCTGTCAAGTAGGGGACCGTGCCCAATCCTGATTTGATGGAGACAGACATGAGAGTACAGAGGAACATCTGGAAAACTTCTGAAATGCCGGCTTCCCTGCCGCTGCTACTGTGTGGTAACCAGAATCTCTGGAGCTGAAGGCCTCAAGATCCTCAGCTTTGCTTGTTTCAGCGGCTGGGGAGAGATCGAAAGTGCTTGGCAGAGGATGGCTCTCGGGAGGCTGTATCAGAGAAGCTGGTCGGAAGCTGGGAGTTTTCGGACGGATGGACTCAGTGTCGACTGTGGTCGGCTGCTTCCAAGGTATCGGCAAGTTGACGGTGCCTGGAGGTTTATGGCAGGGTGTTTCTCCCTTTTGCCGCCTGCTATCGGGGACTCAGGAGTCAATCGATTCGGAACTTTGAGACTTTTTTTTACTGTGCCCATGGTCTGTTCTTCATCAAATTATGGTATTGCTTTGCACTGCTGTAACTATATGTTATAATTATGTGGTTCTGTCAGTGTTAGTCTTTGGTCTGTCCTGTTTTCTGTGAGAAACATTTTCTCCAGAGAAACATTGTATCATTTCTTAATGCATGTATGCATTTCTAAATGACAATAAAAGAGGGCTGAGTGTTCTCATAATCTAATCTAAAAAAGGTAAAGGGCTGGAGATGAAGGAATCTGTTAGGAGAGGAGAGTGGACCATGGGAGAAAGGGAAGGAGGAGGGGACCCAGAGGGAGGTGATAGGCAGGTGAGGAGAAGAGACGAGGTAAGAGAGGAAACAGAACGGGGTATGGAAGAAGAGAGAAGAGGAAAGGGGGAGAAATTACTGAAATCGATGTTCGTGGAGGCTACCCAGGTAGAATGAGGTGTTGCTCCTCCAACCTGTGAGTGACCTCATCACAGCGGTAGTGGAGGCCATGGACCGACATGTCGGAATGGGAATGGAAATGGGTGGCCACCGGGAAATCTGCCTGTTGTTCCTCCGGCATTTTGTGTGTGTTACACTTCCAAGGGGTCCATTTTGGTAGATAGGCAAGGCCTTATTTAATTGGAAGGACTGATGATGGACACTGCCTCTGAAAGTGCAGAGCTCCCTCAGTGTCGTCTGGTGTAGGAGCAAGGCTCTCATGGTCTGTCTTACCTATCACCATTTTCAGGGAGCAATGAACTTATACCCCAGGGTCTCTTTGCACACCCCAGTGCTCTGAAGTGTCCTGCAGAATACTAAACTCAACTCGTGTATTTGGCCACCAAAGATCAACAGGTTCTCACTTGTAGTGTCGTGCCCTGAATGTTAGTGGAAGAGCACAGTCATAGAACATTGAACAATACAGGCTCTTCAACCAACAATGATGTACCTACCTTTTAACCTAGTGCAAGATCAACCTAATCCTTCCCTCCTCCATTTTCTATCATCCATGTGCCTATCTAATAGTCTCTTAAATGTCCCTAACGTATCTGCCCCTACCACCACCTCTGGCAATGCACCCAACACATTTACGTAGAAAAACCTATTTCTGACATTCCCCCCCACCCCACCAAAATTTCCTCTGTTTGTTCACTATGTGCCTCGTCGTATGACTTGGGTGATCATGGTCTACCCACGACCGTGATTGCTCTTGGCAATTTTTTCTACAGAAGTGGTTTGCCATTGTCTTCTCCTGGGCAGTGTCTCTACAGGACCCCAGCCATTTTCAATACTCTTCAGAAACTGTCTGCCTGACGTCAGTGGTCGCATCACCAGGACTTGTGATCTGCACTGGCTGTTCACACGACCATTCACCACCTGCCCCCATGGCTTCACGTGACCCTGATCAGGGGGGCAGGTGCTACACCTTGCCCGGGCTAGCAGAGGGCAGGAGCGCCTTACACCTCCTTTAGTAGAGACGTATCTCCACTCCGTCACCCCGATACTTTCCTCCAATCATGTTAAAATTATACCCCCTCGTTGTTGCCCCAGGAAAAAGGCATCGGCTGTCCACGCCACCTATGTGTCCTATCATCTTATACACCTCTGTCAGACCTCGTTGATAAAGGTGTAGCAGATGGTGTGCAGGGTAATTGTAACCAGCCCTGTCACTTAGGGCCCAGAAAGCACTCAGAACAATGAAGAATGGCATGGTGTCACAGGACTGCCCGTCTCCTCTCACTGTCTGACCGGACACCTCAAAGACAGTACTGTACCACAAGAACCACGAGACCACAGCACCCATAAGACCAGGAGACACAGGACCAAAATCTAATACCAGGGTCTAGGACCAATGGACACAGCCTCAAAAATCAAAGGACGTCCTTTTAGGATAGAAATGAGGAGGAATTTCTTTAGCCAGAAGATGGTGAATCTGTGGAATTCACGGTATATTTAAAACGGAGTTTGATAGGTTCTTGTTTAGTGAGGGGGTTAAAGGTTACGGGGAGAAGGCAGGAGAATGGGGTTGGGAGAGATACTAAATCAGCCATGATGGACTAGCAGAGCAGACTCGATGGGCTGAATGGACTAATTCTGCTCCTGTGTCTTATGGTTTTGTTATGGCACACACCCAACCATGCCAACCTCTGGGGCTTAAACACTCCGGTTCTCCAGAGTATGGATAGCTGGCACGGTCCCTTTAAGATTCTGGCCCGTTCTGCGAGTTGGCAGTCACGTTTTGGCACCAAGATTTGGATATTTAAAGAGCACCTGAACTCAGGGCCAGTGCTCAATCGTCAGCTCAACTTTGGTTCAGTCTGCGATTGCGTTTAGGATCTCTGTCCCGTTTGGATTCCTGTCTAGTCTTGTCAGATTCACGTCTGGCATCTCGTCAAGAAACTTGTTCTCGTCTCAGTCTCAAGATCGTGTCTCGGTTCTAGCCTCGGTTACTCCAGCACCTGGGTCCTCACAATCCTCGCCCAGGCCTCTCGTTACATCTGATACTGGACAGCCGGACAGGCAACTATCTCTCTCTCTCTCTCTCAAGAGAGAGAGGAGCAGTTCACTTTCAGGCTGAAGACTTTTCCTCATGCTCCTGCTCCTTAAACAGAATTTCACAGATCAGGTTGAAGCTGCAGCAAAGGAACCTGATAAAAACGGGATTATTCCACCAGCAAGGAGAGCGAGGAGGAGAGGGATGAGCCTCATTTCCCGCCTGTACTGGTGGTGTAGCAGTTAGCATAACCAAATTACAATGCCAGCGATAGGGGTTCGATTCCTGCTACTGTCTATAAGGAGTCTGCACGTTCTCTATGGGGCCGTGTCGGTTTCCTCCGGGTGCTCTGGTTTCCTCCCACATACTGGTTTGCACTTTCTCTGTGGGGCCGTGTTGGTTTCCTCCGGGTGCTCCAGTTTCCTCCCACATACCTGTTAGTAGGTTAATTGGCTACATGGATGGAATTGGGCAGCGAGAGCTTGTTGGGCCAGGAGTGCAGTATCAATCAATCAATTGATCAATAATCAATCAATCAAAAAATAAGCAGAATGTCTATCAAAACATACAGTGAAAAGCAATACTCACAATGCGCTGGAGGAACTCAGCAGGTCAGGCAGCATCCGTGGAAATGATCAGTCAATGTTCTCTGGAATTCTCCAACTTGCGGTAATTTCCTCTCCCTCCCTTCCCCTATCCCTATTTCACTCTACCCCCTCCCCAGCTGCCTATCACCTCCCTCATGGTTCCGCCTCCTTCTACTACCCATTGTGTTTTCCCCTATTCCTTCTTCACCTTTCCTGCCTATCACCTCCCTGCTTCCCCTCCCCCACCCCCTTATCTTTCCCCTTACTGGTTTTTCACCTGGAACCTACCAGCCTTCTCCTTCCCACCCTCCCCCCACTTCTTTATAGGGACTTTTCCTCCTCCCTCTTCAGTCCCGACGAAGGGTTCCAGCCTGAAACGTTGACCGGTTGCTTCCACGGATGCTGCCCGACCTACTGAGTTCCTCCAGCATGTTGTGAGTGTTGCTTTAACCTCAGCATCTGCAGAGTATTTTGTGTATACAGTGAAACGTGTCTTTTACATCAATGAGCTGTTCGGGGATATGCTGGGGCAGTAAGCATCACTGTGCTCCCCACATCTCATTAACCCTAACCTGTACACCTTTAGAATGTGGGAGGAAACCGTAGCCCCCAGAGGAAAGCCCGGCAGTTCATGAGAGCTCCTTACAGACAGCAGAGGGAATTGCCTCGATCGCTGATTGCCTTGCTCTAGCCATTACATGATCATGTCCAGAGTGCTAGAGGGTTGTTCTCCTAATAGGCGAACAATCACTACAGCCAATCCACGTGGCCTCCAGGCGTTGCAAACAGAGGAATTACCTACCCTAACCTCCATTCTAGATAGCGAGATTTCAATCATTTTCTCCGGACTGGGGAATCAAGAATTGGAGGAGCTAGTTCTGTTAGTCTCTGATGAGTCCATAAGACCATAAAACATAGGACTTAGGAGCAAAATAAGGCCATTCAGCCCATCAAGGTTGTTCCACCATTTGACAATGGCTGATCCAGTTTCCTCCCAATACCATTTTCCTGCTTTCTACCCATATCCTTTCATGCCCTGACTTATCAAGACTATCAACCTCCAATTCAAATACGCCCGATGCCCTGGACTCCACAGCCACCTGTGGCAATGAATTCCACAGATTCACAACCCTATGGCTGAAGAAATTCCGCCTCATCTCCACTTTAAATGGACTTCGCTTTATTCTGAGGTAGTGCCCTCTGCCTCGAGTCCCTCATTATAGGAAACATCCTCTCCACATCCACTCTGAGCCTTTCAACATTCAGTAGGTTGCAAGGTGCTTGGGAAGCTGAAAGGTCTGAAGATAGTTGTCACCTGGAACAGATGCTCTGCACCCCAGGGTTTCTGAAAGAGGGAGCTGTGGAGGCATTACTAATGATCTTTCAAGAATCAATAGATTCTGTCATGGTTCCGGAAGACTGGGAAGTTGCAAATATCACTCCACTCTTCAAGAGGGTGGGGAGGCAGAAGAAAGAAAATCATAGGCCAGTTAGTCTCACCTCAGTGGTTGGGAAAATGTTGGAGTCGATTATTAAAGATGGGGTCTTCGGATGCTTGGCGGCACAAGATTAAACAGGCCAAAGTCAGCATGGTTTCCTTAAGGGAAAGTCCTGCCTGACAAATCTGTTGGAATTCTTTGAGGAAATAACAAGCAGGATAGACAAAGGAGAAACAGTTGGTGGTGTGTATTTGGATTTTCAGAAGGCCTTTGACAAGGTGCCACACACAAGGCTGCTTAACAAGCTACAGGCCCAAGGTGTTACAGGAAAGATACTAGCATGGATAAAGCAGTGGCTGATTGGCAGGAGGTAGACCAGGAATAAGGGGAGCCTTTTCTGGTTGACTGCTGGTGACTAGTGGTGTTCCACAGGAGTCTGTGTTGGGACCGATTCTTTTTATGGTACATGTCAATGATTTGAATGACATAATTGATGGCTTTGTGGCTGAGTTTGTAGATGCTACAAAGATAGGTGGAAGGGCAGGTAGTGTTGAGGAAGAGAGGAGGCTACAGAAGGACTTAGGTAGATTAGGAGAATGGGCAAAGAAGTGGCAGATGGAATACAGAGTCGGAAAGTGTATGGTCATGCACATTGATAGAAGGAATAAACCCATTGATTATTTTCTAAATGGGGAGAAATTCAAAAATTCAAGGTGCCAGGGGACTTGGGAATCTGTGTGTGGAATTTCTTGAGGGTTAACTTGCAAGCTGAGTCAATGGTGAGGAAGGCAAATGTAATGTTAGTATTCATTTCAAGAGGACTTGTTTATAAAAGCAAGGATGTAATGTTAAGGCTTTAAAAGACACTGGTGAGGCCTCACGGAGTATTGTGAGCAGTTTTGGGCGTCATCATAAGAAAGGATGTGTTGACTTTGGAGGTGGTTCAGAGGAGGTTCATGGCAGTGATTCCAGGAATGAAAGGGTTATCATATGAGCAGCCTTCAATGGCTCCGGGCCTGTACCTGCTGGAATTTAGAAAAATGAAGGGAGATCTCATTAAAACCCATCTAATGTTGAAAGGCCTAGAAAGAGTGGATATGGAGAGGATGTTTCCTAAACAGGGGAGTCGAGGGCCAGCAGCCTCAGAATAGAGGAATGTCCATGTAGACATGTAGAATGGAGATGAGAAGGAACTTTAGCCAGATGGTGGTGAATCTGTGGAATTCATTGCCACAGGAGCTGTGGAGGCCAAGTCATTGAGTATATTTAAAGTGGAGGTTGATAGATCTTTAATTAGTCAGGATATGAAAGATATGGGGAGAAGCTGGGCGTGGCAGTATACAGCTTTGTGGGCTATAAGGAAATTACTCCCTGCCATTCTAGCTATAATATCCTGTAGTGTAGCTAGAATGGCAGGGAGTAATTTCCTTATAGCCCACAAAGCTGTATACTGCCACGACCAGCGTATATCTGACATTTTCTTCAACACGGGCTGTGCAGTTGATTCCAGTTTTCTGTTTCTTCATGAAAAAATTGTGGGCAGCAGAGTTAGAAAAGAAGTTGTAAGGCAGCTGCACAGTTTCAAAAAAACTCACCCACTTGTTGTACATTGCTCACAACATCCACTAAAACAAGGTTAAGTCTGTGAGCATGGCAGTGTATATATAATGCCTGCGGGACCTCTTTCCTGAACCTCTTGGACCCCGTTATTGCACCCGGACATCACTGCTGCCCTGTCATAACACTGACCTATACACATGTTCTTATCAATAACACACTGGGCGAGTGTCTGTTCAATGCTTTAAGAAGTGACTCTGCGTCCAACCCTTCTGCTGGAGTGAAGTACAAGAATTCTTCAAGCACTGTTCAAATACTGCGCCACCACTGATAGTTGCTCCTTTTTACTCAAGTCTTTACTTTCATCCACCACGATGGCAAAATGTCCAGCCTCCTTGATTTCTGTACTTATTTGACGCCCGACCATATCTGCCATAATACCCATAATTTCATTTTGGATATCGTGATGGGTGTTTTTTGCATTTCCAGGATTACCCCCTTTTTTTTTAGCTACAGTCTTACCAAACTGCCCAATTACACTGAGCAACTCAACAGTTTTCCCCTATTCCCACTGGCAGTGGCGTGAGAGAGGAACTGGCCAAAGTTTACTGGAAAGGGACACTGGCGGGAAAGACAGCAGAGCAGCAGTGGCTGGAGTTTATGTGAGAAATGAGGAAGGTGCAAGACAGGTATATTCCAAAAAAGAAGAAATTTTCGAGTGGAAAAAGGATGCAACCGTGGTTGACAAGAGAAGTCAAAGCCTTTATTCCCACTGACAGGAAACAGCGAGTGGGAATAAAGGGATCCTATTCTGGTTGGCTGCCGGTTACCAGTGGTGTTCTACAGGGGTCCGTGTTGGGGCCGCTTTTTACATTGTACATCAATGATTTGGATTATGGAATAGATGGATTTGTGGCTAAGTTTGTTAACGATACGAAGATAGGTGGAGGGGCCGGTAGTGCTGAGGGAATGAAGAGTCTGCAGAGAAACTTGGATAGATTGGAAGAATGGGCAAAGAAGTGGCAAATGAAGTACAATGTTGGAAAGTGTATGGTTATGCACTTTGGCAGAAGAAATAAACGGGCAGACTATTATTTAAATGGGGAAAGAATTCAAAGTTCTGAGATGCAACGGGACTTGGGAGTCCTCGTACAGGATTCCCTTAAGGTTAACCTCCAGGTTGAGTCGGTGGTGAAGAAGGCGAATGCACTGTTGGCATTCATTTCTAGAGGAATAGAGTATAGGAGCAGGGATGTGATGTTAAGGCTCTATAAGGCCTCACTTGGGAATACTGTGGGCAGTTTTGGTCTCCTTATTTAAGAAAGGATGTGCTGACTTTGGAGAGGGTACAGAGAAGATTCACTAGAATGATTCTGGGAATGAGAGTGTTAACATATGAGGAACGTTTGTCCGCTCTTGGACTGTATTCCTTGGAGTTTAGAAGAATGAGGAGAGACCTCATAGAAACATTTTGAATGTTGAAAGGCATGGACAGAGTGGATGTAGCAAAGTTGTTTCCCATGATGGGGGAGTCTAGTACGAGAGCGCATGACTTAAGGATTGAAGGGCGTCCATTCAGAACAGAAATGCGAAGAAATTTTTTTAGTCAGAGGGTGGTGAATCTATGGAATTTGTTGCCATGGGCCAAGTCATTGGGTGTATTTAAGGCAGGGATAGGTATCTGAGTAGCCAGGGCATCAAAGGTTATGGTGAGAAGGTGGGGGAGTGGGACTAAATAGGAGAATGGATCAGCTCATGATAAAATGGCAGAGCAGACTCGAAGGGCCTAATGGCCTACTTCTGTTCCTTTGTCTTATGGTCTTAAGGCAGGAGAATGGTGTTGAGAGGGAAATGGAGCAGCCATGATGAAATGGAGCAGATCCAATGGGCCAAATGGCCTAATTCTGCTCTTCTGAATAACGACATTACGCAGAGAGTGGTAAGTGCATGAAAGCACTGCTGAGGGTAGTGATGGAGGCTGACATCCTCGGGGTATTTTAGAGAGGGCGGCACGGTAGCATGGCAGTTAGCACAGTCGCATTATGACGCCAGCCATCACCCAAACCGGGAGCTTTCCTAACAGGAAGACCACAGACTGTGTGGATTGGTGATAATATATCCTCCTCGCTGACGATCAACACTGGGGCACCTCAGTGGTGTGTGCTTAGCCCACTGCTCTACTCTCTATATACATCTGACTGTGTGGCTGGGCATAGCTCAAATACCATCTATAAATTTGCTGACGATACAACCATTGTTGGTAGAATCTCAGGTAGTGACGAGAGGGCGTACAGGAGTGAGATATGCCAACTAGTGGAATGGTGTCGCAGCAACAACCTGGTACTCAACATCATTAAGACGAAAGAGCTGATTGTGGACTTCAGGAAGGATAAGACGAAGGAACACATACCAATCCTCATAGGGGGATCAGAAGTGGAGAGAGTGAGCAGCTTCAAGTTCCTGGGTGTCAAGATCTCTGAGGATCTAACCTGGTCCCAACACATCGATGTAGTCATAAAGAAGGCAAGACAGTGGCTATACTTTATTAGGAGTTTGAAGAGATTTGGGATGTCAACAAATACACTCAAAAACTTCTATAGATGTACTGTGGAGAGCATTCTGACAGGCTGCATCACTGTCTGGTATGGGGGGTGCTACTGCACAGGACCGAAAGAAGCTGCAGAGGGTTGTAAATCTAGTCAGCTCCATCTTGGGTACTAGCCTACAAAGTACCCAGGACATTTTTAGGGAGCGGTGTCTCAGGAAGGCAGCATCCATTATTAAAGACCTCCAGCACCCAGGACATGCCCTTTTCTCACTGTTACCATCAGGTAGGAGGTACAGAAGCCTGAAGGCACACACTCAGAGATTCAGGAACAGCTTCTTCCCCTCTGCCATCCGATTCCTAAATGGACATTGAAGCTTTGGACACTACCTCACTTTTTTTTTAATATACAGTATTTCTATTTTTGCACATCTATTCAATATAAGTAATTGATTCACTTGTTTATTTATTATTATATTTTATTTTATTTATTATTGTTTTTTTCTCTCTCTGCTAGATTATGTATTGCATTGAACTGCTGCTGCTAAGTTAACAAATTTCACGTCACATGCCGGTGACAATAAACCTGATTCTGATTCTGATTCCTGCTGCTGTCTGCTCACTCTCCCTGTGACCGTTTGGGTTTCCTCCCAGTGCTTCAGTTTCCTCCCACATTCCAATGATAGCTAGTGAGCCATAATAGCACCGGAAACATGACGACGCTTGTGGGCCGTCCCCATCTCATCTGATGCATTTCACAGTCTGTTTGGATGTACATGTGACAAATAAAGCTCATCTTTAAATCTCCTATGAAAGAGAAGTGGAGGGTTATGAGCTGTGTAGGAGGGATGGGTCCAATTGATCACGGAATATGTTAAAATGTTGGCACATCTTGGTCCGAAGGGAATATTTTGCGCTGTACTGTACCGCGTTCTGTGTTTTACCCTTCACTGTGAAAATCCTTCTCTCAATTCTCTTCCCAACATGTAACACCTCAGACTTCTCTCCAAATTAAACTTCACTTGCCATGCCTCATCCCACTTGCCTGGCTGAGCAAGATGTCCTCTGTAAATTCTCTTATCCGTCTTTTCTTCTATTGCTTTTTGTTGGCAGAACGACGAGAAAGGTGTATCACTCTCGTCTTTACTGTCTCCTACACCACCTGCAAGTCCTGTGGGATCCTTTCACTCAGACTGAGAAGGTAGATAGGCCCCTTCCCGCAGTCCATGCCCTCATGCGCGTGCCTGGAAAAAAAGAATGACAAGGGGAATGTCCTTGACAAAGATACCGAAATAAAATATTAACTGTCCTTGTAAAATCATTATGCAGATAGATTACAATACAATTGCACTTTATCACCTACTTCACTGAAAGGGTCTGATTCATTTTGATATTGTTTGTTAATGATGGAGATAAAGTGGGTTCTGATATTATTTCAAAGAAAGCAATAAAAGTAGAATCATTAGTGATAAATTTTAAAATAACAATTTGAAAACGTACATTTGAGCAGACTACGTTAAGGAAAGCAAACAGGGAAGATCTCACATGTTTTCTCTAGTGGGTCAGACAGCATCAGTGGGAGGAAAGGGCATTGCCGGCAATTCATTTTGTTCCAAAGATGTATAGATTCAAAGTTCAAAGATCAAATTAAATTTATTATCAAACGACCTTGAGGTTCCTTTTATTGCAGGCATTTACATGAAAATGAAGAAATCCAATAGAATTGATGTAAAGCTATACACAAAGACTGACTACAGTCAATGTGCAAAAGAAGATAAATTGTACAAATAATTTTTTTTAAAAGTAAAGAAGTAATACTGAGAACTTGAGTTGTAGAGTCCTTGAAAGTGAGTCCATAAGTTGTAGAAACAACAGGAATTCTGCAGATGCTGGAAATTCAAGCAACACACATCAAAGTTGCTGGTGAACGCAGCAGGCCAGGCAGTATCTCTAGGAAGAGGTACAGTCGACGTTTCAGGCCGAGACCCTTCGTCAGGACTAACTGAAGGAAGAGTGAGTAAGAGATTTGAAAGTTGGAGGGGGAGGGGGAGATCCAAAATGATAGGTGAAGACAGGAGGGGGAGGGATGGATCCGGGAAGAAAGACAAGTGGGGGGGGGAACCCAGAAGATGGGCAAGGGGTATATTCAGAGGGACAGTCCTGTCCCATGATCCTCTCGTATCCCTTTTGCCTATCACCTGTCCAGCTCTTGGCTCCATCCCTCCCCCTCCTGTCTTCTCCTATTATTTTGGATCTCCCCCTCCCCCTCCCACTTTCAAATCTCTTACTCACTCTTCCTTCAGTTAGTCCTGACGAAGGGTCTCGGCCTGAAACGTCGACTGCACCTCTTCCTAGAGATGCTGCCTGGCCTGCTGCGTTCACCAGCAACTTTGATGTGTGTTCCATAAGTTGTGGATTTGGTTCAGCGTTAAGTGAGTGAAGTTATCCACACTGGTTCGAGAGCCTGATGGTTGCAGGGTAATAACTGTTCCTGAACCTTAGTACAGTAAATAGATTAATTGGTCACATGGGTGTAATTGGCCATCATAGGCTCATAGGGTCTGTTACCGTGTTGTATCGCTAAATAAATAAATGCGGCCTCGAAAATCTCATCGGTTTGTCAAAAGGGCAGCCAAGACATGGCTCTTTTTCAGAACTCTCCCTCCCTCCTGCTCAAATTGATATTTTTTCTAAGCTGCGAGTTTCAGGCTGACAGATGAAACATAAGAAAAAAAGTCTCAAACACAATAGTTTTCAAACCAAGTGCCGTCAAGGTCACAAAGTTTAAATGGGTCTTTGTGATTGAGCCAGGAAATTGAACAACAGAAGCTGAGAATTAAGAAGCTTTCTCTTCATGCATCGTGCCCCTGTGGACAAGCAGAGCATTACTGTCAACCTTAGAGTAGGGAAGTGAGCGGGGAGGGAGTGCATTGCCGAAGAGTCTTTAACAAATGTGCACCTTACATAGACAAGTAGACATCCACCGCTCTCTTGTGAGTCTGGGCTGCTCTTCATGCTGTTTTCCCTTGGTGTAGATGGCTACTGTAAAATCCCCATTAGTCGAACTGCTTCCTACCAGAGCCCATCCCCTCGGGAAAAAGGGGATTTTAAACACAAGAGATTCTGCAGATGTGAGAAAATCAGAGCAATAAACTGAAAATGCTGGAGGAGCTTAGCATGTCAGGCAGCATCTATGGAGAGGAATAAACCATCGCTGTCTTGGGCCGAGACCTTTCATCAGGACTAGTTCAAGGTTCAAAGGTTCAAAGGTTCATTTCATTATCTGCGTATGGACGCAGAATACAACTCTGAGATTCATCTTCTCCAGATACCCATAAAATACAGAAAACCCATGGAGACACTGAAAGAAAACGGCGGATAAAACATCAAACCCCTAACTCCCAAGCCCCTCCCACACAAAAAACAGTGGCAATAACATCAAACCTTCAACCCCCTCGCTCGCACGAAAACTAATTTATCTCCCCACCCAGAAACGGCAAGAAGAGGGGGAAGGTGCCAGAATAAAGAGGAGGAGGGAAGGGAAGGAATACAAGCTGGCAAGTGATAGGTGGGACCAGGTGAGAGGGAAAGGAGGTGTGTGGGGGAGGGGGGATGAAGTAAGAAGCAGGGAGGTGATAGGTGGAAAAGGTAAAGGGCTGAGGAAGAGGGAATCTGATAGGAGAGGAGGGTGCACCACAGGAGAAAGGGAAGAAGGAGGGGAACCAGAGGAAGACGATAGGCAGGTGGGGAGAAGATAAGGGGTAAGATGGGAGCAAGAATGGGTGGGGGGGGAACTATTGAAAGTTAGAAAAATTGATGTTCATGTCAGCAGATTGGAGGCTATTCAGACAGAATATGAGGTGTTGCTCTTTTAATATAATGTAGAAAATCTTGCAAAATCACAGCAGGTCGGGCTGCATCTGCGGAGACAGGAACAAGAGTGGTGGAATATCCGGGGAGGGGTTGTGGTCGATAGGATTAAATGGGTGCTTGCATTTATCCTATCTATACCCTCATAATTTTGCACATCTCCCCAGTTACACTCCAGGAAATAAAGTCCTCACTTATTTAACATTTCCCTACCAGAGAGAGGGAAAGCATAGACCTGTCCTAGCATGAGAAGCTAGTTCTGGCGGTCTGGGTGGATGAGATCTACCGTGAGATCCAATGACCAAGAAGGCAGTTCTGCAACGCTTCATGGAGGGTGAAGGGTACGACAAGGCACAGAGAAGTCATGGTCATTCACTGCAAACAAGGAAGACCCCTGTTGTGATGACTTCTGGTATTGTTGGACCCAGACTTCCCAGGTTGAGAGAGTGGAACTTCCCTAGTGCTGAAGCTCTCTCACTTTAAAAACTCTCCTCATGGAGGTTTCTTCACGCAACTCACCTCATCGAGTGATCAAAAGGAGACCCTTCATCGGCACTGGAAAGGAAGGGGGAAGGAGTCAGGCTGAGAAGGTGGGGGAGGGGAGGAAGAAGTACAAGGTGGCAGGTGAGAGGTGAAACCGGGGCGGGGGGGTGGGAGGTGAAATAAAGAGCTGGGAAGACGATTGGTGAAAGAGATATAGGGCTGGAGAAGGGGGGATCTGGTTGGAGAGGACAGAAAGCCATGGAAGAAAGGGAAGGAGGAGGAGCACCAGAGGGAGGTGATGGGCAGGGAAGGAGATATGGTGAGAGAGGGGAATGGGGAATGGTGATGGAGAGGAGGAGGAGGGGGAGATATTACCGGAAGTCTGAGAAATCAATGTTCATGCCATCAGGTTGGAGGCTACCCAAGCACAAATCTGTCAACATTGACTACGAAGGACAACGTAGCAATCCTGATGGAACCATGTAGTCCTGATGAAGGGTCTCAGCCCGAGATGTCGACTGTTTATTCACCTCCATGGATGCTGCCTGACCTGCTGAGTTCCTCCAGCATTCTGTGTGCATTCCTCTGGATTTCCAGCAAAGGAACTTGAGGAACTCCACGGAGAATCTCCGGAGACCAAGTCCCCAAATCCTCGGCTTTGCCTATTGCCTGTTGCCGGGGCCGGGGTCGAAGTCGAAGCGCTTGGCGGAGGTGGTGCTCGGTGTCGGAGAGGTGGTTGGAGACTCGGAGATTTTCGGACGGACTCGGAGTCGGACTGTGGTCGGATGCTGCACCAGCAAGTTGGCGGCGCTGGAGGTTTACCGTCTGCGTGAGATGATGGGACTTTCGAGAGACTTTGAGACTTTTACTGTGCCATGGTCTGTTCTTATCAAATTACAGTATTGCTTTGCACTGTTTTAACTATATGTTATAATTATGTGGTTTTTGTTAGTTTTTAAGTCGGTTTGTCATGTGTTTTCGTGATATCATTCTGGAAAAACGTTTTATCATTTCTTAATGCATGCATTACTAAGTGACAATAAAAGGGGACTGTGTGTCCTCATAATCATAATCATAATAATAATAGTTGAGAATCATAATAATAATAGGTGAGAATCAATGTGGAAGGTCTGTAAGTACAAGTTCTTTGCCATGGTAGTTAAAAATAATCTCATGTTATAGCCACGATTTCACATTATGCACTGAATTTTATTGAATTCATTGGCTATCTCATTGAAACTTATCGAATATTGAAAGGATTTGATAGAGTGGATGTAGAGAGGATGTTTCCTATAATGGGGGGGGTCTAGGACCAGAAGACACAGCATCAGAATATAAGCACATTGCTTTACAACAGAGATAAGAAGAAATTTCTTTAGCGAGAGGGTGGTGAAATTGTGCAATTCATTGGCATAGACAGCTGTGGAGGTCTAGTCATTGGGTATATTTAAACCAGAGGTTGATAGATTCTTGCTTAGTATCAAAGATAATAGGGAGAAGGCAGAAGAATGGGGTTTAGAGGGATAATAATCCAGACATGATGGAGAGGTAGAGCATACTCAGCGGGCTGAATGGCCCAATTCTGCTCATATGTATTATTGTCCTACTGCCTTATGTTCTGTGTACCTTAGTAACAGGAGCAGAATGGTTGAATTTCTGAACCAACAACCAGAGGCCTAGGCTGTTGAGCAATGAATTCAACTCCCACTATTGTAAAAGGGGAATTTAAATTCTTAAATCTGACAATGATAAATCAGAAATTTTGGGATTGTCTTTAACACCCATCTAGTTCACTAATGTCCTGAAGGGTATCTATCATCTTTACTGTGTTACTGTATGTGACTCCCACAAAGGGCAGCATGTTAGTGTAACAATCCTTTCCAAACATAATTTTTACCTCATGCCCTCCCCCTCTGTTTTCCACAGGGATCACTTCCTCCATGATTCCCTTGTCCGTTCATCCCTCCTCACTAATCTCCCTCCCGGCACTTAATCCTGACCCATTTTCCTGCCCCCTCAACTCCATTCAGGTCAGGCAACACTCAACCTGTGAATCTGCCGGGGTTGCCTATTGCGGCCAGTGCTCCCAACGAGGCCTCCTTTACAACGATGAGACCCGTTGCTGATAGGGGGACCCACTTCCTCGAGTACCTCCGCTCCAAACTCCAGAAGCAGAACTCCCTGGTGGCCAGACATTTTCATTCTGATTCCCATTCCCATTCAGACACGTCGGTCCACAGCCTCCTCTTGTGCCACCTCAGGGTGGAGGAGCAACACCTGATATTCCATCTAGGTAGCCTCTGACCTGATGGCGTGAATATCACTTTCTCCTTCCGGTAAAAAAAATTCCCTCCCCCTCCCATCTTCTTCTGCCCTCTTACCGCTTCTCACTTGCCAATCACCTCCCCCCAGTGATTCCTCTCCTTCCCTTTCTCCAAGGGTCCACTTTCCTCTCTATCAGATTCCTTTCTCTCCAGTCCTTTTCCTTTCCCACCCACCTGGCTTCACTTATCATCTTCTAGCTATCCTCCTTCCCCTCCCCGCTTCCTGTCCAGTCCTGCATTAGGGTCACAGCCCGAAACGTCGATGGTTTATTCATTTCCATGGATGCTGAGTTCCTCCAGCATCTGGTGCATGTTAGATGTCCGGCATCTGCAGCATTCCTCGCGTTTAATCATTCACAGCGCCGGCAATCGCTAGGGCTTTACTCTTTGGAGAGAAGGAGGATGAGAGGAGACATGATAGAGGTGTACAAGATAATAAGAGGAATAGATAGAGTGGATAGCCAGGCCTCTTCCCCAGGGCACCACTGCTCAATACAAGAGGACATGGCTTTAAGGTAAGGGGTGGGAAGTTCAAGGGGGATATTAGAGGAAGGTTTTTTACTCAGAGAGTGGTTGGTGCGTGGAATGCACTGCCTGAGTCAGTGGTGGAGGCAGATACACTAGTGAAGTTTAAGAGACTACTGGACAGGTATATGGAGGAATTTAAGGTGGGGGCTTATATGGGAGGCAGGGTTTGAGGGTCGGCACAACATTGTGGGCTGAAGGGCCTGTACTGTGCTGTACTATTCTATGTTCTATGTTCTATGATCAGGGGTTCAATCCCACCACAGTCTGTAAGGAGTTGGTGTGCTCCCCACCGTGACCACGCGGGTTTCCTCCGGGTGCCCCGGTTTCCTCCCACAATCCAAAGATGTGCGGGTCAGGGTGAGTGAGTTGCGGACGTGCTGTGTGGGCGCCGGAAGCGTGGTGACACTGGCGGGCTGCCCCCAGCGCAATCCTCGAACGGTGCCGGTTGTTGACGCAAAACGACACATTCGGCGTATGCTTCGACATACATGTGACAAGTAAAGCTCGGCTTAAATGCCGTGGTAACTCCCTTCCCGTGAGCAAATAGATAATAAACAAACAAGCTTTGCTAACGTCTGTGCAGCGATAATGTAGAGCAGGGACACAAACTTCTACAGATGGTCCACGGAGGACTTTCTAACTGTCTGGTATGGGAGGGGGAACACCGCACAGGGTCGATGTCCGCTGCAGAAAGTTGTAAATTCAGTCAGCTCCATCATGGGCACCAGCCTCCCTGGCATCCAGGGCATCTTCAAGGAGCAGTGCCTCAGGTCTAGTCATTCTTGTCATTTAACTGTATACACTTACACCGCCAAACGAGGCAACGTTTCTCCAGACCAGGGTGTGAAGCACAGTAGTACACAAAACACTCATATCTCAAAATAACTTGGGAGATTAAGAATTAAGTCAACAAATGAATTACGCAAAGATAAACAAAGTAAACTGCACAAATTGTAGGGCAAAGTACAAATTACCCGGTGACACTCTGAATGCGGCATCTATCATTAAGGACCCCCATCTCCCAGGACGTGCCCTCTTCTCATTGTTACCATCAGGGAGGAGGTACAGGAACCTGAAGACACACACTCAGCGATTCAGGAACAGCTTCTTCCCCTCTGCCATCAGATTTCTGAATGGGAATTGAACTCACAAACACTACCTCACTACTTTATTTTCTCTTTTTTGCACTATTTGTTTGATTTAACTTTTTTAACAAGTATATTCTTTTCCTGTAATTTACAGTTTTTATCATTATGCATCGTAATGCACTGCTGCCGCACAACAACACATTTCATGACATACACCAATGATACTAAAGCTGATTCTGATTATGGTTTTTTTAAAAAATGCAGTCGTTATTTTTGACGAAATGATCATTGAAGGTAGGTGTCCAGGAGATGGGTGAGGTTTCTATGCAGTGGCAAGCTGGTGGGGAACTCCCTTTGTCCCTTTGACTGCCTTCAACCTTGTCATCTGTAAAGTGAGCTGCCAGCTAGGGTCAGAAGAGTCTGCTGCTCCCTCTGTAGCCTTTACATTCAATGGTGTCATCAGGAATTTCAGCATAAAATTCCTCTCGGTTTTACCAGTGCCCCTTACCCTCAACAGGACCTCTTGCAACTCCGTGTCAGAAGCAGAGAGAAACCCTGCACCTTCTGCTCTGGAGGAAATAGCTGGGCTGCCATTGGGCAATCTGGTGAATTCTTCCTGAAATAGTTTGCAGGTCACGTGTCCAGGGGATGGAATGCAAGGCTGGTGATAAGATCAGGTTTGTAAATCACTGGTTTGACTGCGAGGAGGATGCTTTGCCAGAAAGAGAGGGAAGAGGGGGAGAAGGGGGAAGGAGAGATTACTCTCAAGGTGCTATATAGTATACATACTTTGATAATAAATGTACTTCGAATTTTGAACTTTATAAAGGGGAGAGGGAGAAAGGGTGGGGGGGAGAGTGGGGAGAGGGGAAAGGGAGTGAAGGTGAGGTGAAGAGCGAGAGAGAGAAAGAGGATAAAAAGAGAGGGGAAGGGGAGAGGAGAGAGTGGGAGAGGAGTAAAACGAGAATGGGAGGGGAGGGTGATGGGGGAGAGAGGAGAGAGAGTGGAGGGGAGGAACAGGGAAAGGAGAGGGAGAGAGAGGGATATAATCGATTATCCACACATTAACACATAATATGATCCCACAGCATTAGAATCTTCTAGTCTGAAAAAGGATGTATGCTGTCACTACTCCAGAATTACTCAGTAGTCAGAGCGGTAGGTGGGTATATAGCCGAGGCGATCTCCTGAACTGGTTAGTGGGCGCGGGGCAAGTGCACACACCCACCCCACTTACTCGGGGATCTTCGCGTTGCTTTGCCAGCTTTGGGGACTACAAGACTGGCTAACGTTACGGACGCCACAAACAATGTGAACCCAGTGTGGACCCCTGGCTTTGAGAAGGTGACAGTTGCCTTGCAGAGGCAATATGGCACAGCCTCAGGTAAAACGGGCAGAAACCTTCTCCTTAAATAACCAGAAAAAAGCATCCTACTCCTCAAATCATTTCAAAACCGGATGTGGCGGGGGTGGGGGGGGGGACTGAGAGAAGGCGAGTAGAAGAACACAAGAAAAGTGAGAGCGAGGAGAGGAGAGAATTGTGATCAGAACTCAGAACTCTGATATCTCAGAACAACGAGTTATATACACGAAACTCAGAGTTGTATCTGGTATGCAAACTCCAATCATAAACATAATTCAAACTTTTGAATGGTGAGGGTTTCAGTGCTCTCTTCCTTCCTGTCCATCCTTGTGTCCACTTCTCCAAGTGAACCACTGGGTTCTGGGGGAAATATCATCATCATTCTCCTGCTTTCAATGACCGTGCATTTAACAAAGGATTGTCCCCTCTCCCGGCCCGTCTTTGTGCTGTAAGACATAGTGGTGCTGTGATTATTCTGAGTTTCCCTACCAGCTACTTAGTCAGAATCAGAATCACCGGCATGAGTGGTGAAATTTGTTAACTTAGCAGCAGCAGGACAATGCAATGCATGATAATATAGAAAGAAAAAAGTAAATAAGTAAATGAATCACAGTAAGTATATATACGTATATTAAATAGTGCAAAAACAGAAATAATATATATATATAAAATGAAGGTAGTGTTCAAGGGTTCAATATCTATTTGGGAATTGGATGGCAGTAGGGAAGAAGCTGTTCCTGAATTGTTCAGGCTGCTCTATCTCCGTCCTGATGGTAACAATGGGAAGAGGGCACGTCCTGGGTGATGGGGGTCCTTAATGATGGATGCCGTCTTTCTGAGGCATCGCTCCTTGAACGTGTCATGGATTCTACGGAGGCTAGTGCCCATGATGGAGCTGAGGAATTTTACAACTTTCTGCAACTTACTTTGATTCTGTGCAGTAACACACCCACCACCCCCTACCAGACAGTGATGCAGCCTGTCAGAATTCTCTTCGCGGTATATCTATAGATGAGGGAACGTTACAGCTATATAGGACCCTGGTCAGACCCCACTTGGAGTACTGTGCTCAGTTCTGGTCACCTCACTACAGAAAGGACGTGGAAACCATAGAAAGTGTGCAGAGGAGATTTACAAGGATGTTGCCTGGATTGGGGAGCATGCCTTATGAGAATAGGTTGTGTGAACTCAGCCTTTTCTCCTTGGAGCGGCAGAGGATGAGAGGTGATCTGATATGACCTGATGGAGATGTATAAGATGATGAGAGGCATTGATTGTGTGGTTAGTCAGAGGCTTTTTCCCAGGGCTGGAATGACTAGCACGAGAGGGCATAGCTTTAAAGTGCTTGGAAGTGGGTACAGAGAAGATGTCAGGGGTAAGTTTTTTTACGCAGAGAGTGGTGAGTGTGTGGAATGGGCTGCCGGCGATGGTGGTGGAGGTGGATATGATAGGGTCTTTTAAGAGACTTTTGGATAGGTACATGAAGCTTTGAAAAATAGAGGGTTATGGGTAACCCTAGGTAATTTCTAAAGTAAGTACATGTTCGGCACAGCATTGTGGGCCGAAGGGCCTGTATTGTGCTCTAGGTTTTCTATGTTCTATGTTTCTATGGTTTTGAGTGTTTTAGGTGACAAACCAAATCTCTTCAAATTCTTTATGAAATATACAGCTGCTGTCTTGCCTACTTTATAGTTGCATTGATATGTTGGAACCGGGTTAGATCCTCAGAGATCTTGACACCCAGGAACATGAAACTGCTCACTCTCTCCACTTCTGATCCCTCTATGAGGATTGGTTCATGTTCGTTCATCTTACCCTTCCTGAAATCCACAATCAGCTCTTTGGTCTTACTGACACTGAGGGCCTGGTTGTTGCTGCAACACTACTCAACTAGCTGGTATATCTTGCTCTTGTACGCCCTCTCGTCGCCATCTGACATTCTATCAACAATGGTTGTATCATCAGCAAATTTATGGATGGTATTTCAGCTGTACCTTATCACACAGCCATGGGTATAGAGGGAGTAGAGCATTAGACTGAGCACTCACACCCCTGAGGTACATCAGTGTTGACTGTCAGTGAGGAGGAGATACTATCACCAATCCACACAGATTGTGGTCTTCCAGTTAGGCAGTCTCTGTAATGGAGGCACACAGTGCAGTCCAGAGTTATTACATGTACCTATGGAAGCACCTCTCTCCTGCTTTCTTCTCCCCTCTTTCTCCCCCACTCTTTCCATCTCTGTCTTCCTGCTCTCTCTACCCTTCTCTCCTCCTCCTCTGCCTCTCTATTCTCTCTCCCCTCACTGGCCTTTCTCTTTCCCTTTCTCCCCTCTCTTTACCCCTCTACCCCTTTCTCTGTATCCCCCCTCTCACCCTCTCTCTCCCCTTTCTTTACCCCACCCTTTGCTTTTCCCTCTGTTTCTCCCTTCTCTCCCCATCTCTCTCTCTCTTTCTCCTTCCTCTCTCCCCTCTCCCTTCTCCTCTCTCTTTCTCCCTTCTCTCCCCCTCTCCACCTCTCTCCCTTTCTCCCCGCTTCTCTCTCTCTCCCCTTCTCTATCTCACTCTCTCTACCCTCTCTCTCATATCTCTCTCTCCCATCATTCCCCTCTCTCCCTGCTCTGTCTCCTTATTTTTCTCCCCTCTCCCTCACCCCTCATTTCCTCTTATCTCTTTATCTCTCTCTCCCTCACTCTCTCCCCCTTTGCCCCTCCCTCTCTCACACATCTTTCTCTTTCACTCTCCCTCTCTCACACACTCTCTCTCTGACAATATCACACTCTCTCTCATACTCTCTCTCACACATTTTCACTCACACTCATCTCTCTCACACACACTCTCTCACACTTTCTCTCACACTCTCTTTCATAATCTCTCTCACACTCTCTCTCAATCCCTCTTCTCTTTCCCTCCCTCTCTCTCACTCTCTCACACACCTCTCTCACACTTTCTCTCCCACTCTCTCTCACACTCTCCCTCACACTCTCTTTCATAATCTCTCTCGCACTCTCACACACACTCTCTCTCAGTCCCACTCTCTCTTTCACTCTCTCACACATGCTCTCTTAGTCCCACTCTCTCTCACACACTCTCCCTCACACACATATGCACTCTCTCATATTCTCTCTCTCACACCTAGTTACGCTCACTCTCACAGACACTCACTCACTCTCACAGACACTCACTCACTCTCACACACACTCTCTCACTCTCACGCACACTCTCTCACACACTCAGTCTCACACTCTCAGTTTCACACTCTATCTCACACACATACACACAGTCACACACACATACTCCCTCCCACACACACATGCAAACTCTCTCTCACACCCACTCACACACTCTCACACACACGCACACACACACCCTCACACCCACTTACACTCACTCTCATGCACACTCACACTTTCTCTCAGACACACTCTCTCTCACACACACACTCTCTCGTAAAAACATAGAAACATAGAAGACATACAGCACAATACAGGCCCTTTGGCCCACGAACCTGTGCGGAACATGTCCCTACCTTAGAACTACCTAAGCTTTACCCATAGCCCTCTATTTTTCTAAGCTCCATGTATCCATCCAGGAGTCTCTTAAAAGACCCTATCGTTTCCACCTCCACCACCGCTGCTGGCAGCCCATTCCACACACTCACCACTCTCTGCGTAAAAAACTTACCTCTGACATCTCCTCTGTACGTACTTCCAAGCACCTCAAAACTGTGTCCTCTCATGCTAACCATTTCAGCCTTGGGGAAAAGCCTCTGACTATCCTTATGATCAATGTCTCTCATTATCTTGTACACCTCTATCAGGTTCACCTCTCATCCTCTGTCGCTCCAAGGAGAAAAGGCCGACTTCACTCAACCTATTCTCATAAGGCATGCTCCCCAATCCAGGCAACATCCTTGTAAATCTCCTCTGCATCCTTTCTATGGTTTCAAGTCCTTCCTGCAGTGAGGCAACCAGAACTGAGCACAGTACTCCAAGTGGGGTCTGACCAGGGTCCTATATAGCTGCAACATTACCTCTCAGCTCTGAAACTCAATCCCACAATTGATGAAGGCCAACGTACCGTACGCCTTCTTAACCACAGAGTCAACTTACGTAGCAGCTTTGAGTGTCCTGTGGACTCGGACCCCAAGATCCCTCTGATCCTCCACACTGCCAAGAGTCTTACCATTAATGCTTTTATACCCACTCACACTCGCTCTCTCTCTCTTTCTCACACTCACTCTCTCTCTCTTTCTCACACACACTCTCTCTCACACTCTCATCCCACCTCTCTCCCTCTCTGCCTCCTCCCTCCCTCTACAGTGATGTGGGATTCTATTGTTTATTCCCAGCCCTGTTTCAGTTCCATTACCTGCACATTGGAAGATCTCCCAGTCTGTGTATCATGATACATATTGTCCCCTCTAGATTCATTGATGTGCTTTCATTTGAAGGAAGGGTCTCTCTCTCATTTGAAGGATCTCTCTCTTTGTAAGTAAGTCTAATGCCAACAGATGATACATTTCATCATGCATGTACAGTGCGTAAGAGTGTGTGGTCAAGGCAGAATTTCAAGTAAACTTTCTACAGGTCTCTGTGTTCCATGCATGTAAGTCTGTATGTTACTGATGGGTTAGGGACTCGGGGTGTATGGAGTGTCCAGGGAGGGGTAGGGGATTGTCGAGTCCATTCAGGGCAGCTCACCACCTTTGGACCCCACTGGACACTCAGCTCCCAGCTGCGGCTCCAAGTGACTGTTTGCATGTGACAGCGGCCACACCTCGCTACAGCGCTCTGACAGGCGAGATAGGCATGTTCCCATCCTAGCATGTGAAGAAGACAGGGTGGATGAGAGCCAACAGCCAGGAAGGCCACTCTGCAACGCTCTGTGGAGAGCAAAGGGCACGGAAGACAAAGAAGACTTCTTGGTCATCCACTGCAACCATGGAAGACCTCAGTTTGTGGCAACTATTTGCAGCCCTGGACCTCAACGTCGAGCGAGTGGGACTGCTCCCTCGCAGTGGCTTTGCCAGTGTAAAGTACGTCCTGCACAGGAGAGTGGTGATTGTTGGATGAGACTGAACACCAACAAGGAGCCTTGGGAGTGTATCCACCATCATGTGAAGTCAAGGCATTTATTGCCATGTCACTAATGCAGTGAGATGCAGTGAAAACTTTGCTAGAAACATCACAGGCACATAACAACACTCACGACACGCTGGAGGAACTCAGCAGGTCGGGCAGCATCCGTGGAAACGATGAGTCGACGTTTCGGGCCGGAACCCTTCATCAGGCACATAGATTCGGACCATGCACTGAATGTAAATGATGCACAAACGATACCTGATGTACAGTGAAAAAAAAGACTCTGCAAGAGCAGGACATTTGTGCAAAAGGAAAACAAAACAAAGACAAGCCCACATTACCACAGACTCCACAGATGTACGGTGGAGAGCATCCTGACTGGTTGGATCACCTCTTGCCACAGAGGCCCCAATGCAGAGGGTTGAAGAGGGTTGTACACTCAGCCAGCTCCATTGCAGTATCAAACCTCCCACCACTGAGGGGAGCTTCAACAGGCCAGCTGAACCAGGTGAGGGGAGCCAGCTGGCCTCGTATCCAGTGAGACGGCGACATCCCTGTCCTGGCCTGTGAAGTCACCTCCAGGAGACTGGGCAGATGAGATCAGCAGTGACGTCCAAGGACCAGGAAGGTGACATCCATTGTTAAGGACTCTCACAATCCAGAACATGCCCTCTTCTCTTTACTACCATTATGGAGGAGCTTCTGCATGGATTGTCACCTGGTCGTGGTGGAGAAGCTTGTGTGGTCCTGTGATCCCGAGAGCAATGCCGTCTGGAGCTATGTTCCTGGTAGGGTCACCCATGGCGGTAAGGTCGAGGGTGAGGTCCCTGACAAAGAACAATCTAACCAAGACCTCAACGGTGGAACAGGCGGACGAAGTTACTTTGAACTCACGGCTGTGAAGGCGGATGAAGGCTGCAACAAATCCATCAGCTCCAATCATCGTGGTTTCCATGCCATTGGAATCAGTTGGTTGATTTGTGAAGTATCGTGTGCCTCTTGGAGTGTAACATCAAGCACACGTTAAACAAATACACGCACAGGCGTCTTCGCTGTGTGGGCCACTTCTCCAGAACGAAGACCATCGTCCTCGACCTCGAGGGAGAGCCATGACGATTACGGAGGAGGTACAGCAGCCTGAAGACACACACTCAACAATTCAGAAACCCACTTGAGGGCAAAGTAAAGGCAACTCTTCCCACCGTCAAGGACATCTTGAAAAGACGATGCCTCAAGTAGGCAGCATCCATCATGAAGGACCTTAACCATCCATATTCCTTCTTTTCATTGCTACCATCGGGGAGGAGGTACAGGAGCCTGAAGACCCACCTTCAATGCTTTACAACAGCTTTTACTCCTCTGCCATCAGATTTCCATGAACACTACATCACTATTTTGTTTGTTTTGCATTATTTATTTATTTTGTGGTTTATGGTAAGTTTATAACCAATGGGGAGAACTTCACTCAATGTCACTCAACTTCACTCAACGTCACTCAACTTCACTCAACGTCACTTGCCCCATCATTGAGATGTTCCCAGAACCTATGGACTCACTATCAACGACTCTTCATCTCATGTTCTCGATATTTATTATTTATTTATTTATTTATTTATTTATTTATTTATTTATTTATTTCCTTTTGCATTTACACAGATTGGTGTCTGCTGCACGCTGGTTGGATGCTGTAGTTGGGCAGTCTTTCATTGATTCTGTTATGGCTATTATGCTGTAGATTTGCTGAGTACAATCAAAAGAAAATGAATCTCAGGGTTGTATATGGTGACATATATGTATTCTGATAATATATTTACTTTGAACTTCTATTTACACTGTACTGCTGCCAGAAAACAAGAGATTACATATTATATAAGTCAATAATGATAAAAATGACTAATACAAAGATCACAGAAGTGTGCAAAGCTGGAACGGATAATAATGAAAGTTCTTATTTGCTGTGTTGGCGCGTGGCCAAGTGGTTAAGGTGTCGGTCTAGTGATCTGAAGCTTGCTAGTTCAAGCCTCAGCTGAGGCAGCATGTTGTGTCCTTGAGCAAGGTACTTAGCCACATATCGCTCTGTGATGACACCAGTGCCTAGCTGTATCAGCCCTAGTGCCCTTCCCTTGGACAACATCGGTGGCGTGGAGAGGTGAGACTCGCAGCATGGGCAACTGCCGGTCTTCCATATAACCTTGCCCAGGCCTGCGCCCTGGAAACCTTCCAAGGCGCAAATCCATGGTCTCAGGAGACTAACGGATGCCTATATATATCTGCATATAGCAGTGGAGCAGGGAGCTGGGAGCAGTGGTCCAGCACCTCAAGGCAACCAGAGGTGTACAGTGGAGAACATTCTGACTGTCTGCATCCGTGAGGCTCCAGCCCATAGGATCTACATGCTCCAAATAATGTATATGTCAACATATACCACCCTGAGATTCATTTTCTTGCTGCATTAATGGAAAATAAATAAATACCATAGAGTTTATGATAAACCATATATAAACAAATACTGACACACAACCAACGAGCAAAAGAGAACAAATTGTGGCAATAGTAAATTTTATAAAGTAAATAAATAAATATTGTGAACATGAGTTGTAGGGTGGTTCAAAGTGAGTCTATTGGTTATATATCTAAATAAGTAAATACAAAAAAGTTTTTTTTTAAAAAAACTATACATAACAAAGACTGGTGGACATCCAACATGGAAAAGAGTGCCAATAATGAATTTGAAAGAGTATATAAATAATACTGTGAACGTGAGTTGGCGAACCCTTGAGAGTGAGTCTATGGGTTGTGGTGTCAGTTCAGAGTTGAGGTGAATGGAGTTATCCACACGAGATCAGGAGCCTGATGCTGTTACTGAACCAGGTGGCGTGGGACCTCAGATTTCTGTACCTCCTCCCAATTGTTAGCAGCAAGAAGAGGGCATGGCCTCCTGGATTATGGGGGATGGTGAGAACCTTAATGATGGGTGGTGCATTCATGTGGCTGTGCTCAGTGGTGAGGAGGGGTTTTCCTGTGACAGACTGGGCTTTGCCCACTATTTTCTGTAGACAGTTCGGTTCCTGGGCATTGATGTTTCCTTACCAGGCTGTGATGCAGCCAGTCAGAATTCTCTCCCCATGCATCCCACAGGCTGGAAACTTAAAGGACAGACCTGACGCTAAAGAAATAAAGGATAATGCTGGCTGAACTTTGAGAACAACCTTCTAACTGTTAAATGCATTGTGGTGACTTAGACCTGCTCTGGCCATATAGGAGCCAACTGGTTCAGTACGTGCACAGAATGGAGGGAGAGTTTTCTGCAGACTGAACAGTATTGTTCAGACAAAGGCTGAAGGTGATAGTGTGCTTACTCTGAGCGGAGCCATGTTAGAGTTCAGGGAGCAATTTTATTAAGGGAGATGACAGGATGAAGGGTTTCAGCTCAAAATGTCGACTGTTTATTCCCTTCTGTGGATGCTGCCTGACCTGCTGAGTTCCTCCAGCATCTTATGTTTGTTGCTGGGATTTCCAGCGTCTGCAGAATCTCCTGTGTTCAGGTTTTGCCCTTTCCGTGGATGCTGCCTGACCTGCTGAGTGAGTTCCCCCAACACTTAACATGTGTAACACTCACAACACGCTGGAGGAACTCAGCAGGTCAGGCAGCAACCGTGGAAAAGATTGGTCGACGTTTCGGGCCGGAACCCTTCGTCAGGACTGTAGGGCGAAGGGGCAGAGGCCCTATAAAGAAGGTGGGGGGAGGGTGGGAAGGAGAAGGCTGGTAGGTTCCAGATGAAAAACCAGTAAGGGGAAAGATAAAGGGGTGGGGGAGGGGAAGTAGGGAGGTGATAGGCAGGAAAGGTGAAGAAGGAATAGGGGAAAACACAATGGGTAGTAGAAGGAGGCGGAACCATGAGCGAGGTGATAGGCAGCTGGAGGAGGGGGCAGAGTGAAATGGGGATGGGGGAAGGGAGGGGGAGGGAATTACCGGAAGTTCATACCAAGGGGCTGGAGAGTACCTAGACGGTATAAGAGGAGGCAGCCGAAACGTTGACTGATCGTTTCCACGGATGCTGCCTGACCTGCTGAGTTCCTCCAGCGTGTTGTGAGTGTTGCTTTGATCCTAGCATCTGCAGAGTATTTTTGTGTTTACTTAATAAGTGTGTTGCTCACTATCAAACAATAAGAAATTGAAAGGAGTTGATATTTAGAATGACGCATTTGTCTTTGTAAATGAATCACTGAAAGTTAAAATGCAGGTATAACAAGTAAATTAAAAGGCAACTTTTACGTTGCCTCTTTAATTGCTTTTTAATTAAGTCAAGAGTTGTGCTGGCTTATTTAAAGTGAATGGTGGACACACCAAGAATATTGTTTTCAGATCTGGCTTCCCTACCAATACTTGCAGTGGAAGGAGTAGTGAAGGCTCACCAGTTCAATCCCTGGCACTGGATAAGGTGGGTTTTAGTTTGTGAGGAAAAAAAATTAAGCAGACTGGGCCAATAATCTCCAGAGTTTGTGGCGATGAAGGGCCTTACCATCCAGGACAATCCCTCTTCCCGTTACTATCATGTCTTGGGGCCTGAAGAACCACACACAATGTTTCAGGAACAGCTTTGTCCCTTCCGCCATCAGATTTCTGAACGGTCCATGAACATTTACCTTGTTTTTTTTGCACTATATATTTATTTCGTAATTGGTATTAATTGTATGTCTTTGCACTGTGCCGCTGCTGCAAAACAACACATTTCACATCGTCTCTCTCACACGCACAGTGCTGGAGGAACACAGCAGGTCAGGCAGAATCCACGGAGAGGAATAGACAGTCAGCGTTTCAGGCCGAGACCTTCACTTCCAGCATCGGCAGAATCTCTGGTGTTTAAAATTTCATGTTGTGTAAGTCGGTGATAATAAACCTAATGGAGCACACGGCTTAGACATAGGAGCAGAATCAAGGCCATTCGGCCGATCGAGTGTACTACACCCTTCTATCGTGGTATTTATTTTCCCTCTCAGCTCCGTTCTCCTGGTAACCTTTGACGCCCTGACTGATCAAGAACCTTTCACCCCCCCCTTTAAATATACCCAATAACTTGGCCTCCTGGTGTTACTTGCTACTCTTACTCCTATAGTTTTATATACAAGGAAGGATCTATCATTGTGAAATGGGGGCACCCAGTACCGATGTTGCTTCCACCCCCCAGATTCATACACATAAATTTATTGCGATCTTTTTCTCTCTCCCTCTTTGCAGCGGGACACATTTTGCTACTGTTACCCCCCCCCACCCACCCAGTTTGGTACACTTGCACGAACTGAAGGGGCTCTGGGTGTGAAATGAGAGCACACAAGCGCTAGTTATTCCAGTCCCGTTTCACAGACACGCGTGCATTGAGGGAGCACTCTGCAATGTTGAAAATAAAAACACAGCACACAATACTCCAGTTATCCCTTCGACCAATTTTTATCTGGACGCATTTATTGCAGGACCGGTGTGTGTGTGCGCGCAGAACGGGGACATGCTGCCGGGACTGATCTTTGACCAGTTGTACGCACATTCTCGGTACTGTGTCGCGAATGAGGACACGGCTCCTGTTATTCTCTCTCTCACTCTCTCGCAAACATCCGGGTTTCCCTACCCTCCGCTGGACAGGCTTTTTTAGAAGCCATTTTGGACCGGGTTCAGGTTTTTTTTTCGCCTCAGCGCCGTGTGCTCTTTTTAAAAAAAATTAAAAACAAAACTCGCCCCCCCCCCACACAGACAGCGCGCAGCCATCGAGAGGGACGAGAACGAAGAAGAAGAAGAAGAAGAAGAAGAGGGGGGGAGAAGACACAAGCGATGCCTGCACCCCGGTCGTCGTCGCCGCCGCCGCCACCGCTAATGCTGCCGCTGCTCCGCCGCCAGATGCCGAGCGGCTCCGCGCTGCCCGCCGCCGAGAGCGAGTGAGCGGAGCGGGGAGAGCCCGGAGCCCGGAGCCCGGAGCCCGGGGGAGCTGCAGCAGGCACCGGCCGGGACGGAGCTCCCTCCCAGCAAAAGGGGGACACACTGCACGCTTCAAAGCGGCAGGAAAACAAACAAGAGGCGAACCACGCGCTCTCTGACCAGCGGTTACAGACTGCGGCTTCACTTTTGGGTGTTGAAGACTTAAGAGGGGACATTTTTATTCTTTATTTTTGCAACACCCCTCAGTGACTTAAAAAAAAATCCATTTGGAAAAGGGCGAGGAGAAGAAAACAGCGTGCATTAAATGTCGTGGAACTGAACTGGATATTATTACCATCCCACCTCCCCTCTTTCCCTCCCCGACCATTTTTAACAATCATTTTTGGTGCATTTAAATATGATTGCTTGCTGGCTGACTTTTGCACTTTGGGCAACTTTCTGTGCAGGTAAGGGTTGGTGGTTGTAAGACCCCCTGTTTTCTTTTTTATGGGCTGCTGGGTATTAATGTTCTGATTGAGTTTTGGTTTTTTTTAAAGCCCCTTTGTGTGAAGGGGCCGGCGAGTGAGTTTCTAAATGTTGTTGCTCTTATTTTCTAACTGGTTACAGATGCCTGCGGCTTGTTTTGTTGCGGGTGCTGGCCGCTTTTGCTGTGTGGTGGTACCAAATGTAGTTTTGCACATTGTGCGTGTGTGTGTGTGTAATCTTGGGGAGTCGTTGTGGATTTCCTATTTGTTTGCTGCCGGCCGCTTTATTGTGGCCTGATCTGTACGCAGAGGAACCGCCGGTTCCAAGTTTTATTTCCGACAAAGCATGTTTTGCGTGAGTCAGGGGTTCGCCCCTCTAAATGAGAAACTCTGCAGCATTTTGCAAAGTCGTGTTATTTCATCTTTAAAAAAAATGTTAATGTTTCCCGTTTACGTTTTTAAAAGTATATCGGATAAATGATAGAGGCATTTGCAAAATCCTTCTACCTTAGTATAGAGATTATTGCAAATTGAAGAAAATCTACTGTAATGGTATCTGGAGTTCCTTTTAAACTCGGCCCGTCTAATGTAAACAAGTTGTGCCAATATACACATAAAACCACATTTTGCCTTTTAAAGGGAGACGGTGTATGAACTGATGGCAGGCTCGGCCTCAAATGCCGCTTTTATTGTCCAGTTCCCTCCTTGTTTTTGATGTATCGATGGGGGAGGGAAAAATCCGTTCTCCTCCACCTCTAATATTTTTTTTGGCAGCAAACCGCCCAACTTCCCTCTCGGCCAAACGTAAACAAAATACATTGTATCGTTTTGGATGTTGGTTTATTTATGCCACTGTATGGAGTGAAACATTGTAGCATTTGGGTTGGTGGGAGGGAGAAACACGTAGATGCCAACACGGCTAAAGTGCTCGGATTGTGATTTTGGAAACGAGAATCGTGCAGATCTTGGAAACATTTTTTAAAAAAAATATATTTTAACCGTACTCGCACGGACGATTCCCTAGCAAGCAACAACCTGGTCTCTCCCGCTCTCTAGGAAATGAACACAGGTTTGATATTAAATAAGCACCAAGTAGTTTGCCCCCCTCTCTCTCTCTTCCGAGGTTAATTTCCCCATGTTTTGCTTTATATATTTGTACCGGTTCTTGTTACTAAATTCGGGCAACCTTTGTAGAAGATGTATTTAAAAACAAAAGGCCACATCGTGTTCTTGGTGGGGAGAGGGGCATTCGGATGCGTGTCAACCATTGATCCTAGCAGGAGCCATGGCGAGGGGAGGGGAGGGGAGGGGAGGGGGGAGGGTTGCAGGAGGGGTAGGGCAGCATTTTTGTTTGAAGGCAAGACACGTGGTGGAGCAGAGTTGTAACAGTTCTGAGCTGGGAGTGAGAGAATCTGATTCATTCTTTGGTGTGCGGAAGTTTGTGGTCAGCTTTCGCTGCCGCTGGTTGGGGTTTGACTAAGACAGACGAGCTATGGGTAAGGCGCTGTTTATATTAATACACAGGTGTAAATTCCGCGCCCTCATTCCCATAATATTCGCTCCAAGGCAGGCGGAGTTGTTTTTATTTCAGTTATGCGGAATTCTCAGGAAATTGAGAGGCTTTTGTGTGGTTGCGGCCGAGGTTTATGCTGGACCGGTTTTATGCAGAAATATATATTCTCTTCTCTCCACCCCCCTCCCCGCCCCTTGGACTGTTGATATTGTTTCACCGAGCTGCTGAGTTTGTGAAATGTGGCCGCATCGCCGCGCCTTCTACGGTTGTCTAATGCAAACCTTTGCTCGCGTTCTCGGTAAAATGGGGACTCGGCCAGCAAGCCCCTCCCTTGTCCTGAAAGGGGAAGAGTTTATCACATAGGCCCGGCCAGCGTGGAAAAGCCCCCGGTGAACTCGTCGGATTTTATTCAAACAGCAAACAGCTCCGGGGGTTGGGAGGTTTCCCGTGTTGAGACACAATTCTGGTTTAATTCCACCCCTCCCTTATCAATGTTATACTGAAAATGTGTCGCCTCCAACGTTTGAAAGAGATCCCCATTGTCTGTCGGTCTGTTTCGGAGCGGTGGCTCGCTTTGTAAACCGGCAGGCACGTTTCCTCGTCAAGGCTTTGAATGTGATGCGTTTGGGGGAGGAAGTTGGTTAAAGATAAGGCTCCAGTGTGGAGCATAGGAAGTGTAGACCTGTTGGCGTGAGAGAGGGAGAGCTGCCGCTTTGTGGTCTAACTGGAAGTGATGGAGCCGGCAGCTAAACCAAAACAGGGAACAATGCAGATGAATAAAACATGAGCGCATGTTATATAAAGAATTCTCGTTTTCTTTTCATGCACCCGCTGCCTTTGGTCCTGCTCCCCTCGTCCTATGTTTAAAAAAAACTCTCCGTACTTGACTAATGTAGCGCACACCCGCCCCCCCCCCACCCCCGCCAAAGTGTTGGGTAGGAGCTTCATGTGGGACGGCTAGCGGTGAATTGTTGGGGATTTCTAAAGTTTGGTGGAACGTGTTTACACTGCATGTGTGATCGTGGGCAGCGGGCACTGGCAATGAGATCATTTCCCCGCCCTGTGTTTGCGTGGGATTGTCAGCCACACATTTGGAGCGCTTGTGGTTTTCGCGGTCGTTTTTCCTCCCATCTGCGTTCGGCAGCCTGTCCCCGCTGACACGCTATAAATGGGCTGTGATGGCATTTTTGACTAAAATAACCCAACCTTTATTTTTAATTGTTGGAAAGTTTAACTTGCAAATTCGCTTTGCGCACTCTCCTTTTCTTTCCCCACTTGAAGAGTAAACTTTCTTGCCTGAGCTCCCGCTATAAACTCATTTTCTCCACTAGCTGTCTGTGACGAGACCGCCTGAATTCTTGCCCCGCGATCCCGCTGAGAGACCGGTCCGTCCCGGCCAGCAGCAAGAAAGTCTTACTTTTCTCTCAGAGCGGCGCAGTCTGTAAACTGGCTTGTTTTGAATTTTCCAACCACCCCCTGAATGTTTTACACATTTCGAAGTAAATTTATTATCAAAGTAGCTATACGTCACCTTGAGTTTCATTTTCTTGCGGGCATTCCCAGCAGTATAAGTAAAATCTATAGGATCAATGAGGGGGAAAACTCCACACAAAGATTCACAGTTAATGTGCTAAAGGAGACGGGCTGTGTGTAAAGATGAACATTAGTTATGAGTCTTCTTCGTGAGCCCATGGGTTGTGCTCCGTAATCAGTTCATTGCTGGGGTGAGTTCACACTGGTTCAGTAGTCTGATGGCTGAAGGTGAACCTGATGGTCGTAGCAAGGAGACAGCACGGCCTGGGTGGTGGGGATTCTTGCTGATAACAAGATACAATTAAGAAGCCAGAACCACCAGTTTGTTGTTGAAGTTTTAAATCCTGAATGGATTTTTTTTTTGGTCACTGTTTCTAAAGGGAGTTTTATTTTTACCCCTCCTATCTGTAGAGCAGCTTGAATTATCTTAAACCTCTCTGAGCACAGTGAGTGATTCAAAGTTGCTCGTACTTGTCGCCAAAACCTGATTGGTGAATGACTTACCACAAACGAGAGAAAATCTGCAGGTGCTGGAAATTCAAAACAGCACACACTGGAGGAACTCGGCAGGCCAGGCCAGGCAGGGGTCGGTCCAGTCGCTGGCTGTTTTGGGCTGACACCCTCCCTCGGGACTGGTGGAAAACAGATGAGTCAGTGTTGGAAGGTGGGGGGAGGGGAGGAAGAAACGCAAGGTGAAAGGTGAAGTGAGGAGGGGTGAAGTCAAGGGCTGGGAAGTTGATTGGTGAAAGAGATGCAGGGCTGGAGAAGGGGGCGTCTGATAGAAGGCCATGGAAGAAAAGGGGGAGGAGGAGCGCCAGAGAGTGCAGGCAAGGAGATGAGGTAAGAGGGAGAGAAGGGGACAGTGGACAGTGAAATAAAAGTTAAATAAGTAATGCAGAAAGAGGAAAAACATGGTGAGGTAGTTTTCCTAGGAAGAGGTACAGTCGACGTTTTGGGCCGAGACCCTTCGTCAGGACTAACTGAGAGAAGAGATAGTACTAGAAGAGATGCTGCCTGGCCTGCTGCGTTCACCAGCAACTTTTATGTGTGTTGCTTGAAATTCCAGCATCTGCAGAATTCCTGTTGTTTGCGTGAGGTGGTTTTCATGGGTTCAATGTCCATTCAGAAATCTGATGGCAGAGGGGAGGAAGCTGTTCCTGAATCATTGAGTGTGTGCCTTCAGGCTCCTGTATCCCTCCTTCCTGATGGTAACCATAAGAAAACGTCATGTCCTGGGTGATGGGGGTCCTTAATAATGGACATTGACTTTTTGAGGCACTACTCCTTGAAGATGTCCATGATGTATCTGTCTACCACCACTCGGGCAGTGATTCCAAACACCCACCACCCCGTGTAAAAACACTCGCCTTTCGAAATTACCCCCTCTTGCTTGCTGTCTAGTACTGTATTAGACATTTCAACGCTGGGGGAACAAGATGCTGTCTGTCCACTCTGACTATCTATCCCTCTCAGATCTCCCCTTGGTCTCTGCTGTTCCAGAGAAGACACTCCCAAGTTTGCCAACCTCTCGTGATGGCTCATGCCCTCTAATTGAGGCAAGATCCTGGTAAACCTCTTCCACACTGTCTCCAAAGCCTTGGCATCTTTCCTACAGTGGGGCGACCAAAGCTGTATTCAGTACTCCAGGTGTGGCCCAAATGGAGTTTTAATCGGCTGTAAACCTGTGCCTTCAGCCGTTGAGCCAGTACTGAGTGAGCTCGGTCTTTTTCCCGGGGTTGGGGAATCGGGAAGGGGAGGGCACAGGTTTCAGGTGAGAGGGGAAAATATTTAATAGGAACTTCAAAGGCAACTTCTTTTTTCCCCCAGACAGCGTGGTATACAGGTGGAATGGGCGGCCAGTAAAGATTATTCATTTTCTTCAACCACACCTTTGGAATGAAAATGGGGCAGGTACATGGAGTAGAGTATGGAGCTCAAAGTTCATTATCAAAATCACCGCACGTCACCATGTGCCACCCTGACATTCATTTTCTTGCAGGCATTCACAGTAGAACAAAGAAACACAACAGAATCAATGAAAAACTACACACAACAACTGGCCAACAACCACTTTGGGAAGCTTAGAAAACAGTAAATAAGTAAATAATCCTGAGAACATGAGGTGTGGAGTCCTTGAAAGCGAGTCCATACTTTGTGGAATCAGTTCAGCTTTGAGGTGACTGTCCACTCTGGTCCAGGAACCTGATAGTTGCCGGGTAATAACCGTTCGTGAGCCTGGTGGTTGTCCGGTAATAACTGTTCGTGAGCCTGGTGGTTGTCGGGTAATAACCGTTCGTGAGCCTGGTGGTTGCCGGGTAATAACCGTTCGTGAGCCTGGTGGTTGCCGGGTAATAACCGTTCGTGAGCCTGGTGGTTGCCGGGTAATAACCGTTCGTGAGCATGGTGGTTGCCGGGTAATAACCGTTCGTGAGCCTGGTGGTTGCCGGGTAATAACCGTTCGTGAGCATGGTGGTTGTCGGGTAATAACCGTTCGTGAGCATGGTGGTTGTCGGGTAATAACCGTTCGTGAGCATGGTGGTTGTCGGGTAATAACCGTTCGTGAGCCTGGTGGTTGCCGGGCAATAATCGTTCGTGAGCCTGGTGGTTGCCGGGTAATAACTGTTTGTGAACCTGGTGGTTGTCGGGTAATAGCCGTTCGTGAGCCTGATAGTTGTCGGGTAATAAACGTTTGTGAGCCTGGTGGTTGTCGGGTAATAAACGTTTGTGAGCCTGGTGGTTGTCGGGTAATAACCGTTCGTCAGCCTGGTGGTTGCCGGGTAATAACCGTTCGTGAGCCTGGTGGTTGCCGGGTAATAAACGTTTGTGAGCCTGGTGGTTGTCGGGTAATAACCGTTCGTGAGCCTGGTGGTTGCCGGGTAATAACTGTTTGTGAGCCTGGTGGTTGCCGGGTAATAACTGTTTGTGAGCCTGGTGGTTGCCGGGTAATAACTGTTTGTGAGCCTGGTGGTTGTCCGGTAATAACCGTTCGTGAGACTGGTGGTTGTCGGGTAATAACTGTTCGTGAGCCTGGTGGTTGCCGGGTAATAACCGTTCGTGAGCCTGGTGGTTGCCGGGTAATAACTGTTTGTGAGCCTGGTGGTTGCCGGGTAATAACTGTTTGTGAGCCTGGTGGTTGCCGGGTAATAACTGTTTGTGAGCCTGGTGGTTGTCCGGTAATAACCGTTCGTGAGCCTGGTGGTTGCCGGGTAATAACTGTTTGTGAGCCTGGTGGTTGCCGGGTAATAACTGTTTGTGAGCCTGGTGGTTGTCCGGTAATAACCGTTCGTGAGACTGGTGGTTGTCGGGTAATAACTGTTCGTGAGCCTGGTGGTTGTTGGGTAATAACTGTTCGTGAGCCTGGTGGTTGTCGGGTAATAACCGTTCGTGAGCCTGGTGGTTGTCCGGTAATAACCGTTCGTGAGCCTGGTGGTTGTCCGGTAATAACCGTTCGTGAGCCTGGTGGTTGCCGGGTAATAACCGTTCGTGAGCCTGGTGGTTGCCGGGTAATAACCGTTCGTGAGCCTGGTGGTTGCCGGGTAATAAACGTTTGTGAGCCTGGTGGTTGCTGGGTAATAACGGTTCGTGAACCTGGTGGTTGTCGGGTAATAACTGTTCGTGAGCCTGGTCGTTGCCGGGTAATAACCCTTCGTGAACCTGGTGGTTGTCGGGTAATAACTGTTTGTGAGCCTGGTGGTTGTCGGGTAATAACTGTTTGTGAGCCTGGTGGTTGCCGGGTAATAACTGTTTGTGAGCCTGGTGGTTGCCGGGTAATAACCGTTCGTGAGCCTGGTGGTTGCCGGGTAATAACTGTTGTTGAGCCTGGTGGTTGTCGGGTAATAACCGTTCGTCAGCCTGGTGGTTGCCGGGTAATAACCGTTCGTGAGCCTGGTGGTTGCCGGGTAATAACCGTTTGTGAGCCTGGTGGTTGCCGGGTAATAACCGTTTGTGAGCCTGGTGGTTGTCGGGTAATAACCGTTCGTGAGACTGGTGGTTGTCCGGTAATAACCGTTCGTGAGACTGGTGGTTGTCGGGTAATAACCGTTCGTGAGACTGGTGGTTGTCCGGTAATAACCGTTCTGAGCCTGGTGGTTGCCGGGTAATAACCGTTCGTGAGCCTGGTGGTTGCCGGGTAATAACCGTTCGTGAGCCTGGTGGTTGTCCGGTAATAACCGTTCGTGAGCCTGGTGGTTGTCCGGTAATAACCGTTCGTGAGCCTGGTGGTTGCCGGGTAATAACCGTTCGTGAGCCTGGTGGTTGCCGGGTAATAATCGTTCGTGAGCCTGGTGGTTGTCTGGTAATAACCGTTTGTGAGCCTGGTGGTTGCTGGGTAATAACCGTTCGTGAGCCTGGTGGTTGCCGGGTAATAACTGTTCGTGAGCCTGGTGGTGTGGAACCCAAGGCTCCCATACCTTCTGCCCAATGGCCGTGGTGAGAAGTGAGCATGGCCTGGATGGTGGGCATCCTTGATGGCGGATGCTGCTTTCCTGTGACGGTGCTCCGTGTAGATGTGCTGAATGGTAGAGCAGAGCTCTCTTTGGGATGTGGGGGGAACCCGCCCCCTTCCACGGAAGAACCTCGCGCCTTCGTGGAGAACACATGTACAGCCAGCACCTGAGGTCAGGATCGAACCCAGGCGGCTGGAGCTATGAGGCAGCTGCTCTACTGTCTCTGCCCCTGTGCCACTGACTGCTGAAAGTGTCCGCAATTTTTGTGATTTTATTGTAACTTTAAAACCCACAGTGGTTGGCTTCAATTCCTAGGCTGTGCTTTAAGGGGTCTGTCGAGCTGGGTTGCAGATCAATCATTGATTGAAAATTCAAGATTTGCTTAATGTCATTTCCAGTACACAAGTGTAAAGGAGAATGAAATAATTGTTTCTCCAGATCCAATGCAGTGCAAAGTATAAAGAATACAATAATAAAAAAAATAACACAATACATATCAGTATGTACAATGGCTTATTTACGTAGGTTGTATGTGCATGAAGTGACACTACGCTGTGTATAAAGTGACTGATAGGAAATGATAAAGTAGTGGTGGAGTTAGTGGGTGGAAGTGTTGATCAGCCTTGCTGCTTGGAAAAAGTAACCGTTTTTTGAGTCTGGTGGTCCTGGTGTGGATGCTATGTAGCCTCCTCCCTGATGGGAGTGGGACAAACAGTCCATGAGCAGGGTGGGTGGGAATCTTCATGATGTTACTGGCCCTTTCCCAGCACCTTTCTGTGTCTGTGTCCTTGATGGCAGGTAGGTTGGTGCTGGAGATGCCTTGTGCATTTTTTTAGAAACCCTCCTGGTATCGGGGTGATCTTGCTCCTTGCTGCAGGTCTGACCTGCAGACGCCTCCCCTGCTGGGGCAAGGTGAGCTGTTTGGAGTGCGGAGAGACCTGAGGGAGAGGGAACAAGTTCTGCTTTCCTGTGTTCTAAGCCTCGGCAGAGACCAAAGTCGAGTTTATTGTCATCTACACGAGTCTGTGTATGCACAGGTGCAATGAGAAACTTGCTTGTCACAGCATCGCAGGCACAGATGCACAGCGTTCATAACAAAATAAAAATAAACTGAGCATAAATTATACACAATATTTACCAGAGCGAGCAAGAATGCAATTATAACAGTAAATAAATCCATTGTAGTCAAAGTCGTCGCCGTGTTTCTGTACTCAGAAACAGAATTGGGTTTAATATCACTGGCATGTGTTGTGAAGTTAGTTATTTCGGACCAGCAGTACAGTGCAAAGATAATTAAACAATTAAGTTACAATAAAAATATATAAAATTAAATCATAAATACTGGGGTAGTGCCCATGGGTTTATTATCCATTCAGAAACCTGATGACAGAGAGGAAGAACCGGTTCCTAAAACACTGAGTGTGTGCCTTCGGGACCCTGCACCACCTCCTTAATGGTAGCAATGCGAAGAGGGGATTGTGGGGTCCTTACGATGGATACTGCCTTGTGTCCATGGTGGAGCTGACTGAGTTTACAACTTTCTGCAGCTTTTTCAAATCCTGTGCGGTGGCCCTCTGTACCAACCGGTTAGAATTCTCTCCACTGTGGAAATTTGTGAGGTAGTGTTTACAGCTGGGCTGGCTGGTCCATGAACAGGGTGGCTGAAGGAAGTCGCTGTTCTTGAACCCGCGTGCTGTGGGACTTCGGGCTTCTGCGCCTGTCTTCGGTAGCTGCAGGAAGATGGGGGCGGCGGGGGTCCTGGCTGCCGCCTTGAGGCAGCGCCTCGTATAAGTACGACCGGTGGTGAAGAGTGATGCAGAGGGCTGAGCTGAGGATTCTCTCCGAGCTGTGCCTTCCTGAACGGGGTGCTTGATGCTGAGGGTCTGGTAGACATGCCACCGGGGAAGCCAAGAGCCTGTTAAATGAATCTGATGTTGACCGGTACACTTACCAAGGCATTTAAGTTTATTTCCTTCGAGATTCTGGCCCTTCAATCTGGTGCCGCCAGCGACCCACCAAATTAGCCCCAGTGTAATCACAGGACAAGTTGCAATGAGCCATTAACCTGCAAACTGTGGGAGGAAGCCCGAGCACACGGGAAAACTCCCACATTCCATGGGGGTGGGGGGAGGGAGGTACAAACTCCGTACCGATGGCATCAAGCTCCTAACTCCGATGCCCCGAGCTCGGTCATGCACCACCATTGTAGGGCCAGGCTGCTCCCTTTCCATCTGTCGTGTGACAGATAGCAAGGCAGTTAAGTTGAGAGGAGGTGGTTTTGAATGGAGTAATTTACCACTACATCTTTATTCTATCACACTGCTTTTACCTTTCTCTGTGTTTAGAGGCTCTGTATGGTTCTGTGTAGGTACATTTTGTGATTAAGTGGCCAAGAGGATCCATATGGTACCCATTAAAGATGATTGTAATATTAGACGGCACCAAAATCGCCCGTTCCGTCGACTACAGAGAGCAGCCCATTATACCCTTGTCAGTCAGGCGACCATATTACTTGACAGCAAGGACACAAAATCTGCACCACACTTGTCTCTTGTTTAACAGGACCAGAATGAAACTGATGAGCAGGGCGGCTGTCAGGAACAAAACTTCCAGTGTTTTTTTTTGGGGGGGGGAGAAAAGCAGCTTTACAAAACCCCTAGTGGCTGGGGGGGAAAGATCGTGTGCTGGGCTTTTGATTCACCGATGCTGCAACGCTACTGGGACCCGGTTTATTGCGTCTCGTTCCTTCGACAGCAGCTATTCCCGCTGCAGATGACGGATCAACTTTATTCTGCCAATTGCGCATTAGGGATTTGCTGTGGGGTATTGGTCAGGGGGCGACAATCAACGAAAAAAACCTTCCAACAGTTCCGAAGAATCGTATAAAAACGAAGTGACATGTTGAAGTTTAAAATGTGCAGAAATAAATAATACCAGCTCGCGTTTACAATGTAAACAGCATTATAAAGAGTGGTTTAAAATGTTTGCAGTGCAGTGACTGAAGGGGATGTGGGGGGGGCTAACTAGGATTATTGAACAGATTAACTGCCTGGGAGAAGAATTTCTTAAGATGGCGCGAAGTTTTTGTTTTCGTAGTTCTACAGTGCTTTCCAGAAGAGCCGTGAGGTAACGCTGTAGCTCTGTAAAACTCTGGTTAGACCACGCTCGGAATATCATGTTCAGTTCTGGTCACTTTGCGACGGTAAGGATATGGAAGCTTGAGAGCGGGGGCCTCCCAGCGTGGGTCCACGGACCCTTCGGTTAACGGTAGAGGTTGGGAATCCCCGCCTTAGAGAGAGGGCAGTGGACATTCATCAGGATGCTGCCTGGATTGGAGAGCATGTCGTACGAGGAAAGGTTGAGTAAGCTACGGCTTTTCTCTTTGGAGCGAGGGAGGAGGAGAGGTGTGTGGAACTTGATGAGGGGCATAGAACGAGCAGACAGACAGACTTTTCTCTCTTTCCCCCCCAGGTTGGAAATTGCTAATATGAGAGGGTGCAGTTTTAAGGTGTTTGGAGGTAAGTGGGGGTGGGTGGGGGGAGATGTATTTGGTAAACACGAGGAAATCTGCAGATGCTGGAAATTCAAGCAACACACACAAAAGTTGCTGGTGAATGCAGCAGGCCAGGCAGCATCTTTAGGAAGAGGTACAGTCGACGTTTCAGGCCGAGACCCTTCGTCAGGACTAACTGAAAGAAGAGATAGAAAGAGATTTGAAAGTGGGAGGGGGAGATCCAAAATGATAGGAGAACTATGTACTCCAGGGAGCGCGAAGCGCAGAATCAAGTATCACTGTGATGATTGTACGCTCTAGTATCAATTGTTTGGTGACAATAAAGTATAAAGTGGAAGACCAAGGCTCCCCTCCCCTTTCTTTCTCCCTCGGCCTCCCATCCCATGATCCTCTCCCTTCTCCAGCCTCATATCTCTTTTGCCAATCAACTTTCCAGCTCTTAGCTCCATCCCTTCCTCTCCTGTCTTCTCCCATCATTTCGGATCTCCCCCTCCCCCTCCCACTTGATGTATTTCGTAGGTTTTTTACACAGGGTGATACGTGCATGGAACGTTGCCAGAGGCAAATACATTAGGGGTATTTAAGAGACTCTAAGTAGGATGGGGGGGGGAGAATGGAGGGCTATATAGGAGGGAAGGTTTAGATTGGTCTTAGAGTAGGTTAAGTGGTCAGCATAACATTATGAGCAGAAGGGTCAGTACTGTACGGTAGTGTTCTTTGCTCTGTTCTGTTGTTTCCCATCTTCCTTTATCAGGGCTGCTTCCCTGGCTCACTGCAGACTGGGTGGCAGGAATCTGGGAACGATCCCAGTCTCAGTGACCATTGTGGTGTTAACCTTCCCTAACTGACACAGGACGGCTGAGATGGTCAGCTTCCATACTTGTCCGTCCGGATGTTGGACGGAGGAATTGGATCTGTTTTCTTTGGATTTTTTCGAAAGAGGTGTTGAAATGCTTAAGATCCTGACAGGATGGATGTTGAGATGGTTCCACTACTGGGCAAATCTAGAATTTGGGGGGGTGGGGGGAAACACAGGAGAGGAGGGTCATTTCAAACTGAATTTCTTTTCTGCATGGTAAATCTCTGGGATTCTGTATCCTGGAAGAGGTTAGATCCTCGGCAAGAGGTAGATAAATTCATGAGAAGATGGGGAAATGAGGGATCAGCACAGAAGCAGCCTGGGGCAAGTTATTATCATTTAAATGATGGGGCAGGCTTGAGGGGCGAATAGTCTACTTTTGTTTTCTTTGAGGAGGGATGGATTCTTTGTGGGCAGTGGAGGAAACTTCAGCAACGTTTCCTCTTTTTTTACAGCTGCACGGATCAACCATTGCTCTGAGCAGGAAATGTTTACATGGCCTGAAAGCTGCATGGCACTTTAAATGTTTATTTTTGTAATATGCATACTGTGAATATTTAGAATGAAAATTGAAAAATCACATGCTTTTTTATTTATTAATTGAAGGGTATAATGAAATAGAGTTTAATAAATAAAATCTTTCACCTTTTGTAAACTTTTTCTGGTGTATCTTTATTCCAGCTGTGTGGCAACAAAGGCGATGTGTGCGGGAGCATTTCGGTTACGGTGCAGCCGCGCAGCTTAGAGGGAACAGTGGACACCAGCCAAGTGGGTGTCACGGTAGTGTAGCAGTTAGCGTAACGATTTACACTGGCGGCACTTAGAAGATCAGGGTTCAATTCCTGCCACTGTAAGGAGTTTGTACTTTCTCCCCATGACTGCGTGGTCTTCCTCCAGGTGCTCTGATGTCCTCCCACACTCTGAGCACGTACGGGTTAAGATGCTGGGGCCAAAAGCATGGCGACACCCTCAACACATCCTCGGGTTGTGTTGGTCATCGACACTAACGATAAATTTCACTATGTTTTGATATACTTGTGATAAGTAAAACTAATCTTTAACCTGGACTACATTGTCATAGATGGAATGGGGTTTCCTGAGAATTGTTGGCACTGAGCTCTCCCAGGCTCCTGATGCGCTTTGCAATGATGGCCAAGCCTCGGGGTGCTGGGAGGTGAGTGTCTGGTCATGCACTTCGGTAGAAGGAATAGAGTGGTAGAGTATTTACAAAATGAGCAAATTCAGAAATCTGAGGTGCAAGGGGACTTGGGAGTCAGGTGTAGGATTCCCTGAGGGTGAACTCACAGGTTGAGTTGGTAGTAAGGAAGGCAAATGCAATGTTAGCATTAATTTCGAGAGCACTAGAATATAAAATGAAGGACGTAATGCTGAGGTTTTCTAAGACATTGGTCAGACCGCACTTGGGATATTGCGAGTAGTTTGGGCCCACGTTAAGAAAGGATTTGCTGGCATTGGAGAGGGTCCAGAGGAGGATTAAAAGAATGATTCTGGGAATGAAAGGGTTAACACATGAGGCTTTGGTGGCTCTGGGCCTGTACCTGCTGGAGTTCAGAAGAATGAGAGGGGATCTCATTGAAACCTGCTGAATATTGAAAGGCCCAGATAGAGTGGATATGGAGAGGATGTTTCCAATAGTAGGACAGATAAGAACCAGAGGGCTCGGCCTCGGAATAGAAGCATGTCCTTCTAGAACAGCAATGAGAAGGAATTTCTTTATCAGAAGTTGGCAAATCTTGGGAATTCATTGCCACAGAGGGCTGTGGAGACTGACTTATTGGGTTATATTTAAAGCGGAGGTTGATATCTTCTTGATTAGCAGGAACAGGCCCTCGGGCCCATAATGTCTTTGCCAGAGGAGGTGCATCAGGGTTAAAGAGCGCGTTCTATGAGGATAGGTTGATTAGAGCCTGGGCTTTTCTCTTTGGAGTGAAGGAGGGTGAGAGGCGACTTGATAGATGTGTAAGCCATGATGAAGTGGTGGAGTAGACTCGATGGGCCGTGTGGCGGTTTCCTCGAAAACGAACAAAACCGCCGAGAGACTGAGTACGGGACGCCCTTCCAAATAATTGGTCCAAGTCGGGGAGAAAAAAAGTACATTCAATTCTCTATTGTGAAACCAGCAAAGTTGAACAATCTTGTATAGCAAAGAAAAGCTAACAAAACTAGATTAGCAATATAGTGAAATAAGAGCAATTAGCGTTCAAATTGGCATAATTCAGTGAAGATCGGAAATCAGCGGCCAACAAAAAATATCATTCCCCCCACCCCCCATCAGCATGCTCCCCCTCAACTAAGATAAAGAGATAATACATAACTGTACTCATTTGCTTCTACCACGCCCCAACCAACGTGACCAGTTACCCATGATAAACACAAAGCACGATGTAGACAGACAGAAAATAAATGCCTGGTTCCTACAGGTTGAATGGTCTGAATCCTCACCCATGTCTTGTGGCTTGAGAGGTGTACGAGCTAGATATAGAGTGGACAGCTCGGGACTCTTTCCCAGAGTGAAAATGGCTAATAGGAGAGGGCATTGGAGGAAAGTATGGGGAGGGGTGTGGGGAGAATGTCAGTGGTAGGTATTTTTACACAGAGTGGTGGGTGTGCAGAGGGCCCTGACAGGGGTGATGGTTGAGGGAGACATGGTAGGGACATTTAAGAGACTCTTAGGCACGTGGATGAGAAAAGCAGAGTGCTATGAGGGAGGGAAGGGTTAGGTTGATCTTGCACTATGGGCCGAGGGGCCTGTACCATTCTATGATCACGTCTCTCTAACCAACCTTTTAAGTCCCCTTGTATCTGATCGCACCGCTATGCCCGCTAGCCCATTGCAGGAACCCACCGCAAAGAAAAACACCCCCCACCCCCCACAAGCCTTTAAGCTCCCCCCACCCCTCTCATTTTAAATCTGTGTCCTCCAGTATTTGAGGTGTGTGAAGGGTTTGTACCCCCCCCCCACCGCGTCTCTTAGTGGCCTGACTCTCACACTGACGTGTGCCGGAGGTGTATTCAACAGCTTGTCTCCACTGCCCTCCCTTCTCCCCTTCCCCTTCCCCCTCTTCCTCCATATGTGCAACATGCATCAAGCTTACTAACACAGAGCACTTGTGGTTTCTCTTCCCTCCCTCTGTTTCTCGTTTGCGGAGAAGGTTGGCAGCGGAGGGCTGCGGTTACAATCGGCCAGGCCATTTCAAAGGGTGAGATGGAGCAGCTGAATTAATCACACGCTTGGTGTCACTTTAGTTACAGAAGGGAGTCCTTTTCTTGTCAAAATCAGAACTTCTCCTTGGTCGCGGTGCAGCCCTGCACTCACAAAGGTGTTGTGAATGCTCTAAGCTGCACAGTGCTGTAGACGGCGGCGGGGGGGGGGGGGGGTGGTGGTTGTGGTGCAGGCTCCCTCAGCCTGCAGTGGTTCGGTGTGAAGTATGTCACCCAGATAACTGGCCTCTGCTTCAGATGCGAGGGGTGGGGTGAGTTTGAGGACAGTATGTACCCTCCCACGACCCCTTTCATTTTCTTCCACCCTTCCTCCTTCAAATCATTTTTTCCTCCTTCAAATCATTTCTTCCTCCTTCAGATAATTTCTTCCTCCCTTCATACCTCTCACCTCAATCATTTTCTCCCTCTATCATTTCATTTCCTTTCCCTTCCCTCCCCCCAATTCTATCTCACTTCCTGCTCTCTCCCCACTCCCCCCTCCCCCCAATCAGGCGGCTGTTTTCTTGTGCGCACCTCCCCTCCCCCTCGGACGTTTCTCCCTCCTGACTCTGACCTGCGATCGGCGATCTTGCGAGTTTTCTGACGGAGGCGGACTGTCCTCGTTAACCCTCTTCACGTGTTAAAGAAGGAAGAGTTCTCCTGGATAGCCCACGGTTTACTTAAAGCCTGGGGTGTGAAGGTGAACCATGGGCCAGTTGTCCCCTGGAGCCATCTTCATCTCTCGCCTGATTCCGTGAACTCCGAGGGCAATACACCAGGAGCCCTCAGTGAGAAATTCAGCTGGGCAATCTCCGGATGGGTAACATCTGATAACTTCTGCCTGTTGGTCCCATTGTTCTGCTCGCCTTGCCCAGACTTGCTCTCTCCCAACGGAAGAAAGAATCCCTTTCACAGAATTTGACCGCCCCCAATTCCCAGGGGCTGAAGTCGCCTGAAAAGGCCCATTGATGTATGGCTCAAAGAAAAGAGGCAAGGTTAACCCTCGACCGAGGGCTCTCAGATTGCGAGGCGAAGGGCCCTGTTGCTCAGATCCGAACCACTGGACAGGGAGGCGGTGAGAGGGAGAGAGGTGAGCTTTCAAAACACAAGGACCAATGCGAATGAAAGCGGGTTATCTGTTCCCAAACTAATTCAGATAATATGAAGTTTGTTGTTACGTGAGAGTAGTACGGTGTAGAGACATAAAATTGCCAAATAAATTGTGCGAAATAAAAAAGTAACACACACAAAGTGCTGGAGAAACTCAGCAGGTCAGGCAGCATCAATGGAGGAAAATGAACTGTCGACTTCTGGTTAAGGCTGATTTATACTTGTGTGTACTAGCTTATACTGTAGCCTACGCAAGTGGGCTACGCCATTGTGAGCATTTATACTTGTGCCTGCGTTGAGCCGCAATTCACCGCCAAAACGCTAGTTGGCGGTGGGGTTCCTATGCCACTGTGTTGAGTTTCTTCGTGTAGAAACTCAACACGAAGAAACTCAAACTTCAAACAATGGCGACTGAAACTGAAGGAGGGTGAATTTTCTGTGCTTGTCCGGCCACTGAGAGACATGGACGAGGAAATGCATTTCAAGTATTTTCGGATGTCGGCAGGTAGATTTGACGATTTGGTTCATTGTCTCCAACCATTTATTTCTCATCAGTGTACGCACAGTATACTCTGAGACTGGCAATCACCATTCGAGTTTTAGCTTCAGGTGGAAGTCAACAGGCTGTAGCAGCTAGCTACAAACTGGCGTCAAGCACAGGGTTCTCCATAATTTCGGAGGTCTGTAAAGCTTTATGGAAAGCATTGCAGCCAGAGTTCCTTCCCTGCCCTTCAGTCGCCCAATGGGAAGCTATTGCAGCGTAGGAGGAGATGTGATGCTACCAAGTGAACCAATCACAGTTGTTCGGTCTGCGTCGCTGTGACGCATTGTTACATTTTGGGAGAGGTGCGCGTTAGGCTACGGCGTAGGGTTCAGCGTAGATACTGCATAGGGTTCGCGGCTATGCCGTACCTACGGCGTAGGGTTCAGCGTAGATACTGCATAGGGTTCGCGGCTATGCCGTACCTACGGCGTACATTTAATGCACAAGTATAAATCAGCCTTTAGATGGCAGTGTGTTTGGGCACGGCGGCCTCTCGGGTCACCTAAAGGTGTTTTTGTCTTTGTTTTAAAAAACGTTCTTTTTTTATGATTGCAAGACAGTGCTGGTCTTTAAGAACTTCGGGTACTGCAGGTCTATCCCATCAGCGTGCTGCTCGTTGGTGCTTGCTAGGAAGGCATCGGAGTTGGTGCGCGAAGGCGATGTGCGTTGTAACGGCGGGTGACTGTGTTGGATGTTTCTCTTGTGATCGCAAGACCTTGTTGTACATTGATAATGCAAGATGCCGTCGTCCTGTTTCCCTGGTTTGTTGGTGTGGCGGACAGCGGGGGGAGCTGCAAGGATTAGGTCTCAAGCCGTGGGTTTGCCTGTTGCTGCAGTCCAGGAGAGGAGACGCTGGAGGGGGTGTAACACAGCGTCCGTGCTCGGTTGTGGACTGTGTTTCCCCCCATTGGTGCTGCCTTCCAGTGTTCGATTGTTCGAATGACAAGCTGGATTGCGTGCGTGTGTTCCTCCACTGACTGCCAGGAACTGCACCATCAAATTGCTGGACGTGTCACCCGGACTTAGAATATATATGAATATATAATATACCGTGTACGTTTTGCACCTTGGACCCCGAAGGAACATTTTTATTTTGGGCTGAGACCCTCAGGACACTTGTGCCTCTGAATATCGAGGTTGTGCTCATGGTGATGCAGTTGAAATGAACTTCGCTGGCAGGGATGGAGTTTATCAAGTGGACTGCCAGATTTATTTTCCCAGGGCAGAAATGGATGATACAAGGGGGCATAACTTTAATGTGATTGGAGGAAAGTATGGGGGGGGCGGATGTTGTCAGAGGTAAGTGTTTTACACAGAGTCGAGAAAATCTGCAGATACTGGAAATCCAAGGCAACACATGCAAAATGCTGGAGGAACTCAGCAGGTCAGGCAGCATCCGTGGAGAAGAGTAAACTGTCAGCTTTTCGGGCTGAGACCCTTCATCAGGACTCCTGGCCTGCCTGCTGAGTTCCTCCAGCATTTTGTGTATTTTACAGAGTGGTGGGTGCGTGAAACGCACTGCTGGGGGGGGGGGGTGGCAGAGGAGATAAATGGGGGCATTTAATAGTCTCTTAGATAGGCACCTGGATGAAAGAGAAATGCAGGGCTTTGTGGGAGAGGAGGGTGAGATTGATCTTAAAGGGCTGGTATAACATTATGGGCTGAAGGGCCTCTACTACATCCTCTAGCCTGTCCTGTGTGCTCATTCAGCCAACTTGGCAGGGCTGTGACTGGAAGCGGGTTCTAGCAGAGCACCAGTTGGTATGTTTAGAGCTGTGTGCTGTTATCCCAGTTGGAGAAGGTTTGTGTGACAGTTCAACATCAGCCAGAAAATGGGAATAAGATTCTTAATAAATTAAGATTCTGGTTGTATTTTCACATCCTTCCGTTTCAAGGTTCTCTTCCCTTACGTTCTGAAAATAGTTGCTTTCAAACTAATTTCATAGAAACATAGAAACATAGAAAATAGGTGCAGGAGTAGGCCATTCGGCCCTTCGAGCCTGCACCGCCATTTATTATGATCATGGCTGATCATCCAACTCAGAACCCAGCCTTCCCTCCATACCCCCTGACCCCTGTAGCCACAAGGGCCATATCTAACTTCCTTTTAAACATAGCTAATGAACTGGCCTCAACAGTTTGCTTAAATTGGGACCCGATTTCCTCAATTGGTTTATAATATTAAAGGGAAATTTGATGGAGGTGCTCAGATCGTAAGTGGTTGCTTGGGGTAAACAGAGAAGTGTTTGAGAAAGGTTCGCTGAGCAGAAGCTATGGATCTGACAAGATTTTTTTTTCAAGATCACAGCTGGTATCAAAGTGAAGGGAAAACATGAAGCTCGGTTTTAGAGAGGGGATCAGGAGGCGAGTAGCTGTGGTTAAAAACGGCGTATGGCATGCTCGCCAAGAGGTCAAAGCCCGAGTGGGTTCCGCTGGAGACCTGCCCTGGGGTGTGTGGGCGGGAGGGAAGCATGAGGCTTGCTGCTTGTGTTCTGCCGGGCTTGTGGGCATGCCGTGTTGTGTGGCGATTTGCGGGCTCGGGTGTGTGGTTGTTAACACAGACGATGCATTTTGCTGATTTACCCGCTGACCGTTGTGCCGCCTGCGTTTAGCGCAGCAATGAAGGTCCTCCATCTGTGGTGGTGTTCACAGCTTCTCTCGTCATGCCAGTAGCTTCCTCACCTTTTTCACTACTGTCAGTCGAGCAAGTAACGGGTGGAAACTCAGGAGTACCATCACACACAGATGTAGAAGGGTCCTTCGTTGCTATTTCCATAACAGTTTTACCAATCAGGTTCAGCCCTGAGCCTGGAGGACTGGTTGACCACTCTTGGTCTGTCCACTACCCTTTGACCTGTCCGGCGTGGGTGACCTCACCAAGAGCCAAAGCATAAAGCTCTGCCTCCAGCCAACATAGCTCTCTGGTTCACTGAGGCATGCAAATCTCCACATCTTATGACATGGTTGTGGTCCTCTTGCATGTGACAAATAAAACTTGAATCTTAAATCTTATTAGCTGAGGCACTGAGCTCAAGAGTTGGTGAGTATTGTTGCAGCTTTACAAAACTCTGGTTAGGCCTCATTTTGAGTATTGTATTCAGTTCTGGTCGCCCCATTATAGGAAGGCGGTAGATGCTGCCTGGATGAGAGAGCATGTGCCGTTAGGAGAGATTGAACAAACTTGGGTTGTTTTACCTGGAGTGGCACAGACAGAGCAAAGATTTGATAGAAGTTTATAAAATTACTAGAGGCATAGACAGAGTAAATGGCTGACATCTTTCAGAATGTCTAACACCAGAGGGCATGCACTTAAGGTGAGAGGGGAAAGTTTGAAGTAGATCTTCAAAAGTCCCCCCCCCCCCACCAATAGAGTGGTGGGTGCTTGAAATATGCTGCCAGAGGTGGTGGTAGAGGCAGATACGATAGAGACATTTAAGAGACTCTTGGATAGTTGGGTGAATCTGCAGGGTGGGCCATGTGCAGCCAGAAGAGATGGTTTAATTAGCTGGCATTAGCTCAATTAGTGCAGCGCACGATCATGGTTCCTGTGCTGTCCAGTCTGAGACTGGGACTGATTGTGCGCATGAGATGCCACCAGCTCTGTGGCTGAAAGGCTTTAGTTAATTGCCGTCCTGTGAGCAGGTTGCGACTGGTAGGAAAGGGCAGGCCGGATCCTTGTGAGTAGGCCCAAGGTTTGGGGGCGGATGATGTGTTGGTACGGTTTGCTGTTGGACAGCTGTCCCCCAAATGGTCACCTACCTACAGGAGAGCTTGAAAGAGTGCAGAGAAAAGTTACAAGGTTGAGGAGCTGCATTTTAGGGCAAGATCCAATAGCTTCAGACCTTATTCACCTGAATGTAGAAGACCGAGGGGAGATTTGATAGAGATGTGCAAAATCATGAGGGGTGTAGATTGGATAAATGCAAGTAGGCTCCCCCCCCCCCACCAGGTTGGGTGAGACTAGAATTAGAGGTCACAGGTTAAGAGTGAAAGGTGAAATATTTAAGTAGCACCTGGGGTATGGCTCCACTCAGAGGGTGGTGAGAGTGTGGAACGAGCTGCCAGAGGAAGTGGTGGATTGCAACATTTAAGAGATTTTGATAAATACGTGAATGGGAGAGGGTGTGGTCCAGGTACAAATTGTTGGGATTAGGCAGAATAATAGTTCTGCGCAGACTACATGGGGCCGAATAGCCTGTTTATGTTCTGTCGTACTGTGTCTCTCAAATCTGTGTGAATCAAAGCTCTGATCTTCCTTTTAAATCAAGACGATCCCTCTGGGGCTGGGTGCTTCCAAAATGGGCTGACTGCTGGTGTACAGGTCCTTGGGATCAGTTTCGTGTGACCTATTTCTGTAAAGCATTCTGCTTGGCCTGGACTGGTGAGAGTGCGCAAGATGGCTGCCCTGCCTCCTCCCCAGCAAATGTGCACAGCACACGTGTTTCTCATCTGCTCGTCGTAGCCCCAACACCCTTTTACTTTAGACGTGGTCTGATTTAGGTCCCTACCCAAGATGAATGAGAGGGAGCGGTAACTGCATTAATCCCGCGTCGTCTCCCGGGGGGATCCTGCGCCGTAAACGCTGTGTGAAAAGTGACAATCTGCTGTGTTAGTGGCGTTGCATGAAACCTGTTAAAGAGGGAAAGTGATTCATATATTCAATAACAAGGACAGAATGAGATGTTTATGGAGCTTTAGAATACATTTGCTCTCACAAGGCTCAGTTCTGAATAAACATGAGGTACTAATTGAGCATCTAATTGGGTCAGTTTAACAGATTTACATTATCAAAGGTGATGAGGTTGAAACTTAACTACACACAGAAATAAAAATAGCTCTCTGCATAGTTCACAACCCAGAGGACTCGTGGTTAAGAGAAACTGGCATTTAGTAATTGGTCTACATACCAATGCAAATTCTCTGAAAGAGATGAATGTTTTCATTAGGGTTGGGAGCATCCTGATCCCTCTTGTGGTCTTGATCCTGGGCAGCGCGGAGCGACTGAACCGGGGTGGGGGAGTGGCGTGACGCGGCACAGTAACGTTTAGCGAAACGCCATTACAGTGACAGCGATCACCGTACAAGGGAGTTTGTGCGTTCTCTCCGTCGCTGCATGGGTTTCCTCCAGCTGCTCCTGTTCTCTCCCACATTCCGAGGATTGGGATTGGTAAATTGTCCATGCTATGTCGGCACTGGAAGTGTGGTGACACTGGCGGACGGGCCCCAGGACATCCTCCGAAATGGCACATTTCACTATTCTGACGTGCGTGGGACAGATAAAGCTAAACTTCAACATGAGAAATTCTGCAGATGCTGGAAATCCAAACCGGCGAGCACAGAATGCGGCAGGAACTCAGCAGGTCAGGCAGCATCTATGGCAATGAATAAACAGTCAACGTTTCAGGCCGAGACCCTTCATCCAGGACTGGGTAAGAAGGGGGGGAGACACCAGAATAAAAAGGTGGGGGGTAGGAGGATAGCTGGAAGGTGATAGGTGAAGCCAGGTGGATGGGGAAGAGGAAGGAATCTGATAGGTGAGGAGAGTGGACCATAGGAGAAAGGGAAGGGGCTGGAGAGGAAGGAACCTGATAGGAGAGGAGAGTGGACCATTGGAGAAAGGGATGGGGCACATCAGGTGACAGTCAGGTGAGAAGAGGCAAGAGGCCAGAGTGGGGAATTGAAGAAGGAAGGAGAGGGAGGGAAATTTTTTTTTACCAGAAGGAAAAATCAGTAATTATCCCATCAGGTTGGAGGCTACCCAGATGGAATATAAGGTGTTGCTCCTCCACTCTGAGGGTGGCCTCATCTGGAATCTTTACAGATCTGTATCTGTACTGAGTCTTGGTGCTGGGGATATGCTTTTCTCTGAGATCGACTCGTGTCTGATATCCCACTGCATTTGTGAACACAATGTATAATCATAATGGGGTTTGTATCAGCTTCGCTTAAAGCAGAGCTTTCCCGACCATTTGTTATTATGCCATGAACCCCTATCATTAACCAGGGGTCTGTGGACCACAGGTTAGGAACCCCTGATGTAAAGCAAAGCCATCGGTCTGATTCCACTGCACCTTTCCAGGTTCATGGAATAATGGAGAAAGGAAACATCTTGTCCATGCTGACTGAGATGCCATCTGCCTGAATTTGGTCCATATCCATGGCCCAGTGTCTCTTAAACATAATTGTAACTGTCTGTACCATTTCATTCTACTTGGAAAAACTTGCCCCTCAGGTTCCCCTTAAATCTTTCCCCTCGCACGTTTAGCCTGTTCCGTCTATTTCTGAATCTCTCCTATCCCGGGACAAAGACTGCCCAGTACGCACCTTATCATTTTGTGTATCTTTGCGTCAGTCCTCTGCCTCCTTCGCTCCTAGGAGAGCGGTCCCAGCCTGTCCGATCTGTCCTCAGAACAAGTCCTTCGATCCTGGCAAACATTTTTCCTGCAACTTACTCCGTCTCAGCAACCTTTGTGGGACCTGGATGACTCTTAAGGTCGGCTCTGCATTTTAACCTCTCAAATTTCTAAGAAAGTTTATTGTCGGGGTACATGTATATCACCATATCCCTACATTAAGATTAATAATCTTAATAAAGCAATACGATAGACTATTTAAAAAAAGACATACATAAAGACTGACAAACATCCAAAGGTGCCAGACGAGACAAAGTGTGCAAGTAAATAACACTGGGAACATGAGTTGCGGAGTCCTTGAAAGTGACTCCATAGATTGTGGAATCCATTGAAGAGCTGAGGTGAGTGAAGTTAGCCACGCTGTGATGTGCTGAGCTGTGTCCATAACTCTCTGCAGTTTCTTGCTGTCGTGTGCCAAGATGTCCATTCAAACTCGTCCCATCTAAACTAGCCTCTCACGTCCATATCCTTCTAAATCTTTTCTCGCAGTGTACCCACCTTCCTCAACCCTAGTTCCCACTCCACCACAGCTGACCCATTTGTCCCTGGAATCCTCAGTGCTTTCCCCCTTTGGAAAGACTATTCTGACCTTATTAAAAACAGGAAGGTCACAGTAAATTTATTACCAAAGTATATGTATATCACCATGTACATACTATCCTGAGATTCACTGCGCATGTAATGACCATGCTGTGTCCCTTTGGGGATTGTGATCATCACATCACGAATTCGACCGACTTCGTTAAAATGATAACCAGCATCCAGCTGACCCCGGAGGACACGGCGGTCAGTTTCGACCCATTAAGGACAGCTTGGTCCTCCTGTGGTTAAGGTTTGATGAGGGTACCATTGACCTTTTTGAGCTCACCTACATCGATGTACTTCCTCTAGCTACTATGAACAAAAGGACGGAGTGACTGTGGGGTTGCTCTTGTCACTGGCTATTACTAATTTCTACAAGGAGGACTTTTGATGAGAGGGCTCTGAGTTCACCGCCCTTACACCCCTAATGTTTCTTCAGATGCGTCAATGACAGGTTTGTAATGTGGCCTTGTGGACTCCAGGCTCTCCAACAGTTCCACAACCATCTGAACATCCAATTTATGATGGAGATGGAGAAGAATAGTTGCCCCCCGTTCCTGGACATTCTGATACAATAAAAACTGGACAGTAGCCTCAGACATGGCATCTATCAGAAATCCACTCACACGAACTTGTTCCTCAATAATAGCAGCTACCATCACACCTCCCAATGCAGAGTGGTTCTTTCTACTTTCTACTGAGTAACCGTGTGAAAACTATTTCGGGCCCATAGTCTCCCCGAGGAAATGAGACAATTACACACAATGTTCTTACAGAATGGCTACAAGGTGAAGGAAATCAAGCTGGCCTTTAAAAGGGCAGACAGAAAGACCAGGAAGCCTGACAATGAGATGGAACCCCTCGCTATCACCTGTTTTCTGTATATTTCCACAGTTTCTGGAAGGATCCTGAAGGAATACTGGATTAATACCACCCACAAACCCCTAAGGAAGCTCCAATCAGAGTGGGTCAAAGGTGACCTGGGGCGCAGGACAGCTGGCATGTACAGGATTCCCTGCGAATACGGAACAGCGTATATCGGCCAGATGGTGTGCACGGTGGAAACCTGCATCAGGGAGCACAGGAGGTGTATTTGTTTGGGTTACCCAGAGAAATCGACGGTAGCAGAACACAGCATTCGCACTGGCCATAGGATTGACTTTGATGGCACAAAACTATCGTGCCGTGCCAGTGGCTTTTGGGACGGCCTGGTAAAAGAAGCCATTGAAATAAAACTAGAGGAAAAGTATTTTAACAAAGATTAAGGTCTCGCTCTAAGTAAGAACTGGAATTTGTTTGAAAAGAAAGTGGAGAGCAGAAACTTGATTGGATGAGGACTAACCGATCAGGAGGGACAGACTACGGGGGTATAAATACCAGTGGACCAGACATGCCCAAGCATCATCCCTGATGAAGATGGCAGAGTTTGTCATCCAAACATCGGTTATAATTGATACCTGTACCCTGCTGGAAGCCCGAGAAGAGTTTATTCATCCTGAGATTTGTTTTCTTCAGGGCATTTATAGTAAAACAAAGAAATGCAATCAAATCTGTGAAAAACCAAATATGATCAAGACAAGCTGCCAGTATGTAAAAAAGATGACCACTACTAAACAGATAAATAATACTGAGAACGTGAGTCGTGGAGTTCTTGGGTTGTGTGTAGTGAGCAGCTCAGTGTTGCGGCAGTTCAGGAGTGTGATGGTTGAAGGATAATAGCTAGTGAGGGTCAACCTAACACTCCTGTACCTCCTGCCCGAAGGCAGCAAGCCAAAGCTTGCACAAAGCCAAAGCTCCCCATGGCCAGATGCACTTAGCAGTGAAAAGAAACGGGAAAGACTCCCACGGAACGTGTTACCTTTCATATCAAGTAAGCTGGAACCCTGTAACCGTGTCTGGCTCCATCTCTGTGATTCCCTACCTCATCACTGTCGTCAAACCCAAAATAACTCAAACGGCTTTAATAAAAGTTTAAATGTTTCTTGAACTTCAAAAGCATGGCATAAAGGCTGAACAATTATGCTGCGTGCATCGTGAGGCTACTATGGTAGGATTCGTCTCAGTGTCAAAGCGAGGTACTGATAAGGAGCCCTACATAGTTTGAATGCCTACCAATCTCTTGTGACGACAGTGTGGTCAAAGTGGGGAATCTGTATTTGTTTGCAGAGTAGCACACACAAAGTGCTGGAGGAACTCAGCAGATCAAGCAGCATCTATGGAAAGGCATAAACAGCCAGGACCCCTCATCAGGACTGGAAAGGAATTTCTCCCCCCTCCCTCTTTTCCCTTTTTCCATTCCCCATTCTGTCTCCCCTCTTAACTCCTCTCCTCACCTGCCCTACCTCATTCCCCTTCTCACATGGTCCACTCTCTTTGATCAGATTCCTCCTTTTCCAGCCCTGTGCCTCTTCCACCTATCACTTGGCAGCTTCGCTTCATTTCTGCCCCCACCTTCCCCCTCACCTGACTTCACCTATCACCTTCTAGCTTGTACTCTGTCCCCTCCCTCACCAAGTCATTCTAGCTTCTTCCTTATTCCTTTCCACAGATGCTGCCTGACCTGCTGAGTTCCTCCAGAATTTTGTGAACCGAATTCTGGATTTCCAGCGTCTGCAGAATCTCGTGTGTGTATAATTAGTTTTGCTCTTTCACTATCTCCTTCAGTGATGTGCTCTGGCCATCTGTACCTACTGTCCTGAGGGCCCTTGCTTCATTGCAGTGTGTTATGTACCTTGTCTTAGGTGGGCAGCTGTGGCTGTCCTTTGCCAAGTGCTTTGGCCTGTTTCCCTGCATTTGATGCCGTGCCCCAGGGCACGTGGATTTCTTCTGGAAAGACTGGGTCAGGCAGCGTCTGTGGTGGAGCAGCAGCACCTCGGGGGTAGTTGAAGGGGAAAACGCAGTAACAGAATACAGTAAACAAAATTCTGCAGATGCTGGAAATCTTGAGAAATGCTGGAGCAACTCAGTGGGTCAGGCAGCATCTGTGGAGGGGGGATAAACAGTCAGCGTTTTGTGCTGAGACAGAATATAATGTTACTGTTATGGGAAGAAGTACAGGCAGATAATAAGGGTCAGGATGAGGTAGATTGTGCAATTAGGAGAAGATAAAGAAGATTATTTTTATTTGTCGCATATTCATCGAAACGTAGGACAGGGGTGGCCAACCTTTTACATTCCATGCGTCAATTTTTTCACGCATGAGTTCGGGTGCGATTTTTTTTCCACACGAGTTCTATATTAACATTTTTACAAGAATTGAATGGGGGTACAGGAGTTGTGTGGCGCATCTGAACTCGTGCGTGAAAAAATCGACGCATGGAATGTAAAAGGTTGGCCACCCCTGACACAGGACGTACTGGACAATGAAAGGCTGGGCTTCCGGTGGCAATGTAGTATCCCCATTGCTCACTAACCCAAATCCGTACGTCTGTTTGGAATGCGGGAGGAAACTGGAGCACCCAGATTAAACAACAGTGTCACAGTGAGAATTTACAAAGTTTGTTCTGTTTTGTAACTTCAAGCGTTAAACTAATTCAGAGGAAGAGTCGGGAGTCTAATTTGTGTTCTAGTTATTGAGATACAACATGATCCCGAACTGTTAGTCTAATTTGTGTTCTAGTTATTGAGGTACAACACGGAATAAACCCTTTGAGCTGCGCTACTCCGCAATCCCCTGGTTTATTCCTGGATGAATCATGGGACAATGTACAATGGCCAATTCACCTTCCAACCGGTATGTCTTTGGAATGTGGGAGGAAACCAGAGCACCCGGAGGAAACCCACACTGTCATGGGGAGAACGTACAGATTCCACACAGGCAGTGTCGGGAATTGAACCCCAGGGTGCCTGTAATTTAAAACGTTGTGCTAGATGCTACATTACCGCGCTGCTCGCTTAAAGTGAGGCGCGCACGTATCACGTGGTAGCGTAATGACCTATGCCATTCACTTGTTTTTCGTGTAACCATAAATGATTATTTAAACAAACAAGGATGCTTAATCAAAGAACATGTATACAAGATCACTCAAATATTACTGGCGTTAGATACACAACAAAACTCCTCACAAGCAGCCACAGGAATTGAACCCCTTTCTTAAAGCTGGTGCTTAAATCACGATGCTGACCGCCTGCATGCTGGTTCTATCACCGCAGATCTTTCACCTTCAGCACATTGTATCAACAAAGCTGCCCTTGTATATGTGTATATAAAACCTGCCCTGCACATCTGCTTCGTACTTGTCCCCTCTCACCTTAAGTGCATGCCCCGCAATATTAGATATTTTGAGCCTGGGGGAAATAATGTTTCGTTTTCCATCTGTGCCTCTCATAATTTTGTCAAGCCTTTGCCGCTGCAAGGAAAGCAACCCGGAAATGTGGTCTCAATTAAGATGAAGAAAAGCTCTTTCAGCACATTGTTGGGACTTGGGGCAGCAGAATCTGAATATTTTTAAAGCAGATCTTCTTGATAAGATACACCATGTTAGGCCGACGCTATTATAGCTCAGGGCTTTGGGGGGGTCGGGGTTCAATTCCGGCAGAAAGAGTGTATATTCTTCCTGTCTACTTGTGTGTTTCCTCCGGGTGCTCCAGATTGCTCCCACAGTCCAAGGGTGTGCTGGTTGGTAGGTTAATTGGTCGTTGTAACCTGTCCTGTGGTTAGGTTGGGGTTGAACAGGTGGGTTGCTGGGCAGCTCGGCTCATGGGGTCGGCAGGGCCCGCGCTACGCTCCCGGCCGGGCCCGCGCCATGCTTCCGGCCGGGATGTGGAGTTGCCGTTACAGTAAGACCAGTTGCGAGTTTCCAATCCACTGGGAAGGTGGTGAGCTGATTTCCCTGGGCAGGTCAGAGCAGGCGAGGTGGGCACTGCTTTTGGCCACGGGGGAGAGGCAGTGACCCAGACACTCCGTCTAAAGCTGGGAGTTTAAGTTCCACGGTGGCAGCTGGAGAGATTAATTTGTTAAACGGGGAGCGGAATGGAGAGCTGCTGCCAGCACAGTAGAGGCCAGATTGCCAGTATGCACCTCGGGTCCCGCGGAGGAGGGCCTGTCATTCTCTCCACGTCTGGAGAACCAGGTGGACAGTGGAGGGGAAGGTGTACGGTCAGTCTGTTGAATTCATTGTCACGGATGGGCGTGGAGGCCAAGCCATTGTGTTTATTTAAAGTGGAGTTTGCTAGGTTCTTGATCAGTTACAGGGAGAAGGCAGGAGAATGAGATTGAGGGGGAAAATACATCAGCCAACCCTAATGGCGGCACAGACTCAATGGGCCGAATGGCCATACTCTGCTATGTTAAATAAGCAACAAAGCTCCTTACAGACAGTCACAGGAATTGAACCCCTTTCTTAAAGTTCATACATCCTGAGTTTTATGGACGTGTGACGAAGATGCTCCGGCAGTACTGTTAGGCAGACAGTTCCAAAAAGAGCCATAAATGCTGATATTCCCCAGTTAGTTAGCATTGTGCTTTGCACTTTCCGTCTTCTCATCAATCACCATGCTTCCAAAGTGATTAATTTGCTTCTCTGCGAAGCATCGTTGAGATGATGGATGAGAAAGATGCTGTGTGATTGCTCATGGTTGGCTATTTTAAGCCGAGGTCCTGGGGATTAGAGGTGGGTGCTGAAAGGGTTAACGGGAGGAGAGCAACACTGATTAGCAGGCCGCAGGCTTCCAGTGGAGAGGGCCTGGTGTCTCCTCGTGCAGTGTTTGAGGGGCTGGTGTCTCCTCGTGCAGTGTTTGAGGGCCTGGTGTCTCCTCGTGCAGTGTTTGAGGGCCTGGTGTCTCCTCGTGCAGAGTTTGAGGGCCTGGTGTCTCCTCGTGCAGTGTTTGAGGGCCTGGTGTCTCCTCGTGCAGTGTTTGAGGGCCTGGGGTCTCCTCGTGCACTGTTTGAGGGCCTGGGGTCTCCTCGTGCACTGTTTGAGGGCCTGGGGTCTCCTCGTGCACTGTTTGAGGGCCTGGGGTCTCCTCGTGCACTATTTGAGGGTCTGGAGTCTCCTCGTGCACTGTTTGAGGGCCTGGGAACAGTGGTTAGTGCAAGGGGGGGAGAAACCAAAATAAAAAAAAGTGGGTGGGGGGGGCATGAAAGAGGCAAGCCAGTAGGTGACAGGTGAAACCAGGTGGGTGGGAAAGGTAAAGGGTGGGGGAGGAAGGAGCCTGATAGGAGAGGAGAGTGAACCAAAGAAGAAAGGGAAGCAGGAGGGAGAGGCAATAGGTAGGTGAGAAGAAGTGAGAAGCCGGTGGGAATAGAAGAGGGGAAGAGGAGGGAATTTTTATTATATAATTGAAAGGAAAAATTGACATTCATGGAGGTTAGAGGCGACCCAAGTGGAACATGAGGTGTTGCTACACCACCCTGGGGGTAGTTTCATCGTGGCACAAGAGGAAACCATGGACCGACAAGTCGGAATGGAAATTAAAATGTTTGACCACCGGGAAGTTCCGCTTTTGGCAGATGGAGTGGATGTGCTCAACGAAGGGGTCCCCCAAATTAGGACGGGGTCTCACCCATGTGGAGGAGCACCGGACACAACCTGCAGAATTTTGCGTGTTAGGACCATTTAAAACACTCTTGGAAAGGCACGTGGATGAAAGGAAAATGGAGGATTATGTGAAGGATGCTTGCATGCCTCTTCTGTGTGTTAACTCATTAAGTCTTCCTCAAGTCCTGATTCCAGATTGTCTGGACGTTGACAGCTCCCTTATCCTATAAGACAGGTGGATAGGACAGTGAAGAAAGCAGATTCAGAATCGGGTTTAATACTTATTGAAACACAACACTGAATAGGCCCTTCCGGCCCAGCAACTGCCCCGAACTGCCCAACAACCCCAGATTTCACTCCAGCCTAATCACGGGACAATTTACAATGACCAATGAACCCACCAACCGGTATGTCTTTGGACTGTGGGAGGAAACCCACGCGGTCACAGGGAGAACGTAGTAACTCCTTACAGGCAGCGGCAGGAATTGAACCGGGGTCGCTGATACCCTAAAGCGTTGTGCTGACCACTACGGCACGGTACCCATCACGTAATACTTTTGAGGCACCACACCTTGAAGATGTCCTGGATGCTGGGGAGGCTGGTGCCCAGGATGGAGCTGACCTGTTCACAACTTTCTGCAGCCTTTTCCGATCCTGTACGGTGACCCTCCATACCAGACGGTGATGCAACCAGTAAGAAGGTTCTCCATGGTACATCGGTAGAAATTTGTAAGTGTCTTTGGTGACATATCAAATCCCCTCAAACTGCTAATGAAGTTTGACAGTATAGCCTTTGTCGACGTGTTGGGCCCAGAATGGAGATCCTTAGAGATCTCGACCCAGAGACTTGAACTTGCTCACCCTTTCCACTTCTGATCCGTCTTTGAGGACTGGTGTTCGATCCCTTGCGTTACCCTTCCTGCAGTCCACAATCAGTTGTTGCATGCTTACCTTCCTGGGTCAGGGCTGGGATCTTGCTTTGCAGTGTGAGAGAGCACTGGCTCGGTCGCCCTAGGGAGTATTGCATTGGGGAGAGGGCCAGGACGTTGCATGGACTGGGGGAAGACTTCAGTTATGGGGAGAGATTGATGGGCTGTGCTGGTTTTCCCTGGAGAGGAGGAGGCTGGAGAGGTGTATGAAATTATGTGAGCCATTTGCAGGGTGGGTAGTCAGCATTTCCTTCCTATGTTAAGGATGTCAACAACAAGATGGCATGGGTTCAACACACACAATGCTGGAGGAACTCAGCAGGTCAAGCAGCATCTATAGATAAGAGTAAATAGTTGACGTTATTTCAAGCCGGGATCCTTCATGGAGACTGGAAAGGAAGGGGGGATGATGCCAGAATAAGAAGGTGGGAGAAGGTGAAAGAGCACAGGCTAGAAGGTGATAGGTTAAACCAGGCGGGTGGGGAAGGGGTGATGAAGTGAGAAGCTGGCAGGTGATAGGTGGAAATGGCAAAGGGCTGAAGAAGGAGGAATCTGATAGGAGAGGAGAGTGGACAATGGGAGAAATGGAAGGGGGCTGATAGACGGGTGTGAAGAGAAGAAGGGAGCCGACAGTGGGGAATAGAAGAAGGAAGTAGGAGTGGGAGAAATTACCAGAAGTTGGAGAAATCGATGTTCAAGTTGGAGGCTAACCATATGGAATATGAGGCTTTGCTCCTCCAACCTGAGAGTGGCCTCATTGTGGCAGAAGAGGAAGCTGTGGACCAACATGTCAGACAGGAAGGAGCTTTTAAAGGAATTTGAGTTTTAAAAAAAATTTGGATATCAAAAGCAAGAGAGCCTAGGTTTAAGGTGAGAGGAAGGAGTTTCAAAGGGAGTTTGAGAGGTTTGTTCACCCCACACAGAGTGCTTGATAATAGGAACTCGCTGCCAAAAAAAGTGGTAATCTTGGGTATAGCTACGTTGAAGAGATGTGTAGGCAGGTAAGGATGTTTCAAGATAGAGAATTAGAGTAATAAGGAGAAGTGAGAGCGATACAGACACAGTTAATGGTGGAGATAAAATTCTCCACTAGAATCAAGCATTAGAATTCTCAATGGAGTGATATTGTGGCGACCCACTTTCTGGCACACACGGACCGGCTCACAACAGCGCGCGCAGGCAGAGGGCCGGCAGCAAAAAGGGCGCCAAGCCATCTTCACCAGCAGGGGGAAAATCCCGCGCGCGGAAATGGTCTGGGAATATACATTCCCCACAGTAGTCCCGCCCAGGGAGGGCGGGAACGGGAAGGCTTTAAAGCGGGCCGCAAAGTTTGAATAAATCTCTTTCATCGCAACTCTAACTCACCGACTCCGTGTGGTTATTCTATCGCTGTGTGTAGCACATCGCTACAATTGGTGACCCCGACGGCCCAAACGATATTTGGACCAGAGATGACCGACGCTGCATCTGTTCATGCAGTTTCGTTACAACTGCCAAGCTTCTGAACTCTGCGACTCCATTTATGGTTCGAACAAGCAGAAGCACAATTCCACATTCGGCAGATAACCTCGGAGTCCACTCGCTACTACTACGTGCTGAGCTCCCTCGACCAGGAGACAGCTGCACAAGTTGACGAGTTTATACGGTCACCCCCATAGGACGGCAAATACACAGCATTCAAAGCCCTGCTCATAAGGACTTTCGGACTCTCACGGCGCGAACGAGCCCACCGCTTACTGCACCTGGATGGTTTGGGAGACAGGCCGCCGTCAGCATTAATGAACGAGATGCTGGCCCTGGCTGAAGGGCACAAACCCTGCCTCATGTTTGAGCAGGCGTTCCTAGAGCAACTGCCCGAGGACATATGCCTGCTGCTGTCCGACGCAGATTTCAGCAACCCCCGGGAGGTGGCGGCCCGAGCAGATGTGCTGTGGAATGCCAGGAAAGAGAGAGGGGCGCCCGTCGCACAGATCACCAAACCGCGTGCCCAACGACAGACCAGACCAGGCCCGGCAGCAGAGCCTACAAAACCCGGCGACGGGAGTGAGGAGCCCAACGAACAATGGTGTTTCTACCACCAGCGGTGGGGCACAGAGGCCCGCCACTGCAGACCACCCTGCAAATTCCCGGGAAATGCCAGGGCCAGCCGCCGCTGTTGGCTACAGCGGCTGGCCATCAGGACAGCCTGCTGTACGTCTGGGACAAGCAGTCGGGACGCCGCTTTTTGGTCGACACCGGAGCAGAGATCAGCATCTTACCTCCAACCAGTTACGACACCCGCAACAGAGAACCGGGACCCACCCTGAGGGCCGCTAATGGCAGCACAATACGAACCTACGGCACCCGCACGGTGCGGCTACAGTTCAGCTCCAGCCGGTTCACGTGGGACGTCACACTGGCCGCCGTGGCCCAACCACTGCTGGGGGCAGATTTTCTACGAGCCCACAGCCTGCTGGTCGACTTGCAAGGGAAGCGATTAGTCCACGCCAAGACTTTTCAAATGTTCTCCCTGGGTGAAGCACAGTTGCCAGCCCCACACCTGGACTCCATCACGCTGTCCGACGATGAATTCACCAGGGTCCTGGCAGATTTCCCATCAGTACTGACACCGCAGTTCACGGCAGCCATGCCCAGACACGGAGTACAGCACCACATCCCGACCCAGGGACCACCCCTCCACGCCCGTGCTCGAAGGCTTACCCCAGACAAGCTCCGACTGGTGAAGGAGGAGTTCAAGAAGATGGAGGAATTAGGGATCATACGACGGTCTGACAGCCCATGGGCCTCCCCCCTTCACATGGTGCCCAAGGCAACGGGGGGGGCTGGAGACCATGCGGTGACTACCGCAGACTGAACGAGGCTACAATGCCAGACCGCTACCCTGTGCCGCACATTCAAGACTTCGCAGCAAACCTACACGGCGCAAGGATCTTTTCCAAGGTAGACCTCGTCCGGGGATACCATCAAATCCCTGTACATCCGGACGACATCCCCAAAACAGCACTTATCACCCCGTTCGGACTTTTCGAATTCCTCCGAATGCCGTTTGGTCTAAAGAATGCCGCACAGACTTTCCAGCGGCTAATGGACGCGGTGGGACGCGACCTGGACTTTGCATTCATCTATTTGGACGACATCCTCATAGCCAGCAGTAGTCGGCAGGAGCATCTGTCCCACCTCCGCCAGCTCTACTCCCGCCTGAGTGAATTCGGCCTTACAATCAACCCAGCCAAATGCCAGTTCGGACTCGATACCATCGACTTCCTGGGCCACAGGATTACTAAAGACGGGGCAACCCCGCTGCCCGCCAAGGTAGACGCGGTCCGCCACTTCCCCCGACCCAACACAATCAAAGGCTTGCAGGAATTCGTGGGTATGGTGAATTTCTACCACCGTTTCCTCCCCTCAGCAGCCCGAACCATGTGCCCCCTGTTCACTCTAATGTCGGGTAAGGGCAAGGACATTACCTGGAACGAAGAGGCCGCAACCGCTTTCGTTAAAACCAAAGAAGCCTTGGCAAACGCTGCGATGCTAGTGCACCCCAGAACGGACGTTCCTACTGCCCTCACGGTGGACGCATCCAACACAGCGGTCGGTGGAGTGCTGGAACAACTCATCGAGGGTCGCTGGCAACCCCTGGCGTTCTTCAGCAAACACCTGCTACCACCTGAACTCAAATACAGTGCTTTCGACCGGGAGCTATTGGCACTATACCTGGCAATCCGGCATTTCAGGTACTTCTTAGAAGGTAGGCTCTTCACCGTGTTCACAGACCACAAACGGCTTACCTTTGCGTTCATGAAGGTGTCCGACCCCTGGTCGTCCCGCCAGCAGTGACATCTGTCCTACATTTCCGAGTACACGACGGACATCCGGCATGTCTCTGGAAAGGACAACGTTGTGCCAGACGCACTATCCAGACCTACCATACAGGCCCTGTCCCAGGGGGTGGACTATGCAGCGCTGGCAGAGGCACAGCAGGCAGACGCTGAGATCCCCAGTTACAGGACTGCAGTCTCCGGTTTACAGCTCCAAGACCTCCCCGTAGGCCCAGGTGAGAGGACCCTACTATGTGACGTAGCTACCGGCCAACCCCGCCCCGTCGTCCCAGCAGCCTGGCGCCGGCGGGTTTTCGAGTCCATTCACAACTTAGCGCACCCCTCCATCAGGACCACCGACCGGCTGGTCTCCAACAGATTCGTGTGGCATGGACTGCGTAAACAGTTCAGTGAATGGGCCAAAACATGCATGCAGTGCCAAACGGCCAAGGTGCAGCGGCACACCAAGGCTCCGCCGCAGCAGTTCGAACCCACCCGCCGGAGGTTGGACCACATCCATGTGGATATCGTGGGGCCCCTGCCAGTGTCACGAGGAGCGCGGTACCTCCTAACTATGATAGACCGGTTCACCAGATGGCCAGAGGCAGTCCCGCTCACCGACACCACCTCCGCATCCTGCGCCCGAGCACTGATCGCAACCTGGGTAGCACACTTCGGAGTACCAGCCCACATTACCTCCGACAGGGGCGCCCAGTTCACCTCCAGCCTGTGGTCGGCTATGGCCAGCCTTTTAGGAACACAGCTACACCACACAACTGCCTACCACCCCACAGTCGAACGGACTAGTGGAGCGTGTCCACTGTCACCTGAAAATCGGCTCTCATGGCCCGCCTGGAGGGGCCTAACTGGGTGGACGAACTTCCCTGGGTCCTCCTCGGAATCCGCACGGCGCCCAAAGAGGATCTACACACCTCGTCAGCCGAGTTGGTGTACGGCGCACCCCTGGTCGTCCCAGGAGAGTTCATACCAGCCCCAAGGGGGCAAGAGGAAGAACCCACAGCAGTCCTGGACAGACTGTGGGAGAGGCTCGGTAACCTGGCCCCCATACCCACTTCACAGCGCGGACAGAGCCCGACCTGCGTACCCAAAGACCTGCAGAACTGTAAGTTTCTTTTTGTACGACGGGGCGGACACTGGGCACCACTACAGCGGCCCTACGAGGGACCGTTTAAGGTGATCAGGAACAACGGGTCCACGTTCGTGCTGGACATTGGGGGGAGAGAGGAGGTTTTCACGGTGGACCGACTCAAACCGGCCCATGTGGACTTGGCGCAGCTGGTCCAGGCTCAGGCACCGCGGCGCAGGGGCAGACCCCCCAAACCGAGGCCGATCCAGACTGTGGACATTGGGGGAGGTATCGCCGGTTCTGGGGGGGCGTTATGTGGCGACCCACTTTCTGGCACACACGGACCGGCTCACAACAGCGCGCGCAGGCAGAGGGCCGGCAGCAAAAAGGGCGCCAGGCCATCTTCACCAGCAGGGGGAAAATCCCGCACGCAGAAAGGGTCTGGGAATATGCATTCCCCACAGCAGTCCCGCCCAGGGAGGGCAGGAACGGTAAGGCTTTAAAGCGGGCCGCGAAGTTTGAATAAATCTCTTTCATCGCAACTCTAACTCACCGACTCCGTGTGGTTGTTCTAGCGCTGTGTGTAGCACATCGCTACAATATAACATTTGCTGAGGGAAATCGAAATAAAGCATTCGATTCCACCCCCCCCCCCCCCGGCAAGTGCCAGTAACTATGTGACAGGTTGATGGGAAAGATTAGAGGGGATTTGAGGAAGTTATTCTCTGCCAAAGAACGGCAAAGCATAGAAGGATGCATCACCTGGGATTACTGTGAAATGGCAGATGGGTTAGCATGGATGTGGTGGGCTGAAGGGCCTGTCCCTGTGCTGTAGCATGACAATGCACTCAGTATTAATGCAGTGCCTTGCTAGTCACATCTCTGCTTGTGTCTATTGATTGCTATCAAGTTGCTGGGAAGTCTACATGCATGTGTAGACCGTGTAGAGAATATGCATCAGTAGACCACGTGTAGAGAACATGCATGAGTAGACCGCGGCTGTCCAGCGCATTGCAGGAAGGCTGGCACTGCACTGGAGAGGTGCCCTAGGAACTTACCAGGCTGGAGAGCTACAATAAGGAGAGATGAGAATGATGGGAAGAGTTCATGCAGGTTTATAACATTCTCAGGCGTTCAGACAGAGGCAAACATAGTGTTCGGTTTGTGCGTTCTCCCCTTGGCTGCTCCGGTTTCCTCCCACAGTGCAAAGACGCTCTGGTTAGTAGGTTAACTGGTCATTGTAAATTGTCCTGTGGCTAGGCTCAGATTAAGTCAGTGGGTTGCTGGGCTGAAGGGCTGCAAGAGTCTGTTCCACACTGAATCTCAATCGATCAATATCCTCACATCCAGGAGTTGCTCGAGTGGGACTGAAGAGATGTGGTCCTCAGAACTGTGGGCCAGGAATGAATATGGTTTACTTTTGGTTAGCATGAGCCAAGGGGCTGAATGGTCTGATCGATTCCATAAGTTTATCTAATTTTATGTTCATTCAAGTTCCCCACTTTAGCGCAGGGTGGGAGTCTGTTTTATTAGCGCCGATGCCCGTATTGACAATGAATATGAATGAGTAAGTTCAGGGAATAGAACACTGCAGCACAGTAGTATGGGGTGTTGTGTCCACATTTCACCTACTCTAGGGTCAATCTAGAGTAGATCTTCAACCAATGGGCCCATCTGAGGATGTATCAAATGTCCCTAATGTGTCTGCCTCTCCCACCACCCCTGCCAGGATATTCCACGTATACCCCACTCCCAGAGGGAGGGGGGGAATCCCATGTCTCTGACATCCTCACACCAAATACTTCCCTTCAGTCGCATTAAAATTGTGCTTCCTTGTATTAGCTGGGAAAAGGTTTCTGGGTGTCCACTCGATCTATGCCTCTATAATGCAGCATCCAGTTCAGAGCATTGGATGCTGTGGAATTCATTACCACAGGCGGCAATGGAGGTACAGCACAGAGTGGGCCACCACCCCAGCAATTCCACCCGTCCCCCCCCCCCCCGATTTAATCCTGGCCTAATCATGCGGCAATTCACAATGAGCAAGTAACCTACCAACCGGTATGTCTTTGGACTGTGAGAGGAAACCCACGCGGTCACAGGGAGAACGTATGAACTTCTTACAGGCAGTAGTGGGAATTGAACCGGGGTTGCCTGTTCTGTAAAGCGTTGTGTAACCACTATGCTACCATGCTGTTCTTTATTAGTAAGAGTGGAGAAACGGCAGGAGAATGAGTTGAGAGGGATATTGGATTGTCCATGATGGAATGACGGAGCAGTGGTCCAATTCTGCTCCGACGTCTTCTGGTCTTATCTCAGAGTCTTGTCGCTGAATCTGAAGCATATTCCTTGGGTGTTTTGATTTTAAAGGGTTTGTGTGGGACACCTAATTTGCAGGAGCAGAAATAAGTTTGGTATGTGGTGATGTCGAATGTGAGGAGGGAAGTTCCTTGGCATGAACCAAAAAGCCTCTTGTTGCATGTGGGAGCCCTCTTGCATTTCATCACGGTTTGGTTACCTGCCAAGAACCCTCGGAGGCACAAAGCAGAGGAGTTTTTCCAGTTCGAATGGAATGAAGTTGAACTGGTTTGCGAACTGGGTCCAAGTGTCATTTCATGTTACAGCCTGGCCGGCCCTTTCATCAAAAATATTAACATTGAAACGTGATGGATTGGATTGAGCAGTAACAGCTGTGCAGTAGAGAAATTAATCCTTCGGCCCTTCCTCATTAGTCCCACCTCCCCCCCATTTAGGCCTGTGGATTCTGTGCCTTGCCTGTGTAGACACCGGTCTAAATGCCTCATAAACGTGGCTGTGTGTATAGCTGACCCCCCACAGTCTATGCACCAGTTAGCAGTCCTAGAAAATGGGCCACTTGGTGATTTTTCTGCTGCATGAAGCCAATTCATTTCGATGTGCGTCAGCAAATGCAAGTTTTTTTTTAAAACCAAGCATTTAAGATTTACCACATAAATTCTGTAAGATTGAATCTCACACTTCTCAAATGTTAAAGTGTAATGATTTGTGAATGCCGTAAGGGGGGAATTCCTGTTCCCTAAATGACGTGCACCACGTCAGCGTGCTTCAGATACTCTGTGTGAGTAGACCTCCCCCTTCAATCAGATCGTGCATTTGCACAGCCTTTTCCACAGTATAGAATGATTTGTACATAATTTGTATGTTGTGCATGGCTTGTGTACCTCAGTGCAAGTGAGATTTTATTGTCCTTGTATCTCAGTGTACCTGTGCGTGTGACGATACACTCGATAGCTGTCCCTTTAAATCTCCTTTCCCTCCTTTTAAGCTTACGCTCTCTTGTTCTTATCCATCAAGGTACAGTCCACCCTATCTTACTTGCTGCCCGTTATGCTGCTGGCATTTAGGGCCACAGTGAAGTCCTCTGTCAGTCTGTCTGCCTGTACGTAGAACGGTTCTTCATTACTGGTTCCAGAACAATTTTGTTTCACCAGTCAGGGTTGTTAGCCCTGAGCTGAACCCCCGAACCTGGAGGACCGGTGGACCACTCTTAGTCTGACCTCTACCCTTTGACCTGTTTGGCATGGGTGACCCCACCAAGAGCCAAAGCATAAGGAGCCAATGTAGCTGTCCGGGTCTTTGAAGCACGTGAGCCTCCACACCCAGCGACAAGGTTGTGGTCTTCATGGAGGGCCACCCTATCTCTGCCTCTCTTAATTTCATAGCTTCATCCTGAGTAACAAACAGCTGCTTTCACAGATTCTCCAGGTCAGAAAAATCAGTTACTGGGGTTGGGGGAGGGAACAGTGTGGGTTCTACGGCCCACAATGTTGTGCTGATCTTTTGATGCTCTCCTCTTCCCCTCTCAGCCCCCTCTGTGCCTCTCCCCTCTCACCCCCCCCTCTGTGTCTCTCCCCCTCTCACCCCCCTCTGTGTCTCTCCCCCTCTCACCCCCCTCTGTGTCTCTCCCCCTCTCACCCCCCCCTGTGTCTCTCCCCCTCTCACCCCCCTCTGTGTCTCTCCCCCTCTCACCCCCCTCTGTGTCTCTCCCCCTCTCACCCCCCCCTCTGTGTCTCTCCCCCTCTCACCCCCCCCTCTGTGTCTCTCCCCCTCTCTCCCCCCCTCTGTGCCTCTCCCCCTCTCACCCCCCCCGTGCCTCTCCCCCTCTCACCCCCCCTCTGTGTCTCTCCCCCTCTCACCCCCCCTCTGTGTCTCTCCCCCTCTCTCCCCCCTCTGTGTCTCTCCCCCTCTCACCCCCCTCTGTGTCTCTCCCCCTCTCACCCCCACCCCGTGCCTCCCCCCTCTCACCCCCCTCTGTCTCTCCCCCTCTCACCCCCCCCTCTCCCCCTCTCACCCCCCCCTCTGTGCCTCTCCCCCTCTCACTCCCCCCTCTGTGTCTCTCCCCCTCTCACCCCCCCTCTGTCTCTCCCCCTCTCACCCCCCCCTCTGTGTCTCTCCCCTCTCACCCCCCCTCTGTGTCTCTCCCCTCTCACCCCCCCTCTGTGCCTCTCCCCCTCTCACCCCCCCTCTGTCTCTCCCCCTCTCACCCCCCCCTCTCCCCCTCTCACCCCCCCCTCTGTGCCTCTCCCCCTCTCACTCCCCCCTCTGTGTCTCTCCCCCTCTCACCCCCCTCTGTGTCTCTCCCCCTCTCACCCCCCTCTGTGTCTCTCCCCCTCTCACCCCCACCCCGTGCCTCCCCCCTCTCACCCCCCTCTGTGTCTCTCCCCCTCTCACCCCCCCCTCTGTGCCTCTCCCCCTCTCACCCCCCCCTCTGTGCCTCTCCCCCTCTCACCCCCCCTCTGTGCCTCTCCCCCTCTCACCCCCACCCCGTGCCTCCCCCCCTCACCCCCCCCTCTCTGTGCCTCTCCCCCTCTCACCCCCCCCTCTGTGTCTCTCCCCCTCTCACCCCCCCTCTGTGCCTCTCCCCCTCACCCTCCTCCCTGTGCCTCCCCCTCTCTCCCCCCCTGTGCCTCTCCCCCTCTCACCCCCACCCCGTGCCTCCCCCCCTCACCCCCCCTGTGCCTCTCCCCCTCTCACCCCCCTCTGTGCCTCTCCCCCTCTCACCCCCCTCTGTGCCTCTCCCCCTCTCACCCCCCCCTGTGCCTCTCCCCCTCTCACCCCCCCTCTGTGCCTCCCCCCCCCCCCTCTCTGTGCCTCTCCCCCTCTCACCCCCCCCTCTGTGCCTCTCCCCCTCACCCCCCCACCCCGTGCCTCCCCCCCTCACCCCCCCCTCTGTGCCTCTCCCCCTCTGTGCCTCTCCCCCTCTCACCCCCCCCTCTGTGCCTCCCCCCTCACCCCCCCTCTCTGTGCCTCTCCCCCTCTCACCCCCCCTGTGCCTCTCCCCCTCTCACCCCCCCTGTGCCTCTCCCCCTCTCACCCCCCTCTGTGTCTCTCCCCCTCACCCCCCCCTCTGTGCCTCTCCCCCTCTCACCCCCCCGTGTCTCTCCCCCTCTCACCCCCCTCTCTGTGCCTCTCCCCCTCTCACCCCCCCTGTGTCTCTCCCCCTCTCACCCCCCCCTCTGTGTCTCTCCCCCTCTCACCCCCCTCTGTGTCTCTCCCCCTCTCACCCCCCCTCTGTGCCTCTCCCCCTCTCACCCCCCCCTCTGTGTCTCTCCCCCTCTCCCCCCCCCCTCTGTGCCTCTCCCCCTCTCACCCCCCCCTCTGTGCCTCTCCCCCTCTCACCCCCCCCTCTGTGTCTCTCCCCCTCTCACCCCCCTCTGTGTCTCTCCCCCTCTCACCCCCCCCTCTGTGTCTCTCTCCCTCTCACCCCCCCCTGTGCCTCTCCCCCTCTCACCCCCCCTCTGTGTCTCTCCCCCTCTCACCCCCCCCTCTCTGTGCCTCTCCCCCTCTCACCCCCCCTCTGTGCCTCTCCCCCTCACCCTCCTCCCTGTGCCTCCCCCTCTCTCCCCCCCTCTGTGTCTCTCCCCCTCTCACCCCCACCTCGTGCCTCCCCCCCTCACCCCCCCCTCTCTGTGCCTCTCTCTCAAGACTCCCTCTGACATCTCCCTGAAACTATCCTCCGCTCACCTTGAATGGATGTCCTCTGGTACTGGATGTTGCTGCCCAGGAAGTAGGCTATGTTTGTCATACCTCTAGCTAGTTGCCAAGAGAAGAGAAGCGAGTTCTGCAGTACATCAGACTTTTGAATTTAATATTTTGGCAGCTTGTTCATATGAAGAAGTGTCATAAGCCAAGTGTTCCTACCCCAATAGTAGCCTGTGTAAAGTCACCCCAATCAGGAATGTCTTTAGCAAGAGTGTGGAAATTATCGCAAGAGATGGCTGTGGAGGCCAAGTCATTGACTCTATTTAAAGCAAAGGTTGACAGATTCTCGAGAGCAAGGGCGTCAAAGGTCATGGGGTGAAGGCAGGAGAATGGGGTTGAGAGGGATAATAAATCAGCCATGATGCAATGGTGGAGCATGCTTGATGGGCTGAATGGCCTAATTCTGCTCCTGTGGTTTTTGGTCTTTATGGTGTAATACGTTGGTCATGAAGCACCCCCACCACCCAGGACATGCCACCTTCTCATTTCTACCACCAGGGAGGAGGTACAGAAGCTGGAAGATGCACACTCAACACTTTAGGAAAGGCTTCTTCCCCTTTGCCATCTGATTCATGAAAGGACAATGAACCCATGAACATTACTTCAGTATTTTTGTTCTCTTTTGAATCTAATTTTTAAGAATTTTTTTTATTGCGGTTTGGAGCAAAACAACAAATTTTATGACATACTGTGTCCGTGATGGGCCGATTCCTCGGCCTCCTTTGCCCCTGGGAACATGAGCCTGCTGCAAGGCCTGAGGTGGTTCTCGCTTTCTGGGATGCGCCCTGGTGCGTACGGCCGATCTCTCAGCAGTTGGAGCGTGTCCAGGATACTCACAGTGGCTGGGGAAAGGGTTGGCCTTTCCAGCAAGGTCTGCGTTCCTGCAAAACGCTGCATTGCTCCTGGAGTGTGCTGCAGTGTTTGGGGGGGGGGGGCGGCGGGCGGAGGAGGTAGCACTGCCAGTGAGAGAATACTGGGCCCTCTGTTGGTGTGTGAGATGACTGCCGAGCTAACCTCCAGGGTATACACTCACCAGCAGCAAGCACAGTGGTTTACAGAAGCAATGTTATTTTTAAAGTTCCAACAAGCAGCAGAGGAGGCATTGTGGTTTCTATATTTACCCTCAGGCTCCTCAACCAGCGTGGATAACCACTCACCTCAACTCTGAACTGTTTCCACAACCTATGGACGTACTTTCAAGGACTCTTCAATCCACGTTCTCGGTCTTATTTAGTCTTCAGTCTGCTGTCGCGATGAGGAGGAGCAACACCTTATATTCTGTAAGGGTAGCCTCCAACCTGATGGCATGAACATCGATTTCTCGAACTTCCAGTAATGCCCCCCTCCCCCATTCCCATTTCCCTCTCTCACCTTACCTGCCCATCAATCCCTCAGCACCCTCCTTCCCGTCCCTCACCACCCTATTCTGGCTTTTGCACCCCCCCCCACTTTCCTTCCTGATGAGGGGGCTTTGCCCAAAATGCCAACTCTTTCCTCGTCCCCAGAGATGCTGCTCTGGGTTTCCAGCAGCCGCTGAATGAATCTCTTGTGTTTACGTTGAGTTCTGTGAAATTGCCGAGCACCAGAGATTCTGCAGATGCGGGAAATCCAGAGCAACACAGACAAATGTGCTGGAGGAGCCTGGCAGGTCAGGCAGCATCTGTGGAGAGGAATAAGGAATCGGCGTTTCAGGCCTAGACCTTCATCAGGACTGGAAAGGAGGGGGAGGGAGCCCCAGTGAGGAGGTGGAGGGTAGGGGAAGTACAAGTCGGAAGGGGATATGTAAAGCCAGGTGAGTTGGGGGCGGGGGTGGGTGGGAGGAATAAAGTGAGAATCTGGGACGTGATGGAAAGGGTAAAGGGCCAAAGGAGGAATCTGATAGATTCCTGAGGTTTCCTTTGCAGTGGGGGCAATATTTGTTTAGATTCCTGATCACAGGACTGAGTTCTGGCTGAGAGCTCTCCTGACAGTTGGCTCCTTTCCCTTAGCCGAGTCCTGAATGAAGTGGGGGGTGGACATTTGAGGGCAGCTACTTCAGTAAACGGCCCACTGGGAGACAGGTTAGGCAAACTCCATGGTGTTTGTGCGGTTAACCGTAGCCAGAGGACAGAACTTCCTGCTTTTGTGGAAACAAAACCTCCTGGGAAATCCCCTGCTCACTCCAGGAATTGAGGGCTGGGCCAACCAGAGCATCTGCCCTGAGATGACCCGTTGGGCCTCTGAAGTGGTTTTCCTCCATGGACGTGCAGATGTTTTCCAACCCCCGCCCCCCCTTCCCTCTTCCTCTTCTTCCTCCCTCCCCCAACGGAGCCTGGTGCGTGTATGATGGAACCTGTCAATAAAGGACTCAGTCTTGCGTTGAGGGTCAGATCCGCAATGGGTTTTGCTTCGAAAGGGCATGGCTGGTTTTTGTCTGTGTGTGTATGGGGGCAAGTGGTCTGGGTTGTGGTGAATAGGATCGTTGTGGTGAAGGTGGCAAGTTGTGGTAGGGGTGAGCGATGCCACCTCGACCCGTGTTCATCGGAGATACGGGAAGGGGGCACCGTTTTGGGGTCTGGTCTCTGTTCTGGCTTAGACAGATTCCATTACCCTGCTCAGGATCGGACAATGACTTCATGCCGTGAAAGTTGTTGCTTTGTGCAAGCATACAATTGCAATATATAAAATAACTAAGAAAGATTTATATAAAAATTAAATTAAGTAAATAGTGCAGAAAGTGCAACTAAAGAAAAAGAGTAGTGAGGTAGTGTTCATGGATTTGATGCCCTTTCCAAAATCTGATGGCAGAGAGGAAGAAGCTATTCCTGAATCGTTGAGTGTGTGTTTTCAGGCTTCTGTACCTCGTTGATGATAGTACCGAGATGAGAGTCCTTAATGGCGACCCTCGCCTCTTGAAGATAACTTGGTTAGCATGAGACCCACTTGCCGGCATTTGGCTCGTATTCCCAACCCTTTTTGTGCCATGGACCCCAGGTTGGGAACCCCTGCTCTGAACCTTTTCTGTCCATGGAGTTCAGGATCTGAGAGGCAATGTTGCTGGTTTACAAAGGTTAGGCTGGACTATATCGTGTTCAGTTCTGGTTGCCTCATTATATAGGAAAGGTGTGGAAACTTTAGAGATGGTGCAGAGGAGATTTCCCAGGATGCTGCCCCGATTAGGGAGCATGTCTTATAAGGAAAGACTGAGCGAGCTAGGGGTTTTCTCTGTGGAGAGAAGGAGGATGAGAGGTAACTATAGAGGTGTACAGGATAAGAGGCATAGTTCGAGGGGATAGGCGGAAATGGCTGAGATGAAGGGGATATGACCTTAAGGTGATGGGGGGGGAAGTACAGAGGCGGGTTCAGGGAACACACTGCAGTCAGGTACATTTGGGACCTTTAAGAGACTCTTAGATCGGCACGTGGATGATAGAAAAATGGAGGGTTATGTGTGAGGGAGGGGTTAGAATAGATTAAAAGGTCAACATGGCATTGTGGGCTGAAGGGCCTGTACTGTGCTGTACTGCTCATGTTCTGTGCGCCTGTCCAAATGGATTTTGTGTGTTATAGTTGTACCTGCTTCAATTACCACCTTTAGCAGCTTGTTATACATACACACACCATTCCGTGTGTGTGTGTGTGTGAGAGAGAGAGGTACTCACCGCGCCCCCCCGGTCCCCTTCCCCTCGCAGGTCATTTCATTATAACCGCGCATTGCAGTCGTACAAGCTAGACCGGTAACAGAACTGTCAACACAAGAGATTCTGCAGCAGCTGGAAATCCAGAGCAACACACACACAACGCTGGAGGAACTCAGCAGGCCAGGCTGCATCTATGGAGAGGGATAAACAGTCAATATTTCGGGCAGAGACCCTTCATCGGGGCTGGAAAGGAAGAGGGAAGAAGCCAGACTAAAGTATTTCAGTTACAGAGAGAGTGCAGTGCAGGCAGGCAGATAATGAGGTGCTAGCGATCGTTCAATAGCTTTATAACAGTGGGGTAGAAACTGCCCTTGAGTTTGGCGGTAGATGTTTACAGGATTTTAAATCTCTGCTCAAAAGGAGGGGTCAGTAGAGAATGTTCGGGGCGGGGGGGGGGGGTCTTTCATTATTCTGATTGCTTGACTGAGGTACCGACAGAGTCCATGGAAGGGATGCTGGTTCCTCTGATATGCTGAACTGTTCACTCCGTACACCTTCACTGGCTCAATAACACACTTTCGGGGATGGAATCTGTTCCTTTGGCTCTCGTTTGATTTCCTTCTTGTGAATGAACTCCCGCTGACGGAATGAGGCGGCTGTGTTGTTGGGGTTTTTTTTCTGACTAAACCACGCTGCCGTCAGTTGATGCCAGCCTCCACTTTTGGCTGTTAACAAACACACACAGAACTTGCGAAAGATATTTTGTAACCTTGGCAGTGAATAAATTGCATTTGGATTTTGGATGTGTTTTTTTTAAACAAAAATGTCAATTTAAGCACCATTTCCTCGCTCTTACTTGGAGCCGCATCAGAATGGAAACTCTGGGTGGAAGTGTTTCGTAGTCGAGCATTCCTCAGCTCCTGAGATCCGGGTTCGACCCCAGCCTCTGGTGTTGCCTGTGACGAGTTTTGCATGCTCTCCCTGTGATTGTGAAACTGCTGTTCAGTTTCCTGCCATGTTCCAAAGACGTGCTGGTTGATGGGTTAACTGCCTGCTCTAAACTGTGTAGGTGGGCGGTTATCAGACCATACCAGACCTTTCCAACCAGGGGACCATGGTCCCCTTGTATTGGTCGAACCTTTTTTTTATATATAAGGTTGGAACCCCTGCCATAGACCATAAGACATGACAGCAGAACTGGGCCATTCGGCCCATTGAGTCTGCTCTGCTATTCCATCACGGCTGATTTATTAACTATCTCAACCACATTCTCCTGCCTTCTCTCTGTAACCTCTAATGCCCTCTCTAATCAAGAACCTGTCAACCTCTGTTCTAATGAGGGGTCTCGGCCCAAAATGTAGACTGCTTGTTCCCTTCTGTAGATGCTGCCTGGGCCTGCTGAGTTCCTCCAGCAGTTTGTGTGTGCTGCCAACCTGCATGTCTTTGGGGTGTGTGAGGGAACCCTTGCGGTCCGAGAGAGAGCCTGCGGAGCCTGCACAGGCAGCGTCGGAGGTCGCGACGGAACCCGGCTCTCTGGTGCCGTGACGTCGCAGTTCTATTAACTGCACCACCGTGCTACCGAACAAACTTGCACGTCAGTGCAGTGCAGGGCTGGTTATTGAGTGCTCTGGCTTTCAGAGGGCTGGGCTGTCGGTGGGTGAGGTATATATTTATAGTGACTGAAGCTGGCAGCTGATAGGTGGGTCCAGCTGAGGTATGGATTGGCAAGTGGAGGGAGGGCCTGGAGTTGGTGACGGGGCAGACAGCTGATAGGTGCATGCAGGTGGGGAGGTGGGAATTAGTGACAGGGCAGACAGCTGATAGGTGCATGCAGGTGGGGAGGTGGGAATTAGTGACAGGGCAGACAGCTGATAGGTGCATGCAGGTGGGGAGGTGGGAATTAGTGACAGGGCAGACAGCTGATAGGTGCATGCAGGTGGGGAGGTGGGAATTAGTGACAGGGCAGACAGCTGATAGGTGCATGCAGGTGTTGTTTGACAGGTGGGAGCAGTGCAGGGGTAGGGAAAAGGTGAGCAAGGCCGGGAGATGTGGGTGATGAAGGGGCGACAGATGATGCAATCTGATCGGAAAGAAAGATGGACAAAGAGATCCTACCTTGAACAAGACCAGGGAGTTGCTCCCCCCGCCGTGTCCGGCGTAAGCCATCAGTAAAGCAGCGAGTGATCTGATGATTATGGTTTAGTTTGTAGGAAGTTGCTCAGCATGTCTTTGGTTAATGGCGGTGTTAGTGGTGCAGTCACTCTGGCTCTTGCTCACACTGAGGCGGCGTGAGGTGTTTGATTACAGTCAGAATCGGGTTTAGCATCACCAGCATGCGTTGTGGAGTGTGATGTTTCACAGCAGCATTGCAATACAGAATAAAAACTACAAGGTGATATTAAATAAATAGAGCAGAAAGTGAGGTATGTTCATGGGTTCATTGTCTGCTCAGGAATGTGTTGGTGGAGGGGTTGAAGCTGTTTCTGAAACACTGAGTGTGTGTCTTCGGGCTGCTCTCCCTCTTTGGTGGTGGCAGTGAGAAGGGGGCATGTCCTGGGTGATGTGAGTCCGTAATGATGGACGCTGTATGACTGAGGCATTGCCTTTTGACAGTGTCCTCGATGGAGCTGGCCAAGTTTACAACTTCCTGCAGTTTTTTTCCGGTCATACCAGACAGTGATGAGAATATACTCCACGGGGCATCTGTAGAAAATTGCGGGTGTCTTTGGGGACATACCAATTCTCCTTAAACTCCTAATGAAATATAGCTGCTATCGTGCCTTCTTTGTAATTGCATCAGTGTGTTGATACTCAGAGATATTGATACCCAGTTGCTTGAAGCTGCTCACTCTTTCCACTGCTGATCGCTCGATGAGGACCTGCATGTGTGTTCCCTCGTTTTCCCCTTCTTGCTCCATAATCAGTTCCTTGGTCTCACTGATGTTGGGTGCAAGGTGGTTGTTGTGACAGCACTCCTGTACACCACCTCGTCACCGTCTGAATTTCTGCCAACAACAGTTGTGTCGTCAGCAAATTTATAGATGGTGTTTTGAGCTGTGCTTAGCCACACGGTCTTTGGTTTGGAGAGAGTAGATCGGTGGGCGGAGTTCACAACCCTGAGGTGCGCCAGGTGTTGATTGTCAGTGACAAGAGGTGACTTCCAATCCACACAGATGGCGGTTTCCTGCTGAGGAAGTCGAGGATCCAGTTGCAGAGGGAGGTACAGAGGCCCAGGTTTTGGAGCTTGTTGATCAGAACCGGCAGTATGATTGTGTTGTATGCTGAGCTTTGATCAATGAACAGCAGCCTAGCGTAGGTAGTAATTTTGGTTTATTGTACCAAGGTACAGTGACAAACTTGCCTTGCCTACTGTTCATACAGATCAAAATCAAAGCACGGTGCATTGAACTAGAATGGGGTAAAAACAATAAAAATATAGAATAAAGTGTGAAAGCTAATGGAAAACTGCAGTACAGGTACAATTGAAGTCAGAAGTTTACATACGCCCTAGCCAAATACATTTAAACTCAGTTTTTCCACAATTCCTGACATTTAATCCTAGAAAACATTCCCTGTCTTAGGTCAGTTAGGATCACTACTTGATTTTAAGAATATGAAATGTCAGAATAATAGAGAGAATGATTTATTTCAGCTTTTATTTCTCTCATCACTTTCCCAGTGGGTCAGAAGTTGACATACACTTGGGTAGTATTTGGTAGTATTGCCTTTAAGTTGTTTAACTTGGGTCAGATGTTTTGGGTAGCCTTCCACAAGCTTCTCACAGTAAGTTGCTGGAATTTTGTTCCATTCCTCCAAACAGAATTGGTGTAACTGAGTCAGGTTTGTAGGCCTCCTTGTTCACACATGCTTTTTCAGTTCTGCCCACAAATTTTCTGTTGGACTGGGGTCAGGGCTTTGTGATGGCCACTCCAATACCTTGACTTTGTTGTCCTTAAGCAATTTTGCCACAACCTTGGAGGTATGCTTGGGGTCATTGTCCATTTGGAAGACCCATTTGCGACCCAGCTTTAACTTCCTGGCTGATGTTTTGAGATGTTGCTTCAATATATCCACATGATTTTCCTTCCTCATGATGCCATCTATTTTGTGGTGCACCAGTCCCTCCTGCAGCAAAGCACCCCCACAACATGATGCTGCCACCCCCATGCTTCACAGTTGGGATGGTGTTCTTTGGCTTGCAAGCCTCACCCTTTTTCCTCCAAACATAACTATGTCATTTTGGCCAAACAGTTCAGTGTTTGTTTCATCGGACCAGAGGGCATTGCTCTAGAAAGTAAGATCTTTGTCCCCACGTGCACTTGCAAACTGTAGTCTGGCTTTTTTATGGCGGTTTTGGAGCAGTGGCTTCTTCCTTGCTGAGCAGCCTTTCAGGTTATGTCGATATAGGACTCGTTTTACTGTGGATATAGATACTTGTCTACCTGTTTCCTCCAGCATCTTCACAAGGTCCTTTGCTGTTCTGGGATTGATTTGTACTTCTCGCGCCAAAGTACGTTCTTCTCTAGGAGACAGAATGCGTCTCCTTCCTGAGCGGTATGATGGCTGTGTGGTCCCATGGTGTTTATACTTGCGTACTATTGTTTGTACAGATGAACGTGGTACCTTCAGGCGTTTGGAAATTGCTCCCAAGGATGAACCAGACTTGACATCATTTTCTGACCTCAATCTGATAGAAAATTTGCAGGCAGAACTGAAAAAGTGTGTGCAAACAAAGAGGCCTACAATCCTGACTCAGTTACACCAGTTCTGTCTGGAGGAATGGAACAAAATTCTAGCAATTTACTGTGAGAAGCTTGTGGAAGGCTACCCAAAGGTTTGACCCAAGTTAAACAATTTAAAGGCAATGCTACCAAATACTAACAAAGTGTGTGTAAACTTCTGACCCACTGGGAATGTGATGAAAGAAATAAAAGCTGAAATAAATCATTCTCTCTACTATTATTCTGATATTTCACATTCTTAAAATAAAGTAGTGATCCTAACTGACCTAAGACAAGGAATGTTTTCTAGGATTAACTGTTCGGAATTGTGAAAAACTGAGTTTAAATGTATTTGGCTAGGGTGTATGTAAACTTCTGACTTCAACTGTAAATAATAAAGTGCAAGATTGCAAGACCTTTTCATTCTAGTAGTCTGATAATGGGATAAAAGCTGATGGTATCTGCTTCCAGATTTTGTGTATTCTGCCCAGTTGGGGGGTGGGGGGGGGGAGAGAAGAGAGACTGCTGCAGGTCTTGGATTATGCTGGCGGCTTTCCTGAGGCAGCGAGAAGTGTGGAGGCTGTGGAGGGGAGAATGTACAAAGCCCTTACGGCAGTGGCGAGGGGCTGCTTCCTGTGATGTGCTGAGCTGTGTCCTCAGCTCTCTGTAATTCTTTTTGTCGTCTTTGGGCTGTGCGAGGAAACCCTAATGGTCACAGGGGAGAGCCTGCAAACTCCACACAGTCAGCACCCGAGGTCACGATCGAACCCGGGTCTCTGGTGCTGTGAGGCCACAGTTCTGTTCGCTGCACTACTGAGCAACGTGCCACTGCAGTGCTGAGCAGGTCGTTGATGCAAACAATGCAATTCATTGTAGATGCGGTAAATAAAGCCCTCCATCTCCCTTCTCTAACTTAACGCAGGCAACCCCCGGGATTGTTTCCGTTCATGAGTGGTGGTGTCTCGGCTGCTGCGTTAAATATCTCTGTTGCAGTGTCACCTAAAGGTGCTGGTTAAATATACACACGTTGGAATTCAGGAATTGGCTCGAGGTTCCCTCCAAACATAAATAACTCTCATCTGCAGAGCTTGCCAGCGCTGGCTGCTTGTCAGTAATGTGAAATTTAGTTTGGTAATGCTCTTGCAAAATGCCCTCGGGTATTCTGTTTTGTTGGAGCATCTGTGTCAAAGCAGGTTCCATCACTTCCAGCTGTCGGGTGCGTTGGGGGAAAACCTTGTGACTAAATCTCTCAGGGAATCTGTTTTAAGAGCGATTTATCTTTTCCTGGAAGTCGTAGTTTTCCCCCCTTCTCTCCTTTTCCATTTTCTGTTCCCATTCTCCTCTCACCTCTCCGTCCTCCTCATTTCTTCCATGGTCCGCTGTCCTCCCCTATCAGCTCCTTTTCTGTTCCGCCCTCTGTCCCTTCCATCTTCACCTCCTTGCTTCTCACTTCATCCCTCCTCCCATACACACTGCCTTATTCTGGCTTTTGCCCCGTTCCTGTCCAGTGCCAGTGAAGGGTCTCGGCTCGAGACATTGACAGTTTAATCCCCTCCGTAGATGCTGCCTGACCTGCTGAGTTCCTCCGGCATTTTGTGTGTTCTTTAGATGCAGCGTTTCCTCAGGCAGAGTTGCAAGAGGGTGCTGCATACGGGAGACGCAAGGTATTGGATATCCTTAGCCGCACACACAACTTGCTGGGGGAACTGTGTCTGTGGTGGGAAGTAAACAGTCGACATTTCATTAGCCCATGGGAGGTAGAAGCAGAATCAGGCCATTCAGCCCCTCGAGTCTGCTCCACCATTCCATCATGGCTGAGTTACTATCCCTCTCAACCCCATTCTCCTGCCTTCTCTCCGTTATCTTTGATACCCTGACTAATCAAGAACCTATCAACCTCCGCTTTAACTATACCCAATGACTGTGCCTCCACGGCTGTCTGTGGCAGTGAATTGAACTGATTCCCCTCCCTCTGGCTGAAGAAATTCCTCTTCGCCTGATTTCAGCCTTCAGCGCAGCTTAGCAAGTGAGGCAAGCTCGATGGACAAGTATCGGGGGGGGGGGTGAGCAGTCAGCAAGCAGCAGAAATGAACACGTCCCCTGTTGTAATTAATCGCAACGCTTTACAGTTCACAGGGCATCGCCATAGGCATCACAACCATGCTGGATAGATCTGAGGAGAATCCCACTGCCTCAGCTCTCGGACGATGCTCTTCCAGCCTTTCAGGATAAAGAGGGCTATCTAAAGCCGATGTGTGCGAGGAAATCCAGGTGTTAGCTTTATCGGCACGGGCGATGGTCGCCAAATTGGTTGTTTTGCGGATCTGTATGGAGCAAAAATAACATTAAGGTAGTGAGGAGGGGTTCATTGTTCATAAATCTGACGGCAGAGGGGAAAAAGCTGAACATAGAGAGTCTTCAGGCTCTTGGACCTCCTCCCTGATGGTGGTAACAAGGTGGTAACAAGGAGAGGGCACGACCCTGATGCTGAGGGTCTTTAATGATGGATGCCACTTCTCGAGGCTTCGCCTTTGGGAGGTTCTCGATGGTGTGGAGGCTTGTGCCCATGATGGAATTGGCTGACTCTCCAATCCTGAAGCCTCCTGTGGTCCTGTGCATGTGCCCCTCCGAACCAGACAGTGAGTAATAATGCCCTCCGTGGTGCGCAGTCACAGAAAGCCGCAGTCACAGAAACGGGCCCTTTGCCCAACCAGTCCGTGCCAAATCATTTAAACTGCCTCGTCTCGTCAACCTACACCCTGACCCTATCCATCCATGCCCCTCCCATCCATGTACCTATCCAACCTTCACTTGAACGTTGAAATCAAAGTCACACCCACCGCGTGCGCTGGCAGCTCGTTCCACACTCTCACCACCCTCTGAGAGAAGAAGATCCCCCTTAAACATTTCACCTTTCACTTGTAACCCATAACCTCTAGTAGTCCCACTCAGTCTCAGTAGATGTGTAGAAACTTGCTGGAGTCATTGTGGAAATTTCTTGGAGATGTAGCATTACACCATGTAAAACGGACCCTGTGGCCCAAATTGTCTACCTGAGTGTGCATGCATTTGGCCCGTGTCCACCTCAACCTCTCCATCTATAGTACCCGTCCCAATGTCTTTTTTAAAATTTGTAGTTGTACTTGCCTCCACAGCCTTTTCTGGCAGCTCGTTCCGTATACCTACCGGCCTCTGGGCAAAAATTGCTCCTCAGCCCCTTTTTACAAGTTTCCTCACTTACTCCAAGTCAATACACTCTCATTTTAGAGCCCCCATCCCTGGGGAAAAAGACTGACCATCCATCTTATGTGCAGCTCTCATGATTTGATCAACCTCTACAAGGTCGCCTCCCCACCTCCCACGTTCCAGGGAAGATGGTGCCAGCCTATCCAGTCTCCTCTTGTAACTCAGTAACATCCCAGTTGATCTTTCCTGCTGTTTCACTCTGTCCAGCTTAGTGACTGCCTTCCCACAGTTGGGTGTCTCGGGCTGCAGGTGACACCCCAGGAATGGTCTTGGAGGGTGGTGTGTCTCCAGAAGTCCCTGTGCATGGAGGTGCTTAGAAAGGGTAGTAGATCAGTTTTTGAACGATTAGGGAATTGAAGGCAGATCAGCCATGATCAAATTGGACCGCCTGCATGGTTGCGGCCCCAAAGCCCCCGTGTCAACATGCCCGGAAGGAGGAGGCCTGGTGTCTGAGTCCTGTGTCGAGGACTCTGGAGGCAGCCTGTCCTGGGGTTGCAGGCCGGACTGTGTGTGTGTGACTGGTTGTGAGGAGAGGGCTTCTTTTGCTGGTTTAGTGCCACTGTGTTGTTGCCATTTGTATTGTTCTCCCAAACATGCTACGTTGGTGCCAGAACGTGTGGCGACACCTGCGAACTGGGGGAACTCAGCAGGTCAGGCAGCATCAGTGGAGCGGAATCCGTGGAGTCGATATTTCGGGCCTAGACCCTTCACCAGGCCTGATTGGGACCTCGGCCCGAAACATCGACTGTTTATTCCTCACCTTGGATGCTTCCTGGCCTGCTGAGTCCCTCCAGTGTTTTGTGTGTCTGTTCTAGTTTGTGTTTGGGCCCTAACAGTGGAAGAGGCAGAACTGAGAAGCAAGAACGTTGAAAAGTTGCTTGCTCACAGGATGCGTAGAAGGTCACTTTCTGTAAGGCTAATGTGTGAGGGATTAGATTTATTTATACACTCTGCAGTGGCTAAGAGAAATATGCTTGAGTTTCTCTGAGCCACGTGAGTTATTCTTGCACCCTGCCAAGTCAAAAATAAGGATTTTTGGTTTCACTGTTAACAGCTCTTAAACAAATGCTTCCCTCTGAGGCGGACTCTCGCCTGGTGAGGTATTGTGGAGCCCTTTGCAGCAGTGATGTGTTTTTACTTGTGCAAGGGCTGGGGCTGGGACTGGAGTGCTGAATATTAATGTCCTGTTTCCAGTCTGAATAACCCCACTCACCTGAACTCTTAACCAGTTCCAGAACCTACGGACTCGCTTTCAAGGACAATACAACTCGTGTTGTTAGATCTGCCTGCCTGTCTGTCTCGCAGCTTGTCGTCTTTTCAACACTGCTAATTTGTCAGTCTTTGTTGTGGGTCTCGGCCCGAAACGCCGACTGTTTGGTCATTTCCACAGATGCTGCTTGACCAGTTAAGCCGCTCTGGATTTCCAGCATCTGCAGGGTCTTTTGTGCTTTTGTTCATGTGTAAGTTTTCATTGATTCTATTGGGATGGCGCAGTAGTGTAGTGGTTAGCACAATGGTTTACAGTACCAGTGACCCTGGTTCAATACCCATCACTGTAAGGAGTTTGTACATCTGCCCTGTGACTGCATGAGTCTCCTCCGGGTGCTAGGGTTTCCTTTCGCAGTCCAGTTGGTAGTTTAATTGGTCATTTTCTCCACGTTGTATCTCAATTGGAAAATACATTTCTTTTTTTGTTTGAACTGTGAATGCTTGCAAGAAAATGAATCATATGTGGTCTATGGTGACATAAGTGTACTTTGATAAATTTTATTTTGAGATGTTTGACAGCTCAGAATGCTCCAGCTATTTTTGTCACAGGAGAAGATAATTTGAGTTCTGTAAAAAAAACACGCGCAGGTCCATTTAATGGGAACGCAGAGCAGCCTAGTGCAGGAAGGGACGTTGCTGTCTAAATGAAGCAGTTGTTTGCTGTGTGAAAGGCCTTTTGTTGACTGCCTTGCCAATCCTCACACTGGTGAGATATTCCTCACATTCAGCAGCTCCCTGCAAAAGTTGATCGGAATTCTGTGGCCATTAAATTCCTGCCGATTCACCAGTGGTACATTGTGGAAACAGGCCCTTCATCCCAACCAATGTGCCCATCTGAGCTAGTCCCACTTGCCCGTGTTTAGCCTACATCCCTCTAAATCTTTCCTACCTGGGTACCTGTCTCAGACACTTCCTCAGGCAGCTTGTTCACCCTCTGGGTGGAAAAAGTTGCCCGTCGGGTTCCTTTTAAATCTCGCCCCTCCCACTTTAAACGTCTGCCATCTAGTTGTTGATTCTCCAATTCTGGAAAAAGACGAGTAAATTCACCCTACCTATACCCATCGTGATTTACCTCTCCTTCTCCTACACTCTAAACAACACAGTCCCAACTGGCTTGACCTTTAATAATTCAATTGCTGAAATCCTCCCAACATCCTGGTAACACTTTCCTGCACTCTCCACCTTGACGGTTCCATTCCTGCCACGGCGTGGCCAAAACTGAATATAATATTCCAAGTACGGCCTCACCAACGTCTTGTATGACTGCTACAAATGTCCCAATTTCAATACTCAGTGCTCTGGCCGATGGAGGTGAGTGTGCTGAATTCCTCCTTCACCCCCATGTCCACCTGTGATGCCATTTTCAGGGGAATTCCTCCAAGATGCTGCCCAGGCCTACGTTGGAGGTGGAGCCCTCGACCACCATGTTCCTTTTCTCCCACTCTGGGTAGATGTCCCCAGATTCGTGGTGACTCGGGCTCTCAGCTTGCTGCAGAGAGGGTGTGTGGGAACTGTGGAATGAAACTGCACAGGAGGAAGCCAGTCCACTCACTGTACGTTGTGCCAGCACCTAGTCAAGGAGACTGTTTATTCATTTCCATCGCTGTCTGACCTGCGTTTTGTCTGTTGACCTGGTCAAGTAAACCTGTCACATGCATAGCCCCACAATCCTGCTAACTCTTGTTGTGCTATTTAATTTGTAATTTACAGCAATTTTATGCCTTTGCACTATACTTCTCCTTTCCCCTCCCCCACCCTTTTTATTCAGGCCTCTTCACACTTCTGTTCCAGCTCTGTAGAACGGTCTCGGCCTGAAATGTCGACAGTTTATTCATTTCCATAGATGCTGCCCGGCCTGCTGAGTTCCTCCAGCATTTTGTGTGTGTTACTCTGGAATTCTAGCATCTGTGGAATCTCTCATGTTTAAAATTTCATGTTGTGTAAGTCAGAGATAATAAACCTGATTCTTGATTTTAAAGATAAAAAATTAGCTTTATATATCACATGTATACACGGTCAAAAGCGTTGTTTGCGTCAAATCAAATTTCATATGGTGTAAGTCAGAGATAATAAACCTCATCCTTGATTTTAAAGATAAAAGTTAGCTTTATATATCACGTGTATATACGGTCAAGTGCGTTGTTTGCAAATCAGCAAGGAATGTGCCAGTCGGCCCAGTGGTGTCAGAGCCAACATAGCATGCCGACAAGTTACTGAACCCAGTGGGGGGGAGACTGGAGCACCCAGGGGAAAATCCTGGGGAGAATGTACACACCCCTCACAGTCAGCGGCAGTGATTGAATGGCGACCTTACGGCGGGCGCTGTCATAGCATCGCACTAACCGATATGATACTGTGATTTGGATTTTGGATCCAGTATCCCTTGGAAGGTCAAAGTCGCGGTTCCCTTCGCACCTACAATCAACGAGTTTGCACGGGCCTGAGTTGCGGTTTCCTTCGCACCTATGGGCAACGAGTTCGCATGGGCCTGAGTCGCGGTTCCCTTGGTACAGCGGCGGTACGCATATGAAGTCGGTAGTTGTTATGAACACAGGAAATGGAACAGTACAGCAGAGAAGCAGCAAACACGAGGAAATCTGCAGATGCTGGAATTTCAAGCAACACACATAAAAGTTGCTGCATCAATAGGAAGAGGTATACTCGACGCAGTCCTGACGAAGGGTCTCGGCCCGAAACGTCAACTGTACTTCTTCCTAGAGATGCTGCCTGGCCTGCTGCGTTCACCAGCAACTTTTATGTGTGTAGCGGAGAAGCAGGTCATGTTTCAAAGGCCAGTAATACTCTTTGGACCATCGTCATTATCATCCTGTGCTGTGTTGTATGACGTGGGCGATCGTGGTGACCATGGTTGCTGTTGGCAAAATTTTTCTACAGAAGTGGTTTGCCATTGCTGCCTTCCGGCCAATATCTTTACAAGACGGGTGACCACTGTCATTGTCAACACTCTTCAGAGATTGTCTGCCTGGTGTCAGTGGTCGCACAACCAGGACTTGTGATCTGCACCAACTGCTCACATGACCATCCACCACCTACTCCCGTGGCTTCACGTCACCCTGATCCGGGGGGGCTAAGCAGGTGCTACACCACGCCCGAGGGTGACCTGCAGACTAGCAGAGGGAAGGAGCACCTTATACCTCCTTTGGTGGAGACATATCTCCACCCACCACTCTTTGGAGAGGGCAATATTTTATTTTAAGAATGTCTTCTTCCCCTCCACCATTAAATTCTTGAATGGTTCATGCATCCGTGACCACTACCTCGCTATTTATTCCTCCTTTCAGAATAGTGATTTTTGGTCTTGCAGTATACTACTGTTGCAAAGCAACAGATTTCACCATGTTGTTAACGATGCTTGTACAGAGTAAATTAGCGTGACCCCTGCCCAAGGATGGCGGAGAGATTTGTGAAGCATTTTGGGACAGCGTGATACCGTAGCAGTTGGCGTAACGCTTTACGGCACTGGCTGTAAGATGGAGGTTCAATTTCTGTGGCTGTCTGTGAGGAGTTTGTACGTTCTCCCCGTGACTGCGTGGGTTCCTCCCACACTCCCAATGTGTATGGATTAAGGTTAGTAAGTTGCGGGCATACTATGTTGGCACTTGCCCCTAGGCCTGAGTCGACATAGTAGTAGTATGTTGGCACTGGAAGTGTGGCGACACTTGTGGGCTGCTCCCAGCATGTTGTCGATGCAAATGGCTCATTATATTTCAATGTATATGCAGCAAACAAAGCCAGTCTTTAAAACAAAACCTGATTCTGAACCTACTGCCCTGACAGGGTCCGGCCTATATCTGACTAGTCTAATTCATTCTTAACTGCCCTCATCTTTGGGCATGATTTGGGCTGTTATAAAGACGGAATAAAAATAGGCATGAACATCAATTTCTCCTTCTGGTAGTTTTTTCTCTCCCTCTTTCCTCCTCCTCCTATTCTCCAGGCTGGCCACTCACCTCTTCTCCTCACCTGAACACCTCCCTCTGGTGCCTCCCCCTTCCCTTTCTGCTTCCTCTCCGATCAGATTCCTTCTGCCCCAGCCCTTTATCTTTCCCATGCAGCTGGCTTCACCTGTCACCCTCCAGCTGTCTTCCCCTCTCTTTCCCCCCCCACATTTTTATTCTGGCATCTTCCCCCTTTCCAGTCCTGAAGAAGGATCTCAGCCCAAAATGTCAACTTTTCACTCTTTACAACAGATGCTGCCTGGCCTGCTGGGCTCCTCCAGTATTTAGTGTGCGCTCTGCTGTGCTTTTCCAGCAGTGTCTCTGCTGTTTACAGTCATAAAAGCTGTTTTGTATAGTAACACTGCTGTTCCATGCAGGGGAAAAAAAACACAGCAGCCAGAAAGAACCAAAATGCTTCTGTGTCACCGAACTAGAAAAGTGTAGAAGATTATCATTCTTTGTGCGTTCCTGAGATACTTACCTCGCTGTGCACGTAGGCAGAGGAATGCTCCCTTCAACCCTTCAGGTGATTTCCGGTGTGCAGTTTTGAAAGTTTCTCCTTCTTGGGGAAACGCATGGCATTCCTGCACAGAGTCACCGTTCGCAGGGTATTTATTTGTTTCGTTTGGAGATCCGGTGTAGAGTAGACTCTTCCAGCTCCACGAGTCGCACTCCCCCTCCGGCAGCCCACCTAACTACAGGACGATTTACAATGACCAATTCGCCTGCTCGCCCGTGGAAGGAAACCAGAGCATCTAGGGGAAACCCAGTACGGTTCATGGGGGGACCATACGGCAGCCACCTCCCTCACCCAGGACATGCCCTCTTCTTGTTGCTACCATCAGGGAGGAGATACCAGAGCCTGAAGGCGCACACTCAATGATTTCAGAACAGCTTCCCCTCAACCATCAAATTTCTGAATGGACAATGAACGATTTCACCCCCTTTGTTTTTTTGTACTATTTATTCAGATCAATTTTTTAATATATATCTGCAAATACCTAGTTGTGATTTAGTTTTTATGATGGATGTATTGCACGGCACTGCTGCCACAAAACAATGAAATTTCACGACGTGCCTATGATATTAAATCTGATGCTGAATTCCTTACAGACGGCGCTGGAATTGAACTCTGGAATGCCCCGAGCAGTAAGAACGCGCGCTAACCGTCACGCCGTCAGGGCGCTCATTGGATCATGGCTCCGTATAAAAGGGGCCGGTGGTGTCGAGTGTGCTTTCTGTCACTGGCCACCGTGAGGCCTCTGTTTGGCAGGCTAGGCCCTGTTACCAAACCTGGCTGAGGAGAAGATCGCAGGCGTCAGATCCAGATGAAACGGATTTGTGCAGAAGCGAAGGGATGCTTTCTTTAGGATGAAGGAGACTTGAGAGGCACCCGTTTACAAGAAGACTGGACCCATTCCCTACACAGAAGTGAACAGAGACACCAAGATGTCGGAGAGGAAATGCCCAGTGCGTGCTTGTGGATATGAAGCTCGGCTGAGGGTGGTAGCGGGAGAAACACTCCCCACATTCAAACGGAAAGGAAAAGTGCACCGTTAATGGCAGGATGCTTAATGGTACTGACGGACAGAATGATGTGGGGTTCCAGATCCATAGAAAGTATTGTATTGAGATACAGCAACTGGGATAACTTCACTTACCCCATCGTTAAAATGTCCCCACAACCTATGGAATTGCTTTCAAGGACTCTTCATGTTCTCGATATTTATTTATTTATTATTATTATTTCTTTCTTTCTGTATTTGCAGTTTGTCTTTTGCACATTGTTTGCCCAAGTTGGTGCCGTCTTTCATTCCTTCTGTTATGGTTATTTATGCTATGCCCTCAAGGAAATGAATCTCGGGGTTGTGTATGGTTATGTATATGTACTTTGAACTTTGCTCTACAAACAACTGCAAGGAACTTCTGAGATGTGGACACCACTTGTCACATCATAGAAACCAGCCTCGTGCCCATGGTCTATACACGTCATTACCTCAGTAAAGCAGCTAACATGATCAGAGTTCCCACCCACCTCAGACACTCTCTCTTCTCGCTTCTCCCATCAGGCAGAAGATACAAGGGCCCGAAAGCAAGTACCACCAGGCTCAAGGACAGCTTCTGTACTTTATACTTTATTGTCGCCAAACAATTGATACTGGAATGTACGATCATCACGGCGATATTTGATTCTGCGCTTCCTGCTCCCTGGATTACAAATATTAAATATTAAAAATAGTAAAAATTAGCTTCTATCCTGTTGTTATAGATTATTGAATGGCCCCTAATACATGGTCATTTGGGTTCTTGATCTCACAATCTTGATCTTGCACCTTACTGTTTACCTGCAGTGCACTTTATTCTGCACTGTTATTGTTTTACCTTGTTCTACCACGGTACACTGTAATGATCTGATCTGTATGACCAATACGCAAAGGGTACGCTTTTCACAGGAGCCCAATAAACCAACCCCGGTCCCCTGAAAGAGGCTGCACAGGTTGCTAGGTTGGCACAGAAAGCATGTGGCATGCTGGCATTTACAAGTCGAGGCACTGAGTTCAAAAGCTGAGTGAAGATTATTTCTGTTTTTAAGAGTAATTAGCTGTTGAACTTCGAGTATCCTTGCCCCGAACAGCTTCTGTGCGGCTGCACAGTAACTGAAACGCTCCAGCGTGCACAGCCTTTGTTGCCGCGAAGCTGTAATTTTCTTTTATATAATGTTTTATTGAAGTGCGGTGCAGTTTTCAGGCCGTGTAAAACTTTCCTGCTCAGTGCAGTGGTTGGTCTGTGCAGCTGTAAACAGAATTTGGGGGGGGAGCATTGTGAATAACTGATGTTGTAGGTCACACTGCTCTGTGGACAGAGAACAGTACAGGACAGGGTGTTTGGCTCACAATGTCTCTGCTGAACATGATGCCAAATTAAACTCAATTCGTTTTGCCTGCACGTGATCCATATCTCTCCAATCATTGTGTATTCGCGGCCGTCTAAAATCCTTTTAAACATTGCTGTTATGCTTACCTCCACCACCGGGCCACAAGCTTGTCGTAGGGTTTGGAGGCTTGCGTGCCTCAAAGACCCGGACACCTACGTTGGCTGGGGTCAGGGCCTTGTGCTTTGGCTCTTGGTGGGGTCACCCATGCCAAACAGGTCAAAGGGTAGAGGTCAGACTAAGAGTGGTCCACCGGTCCTCCAGGTTCGGGGGTTCAGCTCAGGGCTAACAACCCTGACTGGTGAAACAAAACTGTTACGGAAACAGCAATTTATATCTGAGGACCCTGAACCACACCTGGGGCATAGTAGAGAATGTAGCCAAGGACGGGCAGAGATAGAGGAACTTCATTGCTGCTCTAAACACCAGCGGTGTAACAGGCAGTAAGCAAGTACCACCCCTGGCACAGCATTCCAGATGCTCACCGCTCTTTTCAAAACTTAACCCACTCATCTTTCACTTTCCCCCTTTACCTGCAGTGCACGTCTTTTCCTTTTTGACACAGATGTCCTGGGAGGAAGATTCTGACTGTCTGCCCTACCCCTCTTCTCTCTTACCCGTTGTGCCGCTGACGTTTAGAGCAACAGTGAAGGTCCTTCATCTCCATCGTGTCAATAGCTTCCTCTCGGAATACTGCCAGTCGTGCGGGAATACCGTCGCCCTGCAGTGCAGAAGAGTTCTTCATTGCTGTCTCGTTGTACAAGCCTCCCAAATGTCGACAAGGTTATGGTCGTCTTGGAGCAGTCTGCCCTATCTAGACCTCCCAGGGCACCACAGTAGCCAAGCCTTTAGCACGGCACTTTTACAGCTTAGGGTGCCAGAGTTCAGAGTTCAATTCCGGCTGTTTGATCGTTCTAACTGTGCCCACGTGGGTTTCCTCAGGGTGCTCCGGTTTCCTCCCAAAGCACGAAGATGTACCAGTTAGTAGATAAATTGGTCGTTGTAAACTGCCCTGTGATTAGGTTCGCGTTAAATGGGTGAGTGGCTGGACGGTGTGGCTCGTTGGGCTGGAAGGGCTTGTTCCACCTGTATTTCTAAATAAAAATAGAAGTAATTTTGTAAACCTCTATGCATAAAGAGGCTTTCTTTCCATAAGTGTACAAAATTTGCAACGCCCAATCACCCCGAGGCCATGTATTGACCTCGGTCCGGTTAAGAATGCCCCTGGCTCACTTCACTGTCCTGTTCTCAAATTTGAGTCCCTTCATTCCCGACGTTTGATGAACCTTGCAATACAGATGCAAAATAGAAGTGTCACGACATCAGAACTTGGCATTAATATGTCAGCTCTATAACTTGTTTTATCTTCTTCTCCCTCTGTAGGCTAATCATAAATTATTGTTCTAACTTTGATAAATCCGCAGTCAAAATAGTTGCGACAACTGTAACAAGATTTTGGACGAAAGTGACACTTCCTCAGCAGGATGTAAATGAGTGGAAATTTCAGAATAATTGTGATGTATGATTTTTGCTTATTAGTTCATCATCGCCCTGCGGTGTTTATTTGGGACGCGAGCGAGGATGGGATTAATTTAGAAGCTCGCTAATAGGTTTTATTGCTGTGGAGTGGGTTCCTAGCTGTCAACATTTCTGAGGATCCATCCGGGGCCCAGCATACTGACATAATTACTGAGAAGGTACGTCAGCGGCTTCATTTCATGAGGAGTTTGAGGAGACCTGGTAGGTCACCAAAGACACCCGTAGATTTCTGGAGACGTACCGCGGAGAGCATTCTAACTGGTTGCATCGCCATCCGGTATGGAGAGGCACTGAGCAGGATCGGAAAAAGCTACAGAAAGTTGTGAACTCGGCCAGCTCCATTGGGGGCACTAGCCTCCCCAGTGTCCAGGACACCTTCAAAAAGCAATGCCTCAAAAAGGGGGCATCCGTCATTAAGACCCCCCCCCCCATCACCCAGGATGTGCCCTCTTCTCACTGCTACAATCAGGGAGGAGCTACAGGAGCCTAAGACACACACTCAATGTTTCAGGAACTTCAGGATGCATGGCAGATGCAGTTTAATGTGGATAAATGTGAGGTTATCCACTTTGGTGGGAAGAACAGGAAGGCAGATTACTATCTGAATGGAGTCAAGTTAGGAAAAGGGGAAGCACAACGAGATCTAGGTGTCCTTGTTCATCAGTCACTGAAAGTAAGCATGCAGGTACAGCAGGCAGTGAAGAAAGCTAATGGCATGCTGGCCTTCATAACAAGGGGAGTTGAGTATAGGAGCAAAGAGGTCCTTCTGCAGCTGTACAGGGCCCTGGTGAGACCACACCTGGAGTACTGTGTGTAGTTTTGGTCTCCAAATTTGAGGAAGGACATTCTTGCTATTGAGGGAGTGCAGCGTAGGTTCACAAGGTTAATTCCCAGGATGGTGGGACTGTCATATGTTGAAAGATTGGAGCGACTGGGCTCGTATACACTGGAAATTAGAAGGATGATAGGGGATCTGATTGAAACACATAAGGTTATTAAGGGATTGGACACACTGGAGGCAGGAAGCATGTTCCCGATGTTGGGTGAGTCCAGAACCAGAGGCCACAGTTTAAGAATAAGGGGTAGGCTATTTAGAACAGGGTTGAGGAAAAACTTTTTCACCCAGAGAGTGGTGGATGTATGGAATACTCTGCCCCAGAAGGCTGTGGAGGCCAAGTCTCTGGATGCTTTCAAGAAAGAGATGGATAGAGCTCTTAAAGATAGTGGAATCAAAGGTTATGGGGATAAGGCAGGAACTGGATACTGATTGTGGATGATCAGCCATGATCACAGTGAATGGCGGTGCTGGCTCGAAGGGCCAAATGGCCTACTCCTGCACCTATTGTCTATTATCAGAATTCTGAATGGACAATGAACCCGCAAACACTACCCCACTTTTTTTTGGGTCTCTTTTTGCACTACCTAATTACTTTTTAAAATATGTATTTCTTTTTGTAATTTATAGCTTTTAAAAATTATTATTTATTGAAATGTACATCTGCTGCTAAACAACAAATTTCACAACATATGCCAGTGATGTTAAACCTGATTCTGATTTCCCCTCAGCAATCGGTGCAGGCTTTTGACCTCGAGCTCTCCTGGGAGTGCTTCAGAAAAAGGATGTGCCCAACAGTGTTAACTAATATAGAGGAAACCAGGTCTCCCTCCTTCAACTCCCACAGAACAGGAAAGTCTGGCTTCGGCCCGAAATGTCTTCCCGCAGATGCTGCTCGACCCACGGAGTTACTCCAGCAGCTTAAGCAGCGGCTACAGTCTCTTGTGCTTCCACTCTGGCTCTCTTTCCCCTGCTCTTGTGTCCTGTTCCAGTTCTATGGCCAATGTCCAGCGCCAAGGCTCGGATGGACCGAATCTGTACTGCGGGCAAAGGCAATGGTTCTTTTTATCTCCAGCATAAAAATGTCAGCTAACTAGAGGACATGCGTACATTGAAGCGGGGGGGGGGGGGTGGAGTTTAAAAGGAGATGATCAGACAAATATTTTTACACAGGAAGAGGTGGGTGCTTCGTGTGCACTGTCAGGCAGAGTGGAGGCAGATACAATCAAGACTTTTAGAGGTTAGGGGAACATGGATTGTGTACAGGCAGAGGGATTAGTTTAAATTGGCATCTTGTTCAGCACAGACATTGTGGGCTGAAGGGCCTGTTCCTAAGCTGTACTGATCTACATTCAGCAATCACTTTATTAGGTACACCTGTACCCCAACTCGTTGATACATTTGTCTTATCAGCCAATCATGTGGCAGCAACTCAACACATAAAAGCATGCAGACGTGGTCAAGAGGTTCAGTTGTTCAGACCAAACATCAGAATGGGGAAGATATGTGATCTAAGTGGCTCTGGCTGTGGAATGATTGTTGGTGCCAGACGGGGTGGTTTGAGTAACTCAGAAACTGCTGATCTCCTGGGATTTTCACACGCAGCAGTTTACAGAGAACGGTGCGGAAAACAAAAAGCATCCAGTGAGCAGCATTTCTGTGGGTGAAAACACTTTGTTAATGAGAGAGGTCGGAGGAGAATGGCCAGACTGGTTCAAGCTGACGGGAAGGCGACAGTGACTCAAATAACTATGCGTTACAACAGTGGTGTGCAGGAGAGCATCTCTGAATGTACAACATGTTGAATCTTGAAGTGGACGGGCTACAGCAGCAGAAGACCAGAGACATGCACTCAAGGGCCACTTCGTTAGATACCTCCTATACCTAATAAAGTGTTCATTGAGAGTACATTTCCTGCACTGGCCTCAGTGTGGAATATTATTCCTGCCTCTATCCTCTATGACTCCTGTGCTGCTTTCCCTCTTTCAGCCTCCTCCTCCTCCCCCTCCCCACCACCACGTTCTTCTTGGCCACATCTCCCCCCCTCCGTCCTTTGCCAGGCCCACCTCTGGCTCCGCCGCCCCCTCTGGCCTGCCCGGAGTGATTGGGGAGTTGCCTCCTTGCAGTGGGCCGGCATGTCTGGTTCCACGCCAGCTCCTAATAATAGTGCCTCGCGAGGTCGGATCGCTCTGAAATGAGGGGGCGCAGCAGGGAAAGAATAGCCCCTTTTGGTGTCCAAGTGGCTGCCTGCCAAGTGATTAAACATTACAGCGGAGGGGGGGGGCGGATGTGGGGAGGTGGAGGATTTAACAGTGAGCACGCCTTGTAATGACAGAAAAATTAAAAACTTAAGAATTAAAAGGACACTTATGATTCTTTAAACTAAATTGAAGTGTTGGCTTCCATTGTATTGTATGCTTCTGTCCTCCAGCAATAGATGTTCTCATAGGGTTGTGGTTTTTAGTGAAGTTTGCTGTTGACATCAGGGAGAATTTGACATTCCATCTTGTTTTAAAAAAAGTACTGATTAATTTGAAAGCTGACCACTGAGTTGTCAGATTGTACTTCGACTGTGGCAGCAGCTTAGCGAAACGAGTATTTATCTTGGCCAAGCTTTGCCAAGTGTGGTGTGTTCGGAAGGAGGTGGGGGAGAGGTTTCTGCCCCAGGTGTTCGTGTAACCCGGACGGGAAGGTGGGGGGGAGTGGCAGGGATTGTGGGAGGGGAGGGGAGGGAGGGAGGGCTGGGACCGCAAGGACCAAATACCATTGAGCAAGGGGTCAGGCTGGGAGGAAGGGATCTGGGAATTTGGGTTTAGAGGTGGTGGCTGCCATTGTTTCCGGGCTAGCAGGTGCCGAGGAGAGCCGGTGTTTGCTGCCCCAACGAAGTTTGATTTGTCACATGTACATCGAAAGACCTACCAATTGGTAGATTAATTGGTCATTATAAGTTGTCATATGATTATGCTGTGGTTAAATTTGGGAGGGGGGGTGGAATTTGCTGGGCAGCGTGGCTTGAACGGCCGGCCAGAAGGACCCATTCCATTCTGCATCTCAGTAAATGAAAAACGAAATAGCGAACCATACAGTGAAATCAATTTTGGGCTGGGGGTGGGCGGCAGCTCACACTTCTGCCGCCAGCCTTAGCATGTCCGCTACTCACTAACCCTGACTCGTGTGTCTGGAATGTGGAACAAGGAGAGCATACAGACCCCTTACAGACAGCGGCAAGAATTGAACCCTGTCCTGCAGCTGGTGCTGTACTGGCACTGTGCTAACCGCTAACTTCCACAGCCCTCTCCCGGGAAAAGTGGGGGAGCGGGAATGGAGTTGTAGAGCAGGCAGCGAGGCCTGTGGCCTACGAAGTCACTGCCACCTTCACATGCACTAATCCCACTTCGATCTGCCTCGCCCTCCAGAATCAGGTTTATTATCCGCACAAGGGGATTCCGCAGATGCTGGAAATCCGGAGTAACACACGCAGAGCACCGTAGGAACAGACAGAGTGTGAAGGAGAGTGGACTATGGGAGAAGGGGAAGGAGGAGGGGGCACAGCGGGAGGTGATAGGCAAGTGAGGAGAAGAGTTGAAAGTGGGGAACTGAAAGAAGAGCTGCTTCATTTCCCTTCCCCACCCACTTCACTTCGCCCGTCACCTTCTACCTATCCTCCTTCCCTTCCCCCACCTTTCCATTCTGACATCTTCCCCCTTCCTTTCCAGTCCTGATGAAGGGTCTCAGCCCAAAGTGTCGACTTCTTATTCATTTCCATGGAAGTCCTGACCTGCTGAGTTCCTCCCACATTTTATGTGTGTTGCTCTGGTTTATATGGTAAAATTTGATCATCTTGTTCAGTGGCTGTACAATGTACAACTATAAGTTACAAAAAAATAATAGCGTAAAAGAGGAATAATGAAGCAGTCTTCACAAACTTCTAATGAAATAGAGGCACTGCCATGTTCTCTTCATAATTGCATTTGCGTGCTGTGCCCAGGACAGATCCCCTGAAATGCTAACATCAAAGAATGTAATGTCTCCGCCTCTGGTCAACCCATGCAGACAGATTCATGGACTTCTGCTTTCCTTCTGAAGTCACGAATCGGCTGCTTGGTCTTGCTGACATTGAGTGAGAGGTTGTTGTTGTGGCACCCCATAGCCAGATTTTCAGTCTGTCTCCTATATGCTGAGTCGTCACCACCTTTGATTCGGCCTACAAACGTGGTGTCAGCAGCAAACTTGAATATGGCATTGGAGCTCTGGTTAGCCTGTCAGTCATCAGTGTAAGGCGAGTAGAGCAGGGGGCCAAGCACCCGGCCTTGTGGTGTATCTGTGCTGAGGGAGATTGTGGAGGAGATGTCGCCAATCCAAACTGACTGGGGTCAGCAAGTGAGGAAGTCAAGGATCCAATTGCACAAGGAGGTATTGAGGCCAATGTCTTGAAGCTTAGTGATTAGTTTTGAGGGGATGATAGTATTGAATGCCGAGCTGTAGTTGATAAAGGGCATCCTGATGGATGCATCTTGCTGTCCAGATGTTCCAGGATTGAGTGAAGAGCCAGTGAAAAGACACCTGTTGTGCCGATGGACAAACTGGAGCAGGTCCAAGTCACTTCTGGGGCAGGATTTGATATGTTTCACCACCAACCTCTCAAAGCACTGTGGATGTAAGTGCTCCTGGACAATGGTCATCGAGGCAACACTCACAACACACTGGTCGGATGGTATATGAGGTGTTGCTCCTCACTGAGGCAGGATGCCACCTTCATGTCGTTAATTGGAATATTGCTTAGAAAGGAGTTGGAGAGGGACGGTGGGGACCCATAGGTCAGCGAAATTAGCGTTGGTCGTGAGGAAGTACTGGAATCTGATGGGGTTCAAGGACTGTTTACACCTCGTGTTCCCAGTGTAATTTTTTATTTACACAATTTTGCAAATTGGTTGTTCGTCCATCTCTGTCTATAGAACATAGAACAGTACAATCCCTTCAGCCCGGGGCGTTGTGTCCGAAACAGAACTGCCACTGTTACTGTCCTCAGAGGCGCAGACTCTGCAGGTGCTGGAAATCTGCACGAACACCCACACGCTCCCTCCGCTGGAGGGGCTCAGCAGGTATGGAGGGGAATAAGCGCTCGATGCTTCAGGCCGAGACCTAGCACGTTCCCTTTCTTCTGCTTGTGTTTCCAAGGAAAATGAGAGGGGAAAAGAAACCATGCAGAATCCTTTTAGATAAATCACTGCACCTCCAGTCCCTAAGAACGTGGTGAGCTGGAGCGCGAAGGGTTAAGTTGAAGAATGCACGGGCTGACTGGGATGCTCCACAGAGGAGCGGAGTCTTCGAGGACGAGGCTTCTGTGTAGCCACCGTGAGTGCTGATCAGAGGGGCCCTAGTTTTTATCCTTCCTGGTCCCGATACTGCGCTCCCTCCTCTTCAACCTCTCTGTCTTTCCCCCTGCCCGCGGAAGGAAAAACCCTCCCGTGCCCATTGAGGGAACTAAATGGTTAAAAGAGCAGACGGTACTTTGAGTGTTAAGAATACTTTTTTTTGCTTTTAAACTCCTGTGTGCACGTTAATCTGTCCGAGGAGACCACGGCTGCCAGATTACAGTCGGGCCTGAATTAACTTGGTTGCCCCGTGAGACAGCTTTAGAAGGTTAGCTATGCGAGTTCCCTTGACATTTGTGTTTGTGTAGGACATCTGTGCAAATGGCTCCCGTACAATCCTGGCCGCACTCTCCGTCGTTTTATGCTAATGCACGGAATTTGCATTTGCACTCTCCTTTCTGTTTCTCCTCCATCCCCACCCCTCCCCTGCTCTGCCTCTCAGTGTGTCTCTTCACAGTTGTAGGAAAAATTTTCCAGTGAAAGAGTATCCTGGTCCACGGGAGGCGGGGCGACGTGTCCACTTTACTGAAACAACATGGATTAAAGCTGCTGTAACTGAGCCATTTGCTAGCTCACCCCAGCCAACGGAGCTGCTAATTTAACCCTTTGCACACAGGTGCTCAGAACGCTTTTCTTTCCCCTTCGATGCTCTGCCTGACCCCCACCGTTCTCCCCTGTGTCCCACCTTCACAGATCCCTAATTACGTGGGCGCAGGGGGTACGGAGGGCCATGGTCTGACTGTAGCTCCATGAGGCTAGGCAGAATAATAGGGTGGTACAGACTAGATGGGCTGAAGGGTCTTTTTCTGTGCTGTAGTGCTCTGACACTACATCTTTGGGCCCATCGAGAGAGAGAGAGAGAGACAACACAGAAACGGGCCCTTCAGCTCAACAAATCCACTCTTTGGATTCAAATCCTAAATTAATCAAAATGTTTTTAATCTCCCCACATTCTTCTCAACCTGAGGGGAAATCTTTTGTTCACCCAGAGAGTGGCCAGTGTATGGAATGTACTGCCAGAGAAAGTGGTTAAGGCAGGTACCTTCATTCATCATTTTGTGCCGTGTCCTGTGACGTGGGCGATCGTGGTCTTTCTGTCACCATCATTGTCCTTGGCAAAGTTTTCTACAGAAGTGGCTTGCTGTTGTCTTCTGGCCAGTATCTTTACAAGACGGGTGACCCCAGCCATTATCAGTACTCTTCAGAGATTGCCTGCCTGTCGTCAGTGGTCGCATAACCAGGACTTGTGATGTGCACCAGCTGCTCATACGACCATCCACCACCTGGTCCCGCGGCTTCACGTGACCCGGATCGGGCGAGGGGGAGGAGGGGCTAAGCAGGTGCTACACCCAAGGGTGACCTGTAGGCTAGCAGAGGGAAGGAGCTCCTTACACCTCCATTGATAGAGAAATGTCTCCACCCCACGACAGGTGCATTAACAGCATTTAAAACGTACGTGGGTAGGAAAGCTTTATGGACCAAATGGAGTGAGTTTAAATTGGAATTATGGTTGTGTTAGCAGGATTGGATTACAGGGAGAAGCTGCAAACTTTACACATACAGGACCAGGAGCTGGGATTGAACCGGAGACTCTGGCTCTGTGAGGCAGTGGCACGGTGGACTTCAAACCGCAATCAACCCCCTCCCACACCGACATCACTCCCACAAAGACGGCCTGCAAATGCATAAGTTACCGCATGGCCTGAGGCTGTTCAGCCCATTGAGTCTGTACTGCCCCATGTCATTTCTCATTTGCTCCGCAGATTTTTCCCATTCAGGTACTCGTCCAGCAAAAAATTGAATCTCTGATCGCTACTCCCCTGGCACTGATCTCCATAGCACGACCACCCAGTGCATCTTTCGCAAAACTTTAAATGTTTTCCCTCATGTAATGTAGTGGGAGAGTCTAAGACCGGAAGGCACAGCCTCAGAATACAAGGGTGGCCCTTTAGAGCAGAGATTAGAGAGGAATTTCTTTGGCCAGAGGGTGGTGAGTCCGTGGAGGCAGGAGGGTGGGGCTGAGAAATGGTGGAGTAGACTGGATGGTCCAAATCGTCCAATTCTGCCCCTGTGCCTAGCGGTCATTTTCAGTGCTGGCTGGATGGATTTTCAGATGAGTATCGGAACTGTAGAATACGCTCAGAGTGGAAGGTGAGAGGGTGTTACTGACTGAAGCACCCCCAGGGATCTGCATGGTTTCGTGCTTCCTCCTGTCACCACTGTGATCTGCAGATGCTGGAAATCTCAGGCAACACACACAAAGTGCTGGCGGAACACAGCGGGTCAGGCAGCGTCTGTGCATAATCCTGAGATTGTGCCTCTCCCCCCTGCCGGTTGTATGTACCGTCATGTGGCCCAGTAGGGTTGGTTGGGGGGTGGGGGTTGCAGGAGCTGCTGATTTCCTGTGTTTGTCCCACTCCCATCAGGGAGGAGGCTACGTGGCATCCATGTCAGGACCAGTTACTTTCCCCAAGCAGTAAGACTGATCAACATCTCCCATTAACCCACCCCTCCTCACCCACCACGACTTTATCGTTCCCTGTCGTTCACCTTATGTACAGACACTAGTGTGCCTAGGGTCAATTTATGGCCATACAATCAATCTGTGGATGTAAACTATCTTATGTACAGTATTTATACTTAAATTTTTATGATTGTGTTCTTTATCTTATTGTGTTTTTTATGCTGTGTGAGACGGGTTAACGATGATTTTGTTCTCATGTGCTGGAAATGACATTAAACAATCGTGAATTGAGCATGTGGGTAATTGTGAGGTGTGGCACTTTGGGAGATTAAATGTGAAGGGAGAATGCATGTCAATGGTCGGACCCTTAACAGTGTTGATGTGTAACTGGTAATTCTGGGGTGCAAGTCCACAGCCCCCTGAAAGTGGCTGCACAAGTTAAGAACACAGAACATGACAGCACAGTACACACTGTTATGCTGACCTAACCTACCCTAAGCTCAATCTAACCCTTCCATCCTGCATAACCCTCTGTCATCCATGTGCCTTTCAGTGTGTCCCTCATATATCTGCCTCCACCACCACCCTGACAGCACGTTCCACACATCTACCACACAGTCATAGAAAAGTACAGCGTAGAAACAGGCCCTTCAGCCCATCTAGCCCATGCTGAACCATTTAAACTGCCTGGTCCAATCGACGAGGACATTGACCTCCATCCCCTCCCATCCATGTACCCATCCAAACTTCTCTTAAACATTGAAATCAAGCTCACTTCCACTGGCAGCTCGTTCCACACCCTCACCACCCTCTGAGTGAAGAAGTTTCCCCTTGTATTCACACCCACCGCTCTGTGATAAGGTGGAAAAGAAGGCTTGCCTTTTTTTGTAGAGGCATTGATTTCACGAGTCAGGAACTATGTTGCATCCTTCTAAACTCTGGTTGGGCACCTGGAAGACTGGTTACCTCACTACATGAAGGATGACGCTTTGGAGAAGGTGCAGTAGAAGTTTATCGGTATACTCCCTGGATCAGAGGATGCCTGTCATGACAAGACATTGGGTTGTTTTCTCCAGGGAGGTGGAGGGGAGATAGAATAGTTCATTGACTAGGTAGGTAGCTGCTATCTTTTCACTGGGGTAACGCTTTATAACACTAACGGCAGGAAGATTAGGGTTTAATTTGTGCTGTTGTCTATAAGGAATTTGTACATTCTCTCTTTTCCCACATGGGTTTTCCCCAGGTGCTTCGGTCTCCTTCCACATTCTTTTAATAAAAAAGACGTACAGTTAGGGTTGGAATTAAGTATACTATGTTTGCACTGGAAGCCTGGTGACAGTTAGTCCCCAGCACATCCTCGAGGTGTGTTGGTCATTGATGTAAGCAACACATTTCACATATGCTTCAATATTTTGACGTACACGTGACATTTATTAAGGTAACAGTTACTACCCCCCATCCATCAGGCTCTTAAACCAAAGAAGATAATTCCACTCGCCCCATCATTGAGATGTTACCACAACCTACAGACTCACTTTCAAGGACTCTTCATCTTATATTCTTGATATTTATTTATTGTTTTTTTGTATTTGCACAGTTTGGTTCTTGCATGCTGGTTGAATGCCTGAGTTGGTGTGGTCTTTCATTGATTCTATTGTGGTTATTATTCGATTATGGATTCATTGAGTATGCCTGCGAGAAAATGAATCTCGGGGTTGAAAATGGTGACATATATGCAATTTAATAATAAATTTACTTTGAACTTTGAAATAAACCTAATCTTCAAAAAGGCTTAATACTAAGGGGCATGCATTAAGGGTGAGAAGGGAAAGTTTAGGTGTTTAGGGTGAGTTATCGTGAGAAGGGGAGAGTTCAGATGAGATGCGTGGGGCAAGTTTTTTTTTGCCCAGAGTGCTGAGTGTCTGGGGTCACTCCAGCAGACGAGATGCTGGAGTTCCCAACCTGGGAACCCCGGGCCCTCGGTTAATTGCAAGGGGCCTCTGGCAATGGAGGCATTTAAGAAGCTCTTGGACAAGGACACGGATGCGCAGGAAGCGGAGAGATAGGGACCATCTTCGGGCAGAAGGGATTAGGTGCCATCAGATGGCTTGTGGGCTGAGCTGTACATTTATATTAATATTCTGTGTTTTAATTCGGATGCATCTCTGATAAGAACTAGAGACGAATGGGAACGGGGAGCTGAGTTTCCTGTAACTGGGACTGTGAACAAAAGCCATCAAGGGCCGCCTTGTGGCTGCCTTTGTATTTTAACTTGCCTTTTAGAATGCTAGAAATTCCAGCATAGAATTCACCTGCCCCCACCCCCCAGTCCTTGAAACAATGAACAGTCAACTGGAACCAAGCACAGCGATCTCGCCAATTCCAGCAAGCCTCTTGGCGACCCTACTTTCTGAATTCCTTTCCATTTTTTGAAAAAAAAGACCCATTCTCCTGCAAACCCCTGTGGTTTGGCCGCGTGTATTCGCGGTGGCGGGGGGAGGTGAAAAATTTCCAACATGCCCCTTGTCTCTTCCTGGAGTGAGGCAGGCACACCGTTCCCCCACCCCCCCTCGCCAGGATTGGAAAAGACGCAGCTTTTCACTGCGAGGGGCTTTTTAACGAGCAGCCTGTGTTTGTCCAGTCAATGGTAGCCGGCCTTTCTCCCTGTACACTGTCGATCTTGAGTGATGGTTCTGGGGTCTATTCAGCACTGGCCATCTGTCTTCCCCCCTGCTCCCCATTGTTTAAAAATTGTTTTGTTAAGCCAGTTCGCTGCATGAAGAGAAAACCTCTGTAGCTTCTAAAGCGTACAACTTCTTGTGAGAAGTCTTGTCTTTCATTAGCATGTTGTCCACTAGGCAATAGGGAAAAAAATTTCCCGACTTTTAGGATTTGTGTTGAGAAATGAGAAAGGAGAGGAACTGGGATGTGACTTCACCACCAGTAGCCTTTGTCATTTTAATCAAATTTTTCCTTGGTCCTTGTGGCCGGGGTGTTGGGATGGGTTGCCACTTCTTTTTGGCTAGTGTCTCTTTGAAATGCTGTGCTGAAACTGGGAAGAGTCAAAGGAGATTCACAAAAATGATTCCAGGATTGAATGGCCTGTCATATGCAGAGCATTTCGTGGCTCTGGGCCTGTATTCACTAGAATTCAGAAGAATGAGGGGTGACTAAATTGAAACCTACCGAATGTTGAAAGGCCTTGATAGAGTGGATGTGAAGAGGATTCTCTTATGGTGGGAGAGTCTAGGACCAGAAGACACAGCCTCAGAATAGAGGATTGTCCTTTTAGAACGGAGATGAGGAGTAATTTGTTTAGCCAGTGAGTAGTGAATCTGTGGAATTTGTTGCCGCAGGCATCTGTGGAGGCCAAGTCTTTATGTGTATTTAAGGCAGAAGTTGATAGATTCTTGATTGGCCAGGGCATGAAGGGATACAAGGAGAAGACAGAAGATAGGGGCTGAGAGGGAAAATGGATCAGCCATGATGAAATGGTGGCTCAGACTCAATGAGCCAAATGGCGTAATTCTGCTCCTATACCTTATGGTCTTATGATCACGATAAACTTTGTCCCATGTGTATTTTGAGAGCCCTAGGGATACAGAACGTAGATTAGTACAGGACAGGAAAAGGCACTTTGGCCCCACACTGCTGTTCTGAACTAATTAAACCAGTCATTAAACACCTACCTAAACTAATCCCTTCTCCTTACTCATCCAACAGGAATTCTGCAGATGCTGGAAATTCAAGCAACGCACATAAAGTTGCTGGTGAACGCAGCAGGCCAGGCAGCATCTCTAGGAAGAGGTACAGTCGACGTTTTGGGCCGAGACCCTTCGTCAGGACTCACGAAGGGTCTCGGCCCGAAATGTCGACTGTACCTCTTCCTAGAGATGCTGCCTGGCCTGCTGGGTTCACCAGCAACTTTGATGTGTGTTCCTTACTCATTCTGTCCCTACACACGCTTGCACATTCCATTCTCTGTGCCTATCTGAGAACCTCTTAAATGCCTCAGTCGTCTTTGCTTCTACCACCGCCCCCCCACCCCCCAGCAGCATATTCCAGGCACCCACCATTTTGTGTGGGAAGAGAAACAGCAACTTGCCCTTTGAACTCACCTTAAATGCACGCCCTCTGGTGTTGTATATTTTGACCTGGGGTGTCGTGGGGGGGAGGAGGGAAGAAACCAGCTGTAGACTCCACTCGCACCTCCCATCATCTTAGAAACTTCCAGAAGGTCAACCTGTGCAGCCATTTTCAGGGAGCTATGAACTTGGGTCTCTGCATGAATTGGTGTTGAGAAGCCTGTCGTCAACAGATTTGCCATCAGGTTTCTGAATAGTCTATGAACATTACCTCAAATTTTATGCTCTTTTTGCACTGTGTTATATATTCTGATTTTATTTTACAGTATATTTTATGTATTGCGCTGTACTGCTGTCACAAAATGACACTTTTCACAACATGTGTCTGATATACCTGGTTCTGATTCTATGTTTGATTTTCATATTTTTTTTTTAAACAGCTTAACTGTTCTCTTGGAGACTTTTGTGTGCCTTTGAGTCTCGGCCTGAAACGTTGACTGCTTATCCACTTCCATAGATGCTACCTGACCTCCCGAGTTCCTCCAGCATTTGTGTGTGTGTGTGTTGCTTTGCATTTATTAGTGTTTGTTAATGAGTTGTAGCAAGGACTGCTTCCTACACCATCTGAGATCCCGGTTCTCGGCCTCGGCTGCTGTCTCTGTGGAATAATAATAACAACTTGTTTATAGAGCACTTTTTATACAGGCAAAATAGTTCAAAGTGCTTTACAATGGGATAAAGTGTAAACATGAAAATTTAAAACATGAAAATTTAAAACATGCAAGTAAAAGACATGTGTTCATTAAAAGCAGGGTTAAATATATAGGTTTTAAGCTGGTGTCAGCATCCCTTATAGTTTTAGTTATTGAATTCCATAGTTTAGGAGTACAGTTCAAAAAGCTGCCCTGCCAATTATCGTTTGAGGGCGATTGCTTAAATTTAAGAGACCGGTGGAAGAGAGCTCGAGCAGGATTGTAAAATGAAAAAGGTTCTGTGATATGCTCCGATCACAGACCATTGAGAGCTTTAAAAACAAGTAAGAGAACTTTAAAATGAATTCTAAAAGGCGCAGGAAGCCAGAGCAGCTAGGGCGGAAGATATTGCTCCCTCATTCTGGTTTTGGTTAAAAGTCTGGCAGTGACGTTCTGAATGAGTTGAAGTTTGTCAGTCCATGACTTTGGAAGGCCAGTCAAAAGTGCACTGCGGTAATCTAGTCTATTCGATATAAAGACATGAATTAGTTTTTCAGCATCATTATGTGCCAGAAAGTAACGTATCTGCAATATTTCACATTCCTATTGCATGCCCTCTTCTCATTGCTACCACCAGGAAGAAGATGCCTTTGCTGGTGCTATTAAACCTGATTCTGATTCTACCACGCTCTCCCAACTCTTCCATCACCCGCCTTCATCATTTTATAGCGGCCAACTAACTAACCTACCAACCCTGGGGATGTGATAGCAAACACACGATCCCAGGGAGAACGTGCAGACTCCACTCTCTCTTCCTCTCCTCTTCTGTTCCTGGCCAATATTCTAAGGAAAGTAATTTTCAACCAACTCAACAACTGAGTGAGAACAATATTCCAGGAATGTTTCCAAGCAAGCCACAGCATGAAATTGGCTCTCACCAAAATTATCAGTGACCTTAGGCTCAGCACTGATGTAATTATTGTCTCAGTTCTAATTCTTCTGGATCTACGCAAGTGTTGTCTTCGACACAATTGACGACAACATTCTCCTAAATCACCTTGAGAGCTGCGTTGGCGTCTCTGGTAGTGCCCTTAATTGGTTTTGTTCATATATCTTGGAGAGAAATTTTTTTGTCTCATCAGGGAAGCTATCTTGGTCCCTGATTCTTCTCCTATACATGCTCTCCTTGGGAGACATCATTAGGGAGCATAAACTTGATTTCCGCAGTTGTGTAGATGGCAGTCAATAGTATATTCTGGTTGAGCCTGATGATGACAACAGCCAATCTGATCTGACTTCTGATAAGGAGCAATAAACAAATAAATGAGCATTAATTCCCTAAATGAAGATAAAACTGAAATACTTTTGTTTGGTCTCGAAGCCGAAAGAGATAAATTTCTGGATTAACTTGGGGACTTAGCTCCCCTTGTAATATCAGCAGTAACAAGCCTGGGTGTTACCCTTGATTCAGATTTGAATTTTAAATCCCACATAAAGAAAGTGACCGCTGCACCATTTCTACATTTCAGAAATTTTGCAAAGCAAAGCAGGAAATCTCGACAACACACACAAGATGCAGGAGGAACTCAGCAGGTCAGGCAGCACCTGTGGAGAGTTGACACTTCATCAGGATGAGATCGTTCATTGGGACTAGAAGGGGAGAGAAACCAGAATAAAAAGATGGGGGTGGGAAATGGTGGGGGAGCACAGGGTGGCAGGTGATGGGGTGAGACCAGGTGAGGTTCAGTTATCAGGGTCTCGGCCCAAAATGTTGACCGTTTATTTCATATTTATGTCTGATCGCTGGACATTCAGCATGAAGGGATTGGAGGTCAGGTGACATGGTAGATCAACTCGAAGGGGACAGTAGGTGATGTCAGAGGGGTTGAATGGCCTTAACCTCTATTCCTTGGATACAGCTTCGAGTTACTGTGAGAGACCCGAAGGGCAGCTAACTGGTGATGGACTGTGTTGAAAAGAAGAGGGGAGTGGAGAACGAGAGATTGGATAGCAGTCACAGATGGCGGGGGGCGGGGGGGGTGCTTCTCGCCTTTGAGTTTGTGAGGGGGACTCACTGTAATGACTGGGCCCTGGGGCTGACTTATCCGGCTGTGGATGCGAGCAGCAGCAGTTAGTGGAATTTTCCCTTTTTGTGACCGTCTTTAAGTCGCTGGATTAGTCGGGGTCAAAGCTCAAATGTCAGACAGCAGGGGCTCCTGCTTGGGGTCAGGCAGTGGTGGCTGGGGGAGGGGTGGTGCTGAGGGTTCTGCAAGGGGGAGGGGAGTGGAGGGGGCCAGTGTGGTGACAGCGCTGATGGTTCAGGTGAAGGCAGGGTCCAGCCCACCCCACCCTCTCCGCATTCCCCAGTATCTGTCCGTCTCAGGGGCAGTGGTATTGTGGCGAAGCTCAGGCCACATGTTCCGTTCCTCATCTGACACGGGAACACAGGCTCACTTAGTCTTGTGCTGTAGCAAACTTGTCCATTTTACAGACGGGCCTCACTTCTCACAGGAGGGACAGAAATATCCAGTGTAACATTGCAATGTGAAAGCATATTGATTGACAGTTTCAATAATTGCTTTGTGATTGACTGGGGAATTTAAAGGTTCTGTGCATGCGTATCTGTCCCTGCCCCAGCCTCTCGTGCGTGGCTGCTCTGCATTCAGAGTTATTGAAGAGTTTGGTCTTGAAACTTTGGGATTTCCCCCAGAATTTTTTAAAAATGGATTGGGGCCCTCTTCAGAGAGATTAGGGCAAAGGGTGCCCTCCTCAAAATAAGCTAATACCTGGACCCACCCACATGACCAGCCCAGCACCAGGGCTGGGTGCCCCCCCAGCGTTGCCTCACCCCCTCCCTCCCGAGGGTGATGGAATTCTTCCCATGTTCTCTGGGTGACTCTGCCTGCAACAACCTGCTGGCGTGGAAATAAGCGTAATGCTATGACAGCGCTAGTAATCTGCGTTCAGTTCCACCACTGTCTGAAAGGACTGTGATTTCTCCAGCAGCTCCACTTTGGTTAGAGTTAGGTTAGTTCAAAATAAAATTTATCATCAAAGTACTGTATGCAACCTTGAGTTTTATTGTCTTGTGGGCATACTCAATTGATCTATAGAATAATATCTATATAAAAAAAATAGAAACATAGAAAACCTACAGCACAATACAGGCCCTTCGGCCCACAATGCTGTGCCGAACGTTACTTACTTTAGAAATAGCCAAGGGTTACCCATAGTCCTCTAGTTTTTTAAGCTCCATGTAACTATCCAGCAGTCTCTTGAAAGAACCTATCGTATCCACCTGCACTATTATCGCTGGCAGCCCATTCCACACACTCATCACTCTCTGCATAAAAAAACTTACCCCTGACATCTCCTCTGTATCTACTCCCAAGCACCTTGAACCTGTGTCCTCTCGTGCTAGCCATTTCAGCCCTGGGGAAAAAGCCTCTGACTATCCACACGATCAATGCCTCTCATCATCTTATCATCTTATACACCTCTATCAGGTTCACTCAACCTATTCTCATAAGGCATGCTCCCCAATCCAGGCAACATCCTTGTAAATCTCCTCTGCACCCTTTCTATGGTTTCCACGTCCTTCTTGTAGTGAGGTGACCAGAACTGAGCACAGTACTCCAAGTGGGGTCTGACCACGGTCCTATTTAGCTGCAACATTACCTCTCGGCTGTTAAACTCAATCCCATGGTTGATGAAGGCCAATGCACCGTATGCCGCCTTAACCACAGAGTCAACCTACGCAGCAGCTTTGAGTGTCCTATGGACTCGGACCCCAAGATTCCTCTGATCCTCCACACTGCCAAGGGTCTTACCATTAATACTATATTCTGCCATCATATTTGACCTATCAAAATGAACCACCTCACACTTATCTGGGTTGAACTCCATCTGCCACTTCTCAGCCTAGTTTTGCATCCTATCAATGTCCCGCTATAACCTCTGACAGCCCTCCACACTATCCACAACACCTCCAACCTTTGTGTCATCAGCAAATCTACTAACCCATCCCTCCACTTCCTCATCCAGGTCATTTATAAACATCACAAAGAGTAGGGGTCCCAGAACAGATCCCTGAGGCACACCACTGGTCACCGACCTCCATGCAGAATATGACCTGTCTACAACCACTCTTTACCTTCTGTGGGCAAGCCAATTCTGGATCCACAAAGCAAAGTCCCCTTGGATCCCGTGCCTGCTTACTTTCTCAATAAGCCTTGCATGGGGTACCTTATCAAATACCTTGCTGAAATCCATATACACTACATCTACGGCTCATCCTTCATCAATGTGTTTAGTCACATCCTCAAAAAATTCAATCAGTCTCGTAAGGCATGACCTGCCCTTGTCAAAGCCACGCTGACTATTCCTAATCATATTATACCCCTCCAAATGTTCATAAATCCTGCCTCTCAGGATCTTTTCCATCGATTTACCAAACGCTAAAATAAGACTCACTGGTCTATAATTTCCTGGGCTATCTCTACTCCCTTTCTTGAATAAGGGAACAACATCCGCAACCCTCCAATTCTCTGAAACCTCTCCCGTTCCCATTGATGATGCAAAGGTCATCGCCAGAGGCTCAGCAATCTCCTCCCTCGCCTCCAACAGTAACCTGGGGTACATCTCATCCGGTCCTGGCAATTTATCCAACGTGATGCTTTCCAAAAGCTCCAGCACATCCTCTTCCTTAATGTCTATATGCTCAAGCTTTTTAATCAGCTGTAAGTCATCCCTACAATCGCCAAGATCCTTTTCCATAGAGAATACTGAAGCAAAGTATTCATTAAGTACCTCTGTTATCGCCTCCAGTTCCATACACACTTTCCCACTGTCACCCTTGATAGGTCCTATTCTTTCACGTCTTATCCTCTTGCTCTTCACGTACTTGTAGAATGCCTTGGGGTTTTCCTTAATTCTGTCCGCCAAGACCTTCTCAGGCCCCTTCTGGCTCTCCTAATTTCATTGTTAAACTCCTTTTTGCTAGCCTTATCTTCTAGATCTAGGTTTTATTTTTAAACCTTCCGTAAGCTCTTCTTTTCTTCTTGACTAGATTTTCAACAGCCTTTGTACACCACTGTTCCTGTACCCTACCATCCTCTCCCTGTCTCATTGGAACATACCAATTGATATCAGAATCAATGAGAAGCTGCACAACTAGGACGTTCAACCAGCGTGCAGACAACAAACTGCAAATGTAAGAAGAAGAAACAATTATATAAATAAGCAATAAATATATTAGTGTTTCTTCTTCTTACATGCGCGGCTGTTCCGAATGATATCGAATGATAAGTAGGCAGGAGGATGGCAGAGTGGCACACCGCGCGTGCACAGCCCTCCGGTGAAAATGATATCGTTTCCGTTAAATAGGGGCCGTGGACAATTCTGATTTGATGGAGACAGGTGTGAAAGTTCAGAGGAACATTTGGAGAAGTTTCTGAAACGCCAGTTCGCTGCTGTTGTTACTGCACGATCGGGAATCTTCCGGAGGGAAGGCCTCAAAATCCCCGGCTTTGCCTGCTGCTGGTGACCGAGATTGAGGTCGAATCTTTCAGATAGAGATGGCACTCGGTACTCGGTGTCAGAGAGCTGATCAGAGCTCGAAGTTTTCCGACGACTCAGAGTTGGACTGTGGTCGGGCATGGCAGGGAGAGTTTTCTTCCTTCTCCCGTCTGCGTGAGATGTGGGACTTTAGAGGGACTTTGAACCTTTTTACTGTGCCATGGCCTGTTCTTCATCAAGTTGTGGTATTGTTGCACTGTTGTAACTATATGTTATAATTATGTGGTTTTGTTTTTTCAGTCTTGGTCTATCCTGTGTTTTGTGATATCACACCGGAGGAAATATTGTAACATTTCTTAATGCATGCATTACTAAATGACAATAAAAGAGGATTGCATGCCTTCAAAATCTAAAGGTTTGTGTTAACTAGGGGGCCGTGCACAATCCTGATTTGATGGAGACAGCCGTGAGAAGCACAGAGGAACACCTGGAGAAACTTCTGAAATGCCCGCTTCGCTGCTGCTGCTACTGTGCGATCGAGAATCTCCGGAGGGGAAGGCCCCAAATCCTTGGCTTTGCCTATTACCTGTTGCCGGGGCCGGGGTCGAAGCGCTCGGCAGAGATGGTGCTCGGTGTTCGGTGTCAGAGAGCTGGTCGGAGGCTCGAAGTTTTCGGATGGACTCGGAGTCGGACTGTGGTCGGGTGCTTCCAGGATGCTGCATCGGCAAGTTTGCGGCGCTGGAGGTTCATCGTCTGCGTGAGATGATGGGACTTTCGAGAGACTTTGCGACTTTTACCGTGCCCATGGTCTGTTATCAAATTACGGTATTGCTTTGCACTGTTGTAACTATATGTTATAATTATGTGGTTTTTGTCAGTTTTTAAGTCGGTTTGTCATGTGTTTCTATGATATCATTCTGGAAAAACATTGTATCATTTCTTAATGCATGCACTACTAAATGACAATAAAAGGGGACTGCGTGTCCTCATAATATAATCTAATCTAATTTGCAGTTTGTATTTATTGCTTGAGAACAAGTTTTTGTCACACAGTGTATTTTGGCGACGTGACCTTGTTGGACCAGAAGGGCCTGTAGCTTTAAATCCAAACTCTCAGGATTTGTGACCTCGTGCGGCGTGAGGGGAACCCTCTGCACTGTCCAGCTGCTTTGTCCTTGCACATTCCAGCAATTCTTCCAGGCAGTTAGTGTCCACCAACCTGCTCGAGCTTTGAAGCTGATCTCTTCATTACGGGAATGCATTGCCTCCTCCAACAGGACTGTCCCACTCCAGTCCAAAACTCAGTGCAGTCCTAGTCCCCTGTGTAATTGTAGTGAGACTCCTCTCTTGCATTTTCCTTCGCTTTTGACTTATTTATTACTCGCTTCACCTTCGCGCTGACTTCCTCCTCAACTGCTAATTGGTTTATTATTGTCAGAATCAGGTTTAATAGCACTGGCTTAACGTTGTGAAATCTGATGCTTTGCAGCAGCAGTACATTGGAATACACAATATTAAAACTATAAATTGCATTAAGAAATACTTAAAAAGTGAGTAAAAAGAGGAAAAATAGAAAAGAAAATAGTGGGTTAGTGCTGGTGGGCTGATGGACCATTCAGACATCTGATGGTGGAAGGGAAGAAGCTGTTCCTGGTGTGCTGAGCATGTGTCTTCAGGCCCCTGTACCACCACCGTGATGGCAGCAATGAGAAGATGGCATATCCTGAGTGGTGAGGGTCCTCAATGACAGCTGCTGCCTTTCTGAAGGATCGCCTTTAGAAGGTGTCCGCGTATGCTCAGATACAGTGAAAGGTTTGTTAGCTTGGCATGTACACGGATCGTTTCAAACATCAGTAAATCAAGGTAGCACGAAGGTAGAAGCAATAATAAGGTAGAATAAGCTGTCGCAGTTACAGACAAAGTCCAGTGCAGCTAGACAACAAGGTTGTTTAAAATAATTGAGTGGGAATTTCTCGTTTGGGGACCGTCATGTATTTGAGATTGTTTCACCTCTACGTGCAGCCTGTAAAGTCCCTCAGGGTTTTGCATAGACATAGAGCTCTACAGCAAAGAACACGGCCACTCGGCCCATCTAGTCTGTGCCAAACTGTTACTCCGTCCATCGTCTTGCACCTGGACCATAGCTGTTCCTCCTTCTCCCCCCATTCATGTACTTATCCACTCTGTTTCAATGCATTTTTGAATTATATTTTATTAACTTGTGGTATTTTGTTTTGTGTGTTGTGTGTGATAAATGCTTTGTGGACACACCATGGTCCAGAGGAACATTGCTTCATTTGGTTGTAGACATGTACGGTCAGGTGAACAGTAAACTAGAATCTGATTGGTCCCTTTGGCCCTTCAGTTCCATGCCAAACAAGATTCCCATCTAAGCTTGTCCTGTTTGTCCCATATCCCTCCAAACCTTTCCTATCCACGGACTATCCAGGTGCCTTTTAAAAGTTGTCCATGTCCTGCCTCAGCTCTCTGGCAGCTAATTCCATAAACAGACCATCTTCTGCGTGGGGGGGGGGCGCGGGAAGGTTGCCTTTCAGGTTCCAGTTAAATCTCTCACCTCTGACCTTCATCCTATGGCCTGTCATTCTCGACTCATTAACTCTGGGGAAAAGACTATCCACATTCACCTCATAATTTTCAATCTGGGAATTTTGTTTGGCATGGGCCAGCAGGCCGAGGAGCCTGATTTGGTTCTCTATGATTAACACCATCCCTCATTCTCCTGCACTCCAATGAGAACGATCCCTCCATAACCCATAACTCAGAGTCTTGAGTCCCAGCAGCACGCTCGTAAACCTCCTCGGGACTCTTTCCAACATAATCACTTCGATCCTACAGCAGGGTGACCAATACTGAACACAATGTTCTAACGTCTTGATAAGTGCAGGGTTTCCATTGCTGTTGTGCATTTTCTTGATGATTTAAGTTTCCTGGTGATCATCTTTTCCACCCAGAGTGTGATCTATATATGGAATGAGCTGTCAGTCGAAGTCGCTGAAGCAAACACATTATGTTCCAATGCAGTGTTAGCAGTCATTTCGAGAGGACTAGAATATAAGAGCAAGGATGTAATGCTGAGGCTTTATAAGATGTTGTTCAGACCTCATTTGGAGAATTGTGAGCAGTTTTGGGCCCTTTATCTACAAAAAGATGTGCTGGCATTGGAGGAGATCCAGAGGGGGTTCACGAGGATGATTCCAGGAACGAAAGGGTTAATGCGTGAGGAGCTTTTGACGGCTCTCAGTTGTACTGGGTGGAGTTTAGAAGAATTGGCGGGGTGGGGGGAATCTTAGTGAAACCTAACGAATATTGAAAGGCCTGGATACAGTGGACATGGAGAAGATGTCTCCGAAAGTGGGTGACTCCAGGACCAGAGGACACAGCCTCAGAATAGATGGACATCTTAGATGAGAAAGAATTTCTTTATTCTAAAGACAGTGGATGTATGGCATTCGTTGCCACAGGTGGCTGTGTACAAGCAGAGGTTGATATGTTCTTGTTTAGTAAGGGTCTCCAAGGTTATGGAGAATGGAGTTGAGATGGGTAATAAATCAGCTGTAATGGAATGGTGAAGCAGTGTCTGTGGGCCAACTGTACTACTTCTGCTCCTGTGTCTAAAAGTTTTGTGTTCTTAAATTGCAAAATAACTAGTGGAAAAGAGAGCTGGCAGGACTGTGTGATTATGGGTGTAACAGGATTGCTTGACTAGGTCAACAGACAAAACGCAGGTCAGGCAGCATCCATGGAAATGAATAAACAGTCTCCTTGACTAGGTGCTGGCACAATGTACAGTGAGAGGACTGGCTTCCCCCTGTGTAGTTTCATTCCACAGTTCCCATACACCCTCTCTGCAGCAAGCTGAGAGTCCGAGTCACCACAAATCTGGGGATGTCTACCCAGAGTGGGAGAAAAGGAACATCATGGTTGAGGGTTCCACCTTCAATGTAGGCCTGGGCAGCATCTCGGAGGAATTCCCCTGAAAGTGGCATCACAGGGGGACATGGGGGTGAAGGAGGAATTCAGCACACTCACCTCCATCGGCCAGAGCACTGAGTATTGAAATTGGGACATTTGTAGCAGTCATACAAGACGTTGGTGAGGCCGTACTTGGAATATTATATTCAGTTTTGGCCACGCCGTGGCAGGAATGGAACCGTCAAGGTGGAGAGTGCAGGAAAGTGTTACCAGGATGTTGGAAGGATTTCAGCAATTGAATTATTAAAGGTCAAGCCAGTTGGGACTGTGTTGTTTAGGGTGTAGGTGAAGGAGAGGTAAATCACGAGGGGCATAGATACGGTGAATTCACTCGTCTTTTTCCAGAATTCAACAACTAGAGCACAGAGATTTGAAGTGAGTGGGGTGAGGTTTAATTGGACCCTGAGGGGCAACTTTGTCACCCAGAGCTTCCAGAGGAAGTGGTTGAGGCATGTACATGGACAACTACATTTGATAGACATTTGGGACAGGTACATGGAATGGAAAGGTTTAGATCAGGGGTTCACAATCCGGCATCCACAGAGCCCTTGGTTAATGGTCGGGGTCCATGGCATTAATAAAGTTAGGAAGCCCGGGTTTAGAGAGATACAGGGCTAGATTAGATGGGCAGTCTTGGCTGACATTGACTAGAGGGGCTGAAGGGCCTGTTTCCATGCTGTATGACTCATAATTTGCATCGACTTCCATCTCCTCCATGGTGTATTCTGTCCTTTAATTATTTCTGTTGTGAATAATTGAGTGCTTTTGTCTCTTAATGGCTGTAGTGTCTTTAATTCTGGCCCACTGAATGTTGGCTGAGTGGGAGCAGCGCTGACTCTCAGGTTGTGTGTTCAGATCCTACCTTGGAGTGAGGGAGCCCCAGGCCTCAGGTGGCGCGACCAACAGGTGGTGATGCTCTATTGACCCCCAAAGCAGAGGGGCACGGACCCACCTTATGAGTGACAGCTCGTCATCGCCACCTCAAGGGCAGCTGGGGAACTGCAGCCGGTGCCACCTTGCATTCTGGTCAGTGCGTTCATGGGTGCCTTCTTGCTGCAAACAGGGTCAGGCTGTGTGATAGACCATCTCTCCCCCTGCGGTAACATGCTCTGTGTCCTGAGAGGAACTAGATAAATGTCTTCAGGTTGAATTTTTGCTCGGATGCTGGTACAAGGAGGGTTTTGAGTGAATCAAGCCTCCTTTACTTTGTTCGTCTCACCATTCCCCAGACACATGGAGACCGGTCACTGTGCCTGTTCGCAATGTAGCTGGGGGGGAATGATCCTCACTCCCCCCCCCCAACCCATGTCAATATCATCTCGAAACTGGCACCATCCCCCTCTGCATCTTTCTTTACTCTCTCCCCTTTCCTCTGCCCTCTCTCCCCTAAGACCTCCACACCTCCTCGGTCTCCATCCCACCCCAGACATCCCCTCCCCCTTCTCGGCTCCCCCCATCGCCGGACTGAAACTTCCTCCGCTCTCCTCGTGAGGCACTCCAGCTGTTCTCTCTCCTGCTCCCGAAGCCCCCTCTCCTGGCAGATGTCTGTATATACCCAAGAAAGGGGTGGACATGACATGGAGGGAGGTGGGGAGGAGAGCCAGAATGTGATATCAAATGGAAGCTTAACTGTGAGGGTTTTGAAAGGAGAATGGAGCTGGTCTCCGTTGACCTTTAACACACTGCGTAGTCTGGCAGAAGGTGCCCTGCATCTCAGCTATCTTCAGTACGCACGCTCAACTTCACAGCCTTCCTACGTGTGGAGGTAGCTGGCTTGTCGTGCCCAGACTCTTCGCGGTCCTCAACTCTTCATCCCTCCAAGGAGAAACCCACCCTCTCCTGCCTGGTGGCTGGCAACCGCTCTCGTTTTCTCCGTCGTGGGCCAGTGTGATCATGCCAGTTTCCCCTTGCCGCCTCCTTTAGGCGCTGCACACCTCTCTATAAGTCCCAGGAGACGTGTTCTCCCTGTGACCACGTGGGGTTCCTCCAGGTGCTCCGGTTTCCTTCCTCTCCCCAAAGTTGTGAGGGTTTCTAATAAAGTGACACTAGGCTAGGCACAGGAGTGTCTGTACGTAAGGTGACCGACAGGAAATGACAAAATAGTGGTGGTTGGTGGAGATGTTGATCGGCTCAGGGGAAGTAACTGTTTTTCAGTCTGGTGGTCCTGGCATGGATGCTGCATAGCCACAGCCCTGATGGGAGTGGGACAGACAGTCCGTGAACAAGGTAGGTGGGATGTTACAGGCTCTTATCTGCCACCTTTCTGTATGGATCTCTAATGGCTGGTAGGCTGGTGCCGATGATGCTCTGGGCAGTTTTGACTATCGATCATGGGATCTTCTTGTCTGTCACAATGCTTTTTCTGTACTGAGCACTGATGTGGCTTGTCGGGATCCTTTCTGCTACACATCTGTAGAATGATGTGAGCATGGATGTGCAAAATCCAACTCTCTTCTGCCTCCTCTGAAAGTAGAGACATAGGTGAGATTTCCTGATTGTCTATGTTGTTCCATTGTTTAAGAAAGGTTCTAAGAATAAACTGGGAGATTATAGGCTCCTGAGCCTGACGTCAGTAGTGGTGAAGTTATTGGAACTTATTCTAAAGGACTGAGTATTTGGATAGATGGGGCCTCATTAGGGATAGTCATCATTGGCTTTGTGCAAGGTATGTCATGTCTGAACAACTTAATAGGGCTTTTCGAGGAAGTTACCAGGAAAGTGGATGAAGGCAAGGCAGTGGATGTTGTCTGCATGGACTGTAGCGGGGCCTTTGACAAGGTCCCTCATGGGAGATTGGTCTAGAAGGTTCAGTCGCCTGGCATTCAAGATGAGGTAGTAAATTGGATTCAACGTCGGCTTTGTGGGAGAATCCAAAGAGTGGTAAGACACGGTTGCCTCTCTGACTGGAGGCCCGTGACTAGTGCTGTGCCACGGAGAGTGTGGAACGAGCTTCCAGCAGAATGTGCTGTCCATTGTCTCTCAGTGATCTGGGTGAAGATGTGGTCATCTGGATCAGAAAACGGGCGGGTGTAGTGGACAATGAGGAAGGCTCACAAAGCTCGCAGGTGGGATCTGAACTAGCCGGGAAAATGGCAGGTGGAATTTAATGCAGACAAGCGTGAGGTCTTGCACTTTGGGAGCACAGAAAGGGTAGGATTTACACGGTGAGCAGTAGACAGAAGGATCTGGGAATACAGATCCATCATTCCTTGAAAGTGGTGTCATGGGTAGTCAGGGTTGTAAAGAGAGCTTCCGGCAGGCTGGCTTTCCCAAACCAGAGTACTGAGTATAGGACCTTGGCCAACAATGCTGAAGTTATATTAGACTTGGTGAGATATTGTATGCAGTTTTGGCCACCTACCTGTAGGAAAAATTCCAATATTTGAAAGTGTGCAGGGAAACTGGGACTGGGTGAGAGTTACAGGGGGAGATTGAATTGGTGTTTCGAAAGTGTAAATGCAAGCAGACTTTTGCCACTGAGGTTGGGGGGGGGGATGGTCAAGCGTCTGATTGGACAAGCTCACCACCCACTGTAAGCAGCTGTATTTATAACTTGTCAGTGATGGTTATAAGTAGACGCCCTGGGACAGTTTGGTTTGAGGTGGAATGTGCTGCTGGGTGGGTGAAGCTCGGGGCAGCAGGGTTCCAGTGGTAATGGTTAGTTTTATTTGTCACTTGTACATAAACACAGTGCCCCGATGAAGGGTCTCAGCTTGAAACGTCGACTGGTTACTCCCCTTCTCGGGTAGTAAGATTTGAGATGATTTCAGTTGGGGATAGCATAGAAGACTAGCAAAGCACACAGCACAATATAGATCAGTCGCAGATATGGGCAGAGAAAGGGCAGGTGGGGGTTTGACGCAAATAAATGTGAACTGTTGCACTGAGGTAGGTCAAATGCAAAGACGTAGTACACTGTTGTGGGCAAGATCCTTAGCAGTGTTGATGAGCAGAGGGATCTTGAGATCCAAGTTTATAACGAAGGGTAAGGGGAGATCAGATAGAGGTTGATAAGATGGAGAGGCATAGAGAGCATCTTTTGCCCGGGGTTGAAATGTCTAATACCAGAGGGCATGCATTTAAGGTGAGAATGGGTCATTTCAAAGGAGGTATGAGGGGCACATTTTTACCCAAAATGTCAACTCTATTCCCCTCCATAGCTGTTGTCTGACCTGCGGAATTCCTCCATTTTTGCGTTTGCCGCTACAAAAGATGCTTTTGGGGCAACGGTTAGCGTAAAGGCTGATTTATACTTGTGCGTCAACTCGACCACGTAACCTACACAAGTGGCCTACTCGCATTGTGAGCATTTATACTTGTGCGTTGGTGTGTCTGCGTTGCTCTGCAATTCGGGCACATCGCGCATGCGCACACACCTGCCAGCGCAAGGCTTCATGGTCATGGTAGTCTTCCTCGGGGTAAACAAGTTTAAAGCGAGCGTCTTTTTTCGTAAAAGCGAAATGTGTCCTCCGTAATTTCGGAGGTCTGTAAAGCCTTATGGAAAGCATTGCAGCCAGAGTTCCTTCCCTGCCCTTCAGTCGCCCAATGGGAAGCTATTGCAGCGTAGGAGGAAATGCGATGCTACCAAGCGGATCAATCGGGCAGCACTCTGTTGTAGCACTAGTGACCTGCATTCAATTCTGCTGCCGTCAGTGAGGTGTTTGTACCAAATACGTATGAGTGAGTAGGTTAATTGGTCAGGTGTAAATGGACAGTGTGAGCTCATTGGGCCAGCTGGACCTGTTACTGTGCCGAATCTCTCAAAAAAAATAGATTACATCCATCTTTGTCCCAGGATTAATCGGGGAGGCCAATCCCTCCCCCATTCCCTCAGTGTGTTTTCTGTCCGATGGAGGTGAATATTTTTCCCTGAACGTGCACAGTTTTATGTCCCAGTCGCACAATAAGCCCTTGAGCAGGAGGCTGAATCCCATTTTCATCTTTGGAGATGCTAATCTCTTCTTTGTTTAGCTAATTCTGTCTGTGTAATGCTTCCTCCTTCCCCTCTGACAGGCCCGTCCATCCCTGAGAGAATCTTCAACATTGTTATGGGTCTTTGAAAAAAACCTCCTGAATTCACAAGGAATAGTGATCAGCAGCACTGGTGCTCCACAGGGGACTGTCTTGTCTCCTTTTCTCTTCACCATTTACACCTCGGACTTCAACTACTGCACAGAGTCTTGGCATCTTCAGAAGTTTTCTGATGACTCTGCCATAGTTGGATGCATCAGCAAGGGAGATGAGGCTGAGCACAGGGCTACGGTAGGAAACTTTGTCACATGGTGTGAGCAGAATTATCTGCAGCTTAATGTGAAGAAGACTAAGGAGCTGGTGGTAGACCTGAGGAGAGCTAAGGTACCGGTGACCCCTGTTTCCATCCAGGGGCTCAGCGTGGACATGGTGGAGGATTACAAATACCTGGGAATACGAATTGACAATAAACTGGACTGGTCAAAGAACACTGAGGCTGTCTACAAGAAGGGTCAGAGCCGTCTCTATTTCCTGAGGAGACTGAGGTCCTTTAACATCTGCCGGACGATGCTGAGGATGTTCTCTGAGTCTGTGGTGGCCAGTGCTAACACGTTTGCACCTACAGAATCAACAAACTCATTCGTAAGGCCAATGATGTTGTGGGGATGGAACTGGACTCTCTCACGGTGGTGTCTGAAAAGAGGATGCTGTCCAAGTTGCATGCCATCTTGGACAATGTCTCCCATCCACTACATAATGTACTGGTTGGGCACAGGAGTACATTCAGCCAGAGACTCATCCCACCGAGATGCAGCACAGAGCGTCATAGGAAGTCATTCCTGCCTGTGGCCATCAAACTTTACAACTCCTCCCTTGGAGGGTCAGACACCCTGAGCCAATAGGCTGGTCCTGGACTTATTTCATAATTTACTGGCATAATTTACATATTACTATTTAACTATTCATGGTTCTATTACTATTTATTATTTATGGCGCAACTGTAACGAAAACCAATTTCCCCCGGGATCAATAAAGTATGACTATACTATACTATATACTATAGTTGGAAATGTTAAGGCACTGGAGGTTCTGTGTGAATCCAGAGCAACACACACAAAATGCAGGAGGAATTCAGCAGGTCAGGCAGCATTCATGGAGAGGAAGAAAGACGGTGTTTTGGGTGAGACCCTTCATCAGGACTGGAAAGGAAGAGGGCAGAAGTGGGAGAAGTGCCCCCTTTCCCTTTCCAGTCCTGTTGAAATGTCTCGGCCTGAAGCATCGATTGTTTATTCTCCTCCGCGAATGCTGCCCGGAGTTCCTCCAGCATTTTGTGTGTCTGCCTGTTGCTGAAGATTTCCAGCAGCTGAAGAATCTATCGAGTTAGGGAATCGGTTTAATTTGGGACAGACATGGAGGGCCACAGGGACTGTTCCCGTGCTCTACTGTTCAGGAAGAAAAATCAACAATCCTATTGATTGGCAGAGTTGACCCAGGCGGTCAGGGGGCATATCCCTGTTCCTAGTTATGTTCAACGTGGAGTTGAAACGAAGACGTGAAGTCAGGAGTCCATATCGGGGAGAGAGAGGGATAACTGGACTGAGCCAGCACCTGTCATTTTAAACCCCCACCCTGTGAAATCTGGGCAGTGCTGGCGTTGTGGAGTCGGATCGATCGTTGCCTTCTGGAGCCGTGCACGCTGTCTGATTTGCATGGGTAAATGCCAGAGTTGGCCGCCTGCATTCTGATGACCGCCGGGCTGGAACAGTGAGCGTGCTGCGTGCGTCAGTTGGAGCAGAGTGCGCGCTGAGCCCACCCACCCTGTGTGACCGCCTCGCTCGTCCAGTCAGCGATCCATATTTATCTTTTCTAATCTGGAGATTCTGACATTTGTGTAGGTGACCGAGGGGTTGTTGGTGTTTAATCAGTGAGCCGGCGATCGATACTGGGCTGGAAATTAAAAGTTTCAGTCCAGGCTGAATCTTAACCCTCCCCTCTCCTCCCACACCACTGAGGTGAATATTCTGCGATAACCTATGATGGCTTGTCCAGAAACTGTACTGTGAAATGGGCAATGTAATTGTAGAGCTGCTGATAAGACTGCACAGTGGGGAGGGGAGAAATGGGAGAAAACCCCCCCCCCACTCAAACGCAATGCATTGGGTGCATTTGGGTGGCAATTTCTGAAGAGAGATACGTAGATCAGAACAATCACTTTACAGTGCCAGATTTAAGTCCGGAGTTCGATTCCCACTGCTGCCTGTGGGTTTCTTCCGGGTGCTCTAGTTTCCTCCCACATTCCAAAGACGCACGGGTCGGGGTTAGAGGGCGGTGGGCGTGCCATGTTGGCACTGGAAGTGTGGAGGTACCTGCAGGCTGCCCTTGCACACCCTCCCTGTTTCACCCACGAAGGGTTGGCATGAGCTGTCATCTGGAACTGTTGCAGTCCGCTTGGTGATGCTTTCAGCCATAGGAGAGGCTCTGTCAGGAGGGAATAGTGTCAGGATACATAGAACATAGAATAGTACAGCACAGTACAGGCCCTTCAGCCCACAATGTTGTGCTGACCTTTAAACCCTACCGCCCATATACCCCCCCCCACCTTAAATTCCTCCATATACCTGTCTAGCAGTCTCTGACAAGCAGTTGTTTCTACACATCTTGGGAAGTTGGGTGATTATCCCCCAGATTCTTCCTGTGTGTCTGTGGGGTGTTGCATTCAGTCTTGCCTTGCAGAGCATCTTTGTGCAGTGTATGGAGGACAGACAGAACTGCTTTTGCTCTCTGTTCCCATTTATGACTGTCATTGAGTCACTAGCTGTCTCCCGGTTCCTTGTTCAAAGACTCCAAGTGTCATTCAGGGGGTCACCTGGTTTCCACTGGTCGAGGTTTGCCAGAAAGCTGTCTAGGATTAGAGAGCCTATGCTTTATTTTTTTTATTTGGTGCTACAGTGCGGGTTAGGTCCTGCCAGACCTTCAAAGAGTCAGAGCAGAGATGTGGAATTCCTTTAGCCAGACGGTGATGAATCTGTGGAACTTGTGGCCAGAGTCATTTGTGGAGGCCAACTCTTCGGTGTATTTCAAATGGAGGTGTGGATAAGCGTGATTAGTAAGGGCATCAAAGGTTATGGGGAGAAGGCAGGAGAATGGTAATCATAAGCAAACATAATGGGCCAAATGGACTAATTTGTCTCCTATATCTGGTTATTTGCTTGCTGGGTGGCTTGTCAGATGAGTATCGGAACTGTAGAATACACTCAGAGTGGAAGCTGAGAGGGTGTTACTGAATGCAGCACTCCCAGGGATCTGCATGGTCTCGTGCTTCCTCCTGTCACCTTCAGATCATAAACACGGGAGTCTGCAGATGCTAGAAATCTCCAGCGATAAGATGGTGGAGGAACACGAGTCGGGCGGCAGATGATGTCCCCTTGTTTGTGCCGGTGTCGTGGGTGGGAAGAGCTGCTGATCCCCTGTGGAGAACGTGGGCAAGTGTGAGATGTGGCATTTTAGGAGAATCTGGTGCGAAGGGAAAATGCGCAGTCAATATCCAAATCCAAATCTGTAGCTCCACGTTGGGATGGCAGTGTGGGCTCGGTAGGGGCGAAAGGCCTAATTCTGCTCCGTTGTCTGAAATGTTTCTTGGGGATTCGAAGAAGAGCTCTGGCTCTACCACCAATGTCTGGGAAACGCAACCATTCGCCTGACCCAAAACTCTCCCTTGATCAATAACACTTGTCAGGTAATGTAACTGGGAGAAGTTCACAACCACCGACACCGAGTTGGGGGTTTCACTTTAAGAGACTGGTCTGACGTGATGACGTTGTTACGTAAGGATTTTTAGCGTGCTGTTGTGTTTGGGTTTTGGAGTTCAGTAAGATGTGTTACGGGTTGTGTTAAACATAAAACACCTCATTTCGCTTCATGTGTGAAAACCTACATTGGTGATGACCCTGAAACTCTCTAGGACGATTCCAGAGTTATGGAACATGTCGGCCAACGCAGTCGCTTTGAAACTTCCGGAGTTTTGGGTGCAAAATGCCGTCATTGGGTTTGTACGAGCTGAGGCCTTGTTTGTGCTTCGAGATAACCCCGCCAACAGCACAGAATATTTCCGAGTGGTAGCGTCACTCAGCAATTCCACAGCGGTGACAGTGGTGAGTGTTTGAACACCCGCCTGAATGTGATAAATATTGACTGCTGAAAACTCACCTATTACACATTTGGGCTATTGGAGCCTGAGCACGCCGAACAGTTGCTCTCCTCACCCGGTCTCAGTGATGCCAGGCCTTCGGAGCTAATGGACCACACGCTGTCTCTCCAGGGAAATCACCATCCTTCTGTTATTTCTAAAGAACTCTTCACGCAGCAAATGCCTGATCAAGTTCGCATGGCCCTCGGTAATGCACCCGTGATGGACTATAGGGAGCTTGGTAAAAGGGTTGATAGTCTTCACTCAGTCGGACAGCGGTGCATCATTCCTCCTCCTTTCTCTACCTCAATAAGTCCAGTCAGCAAGGCCCTCGACAGAAGAATGCCCACCACTGCAAAAGAGGCCTGTGTTTTACCACAAACAACAGGAATTCTGCAGATGCTGGAAATTCAATCAACACACATCAAAGTTGCTGGTGAACACAGCAGGCCAAGCAGCATCTGTAGGAAGAGGTGCAGTCGACGTTTCAGGCCTGACGAAGGGTCTCGGCCTGAATCGTCGACTGCACCTCTTCCTACAGATGCTGCTTGGCTTGCTGTGTTCACCAGCAACTTTGATGTGTGTTGACTGTGTTTTACCACGCTCACTTTGGTAGGAATGCTAGGACTGCTGACTACCTTGCAGCTTCATCAATGCCAGCGCATCGGGACATCAGAGGTCTGTGAACAGCGTGGGTTCCAGCTGCCAGGGTCACCTACTGTCACCTACTTTCAGGGTGACACTTCTTATGTGACATGGATACTCAAGTCTATGTTGTCAGCTTCGCCTATTGGTGAGAAGGCAGAGCAACGAGACCGGACTGGAGGCCGCCAACGGCAGCGAGCTCCAGACCTACGGGACACGATGGGTGACGCTCTGCTTCAGTGGACGATGTTAACGGAAGTGGCTAGACCTCTGCTCAGTGCAGGTTTCCTGTGTGCCCAAGGACTGTTGGTTGATCTTAAGAACTGCCGGCTTGTCAAGGACTTTGGGTGGTTATCCTGTTCCCCCAGTAACATCCCCACAACAACTCTGTCAAGAGCATTCACCACCGCACATGAGTTTACTCGACTGCTGGACGAATTCCCAAACCTCACCAAGCCCACGTACTCGACTATAGTCACAAAACATCGGGTCGAGCACCACACTACTACAATTGGCTCACCAGTCCATGCCCGCGCACCCAGTGAAGCTGGCAACCACGAAGGCAGAGTTTGTCAATACGGAAAGACTTGGCATTGTATGCTCTCCGAATAGCCCCTGGGCTTCACCCCTTTGTGTGGTCCCCAGGTCCAATGGTGGTTACTGACACCTTAATAAGGCCACCCCACCACCAGCAATTGTTATCTCCAGTCCCACATATTCAAGACTTTTCAGCATGTCTAGCTGGAAAGTTAATTTTTTCCAAAGTTGATCTGGTTAGGGCTAGCTGTGTGCTCGGAGGACATTTCCCAAAACAACTGTGATAACCCCGTTCAGCCTCTCTGAGTTTCTGCGCATGCCTTTTCAGCTGAGAAATGCAGCACAGTCTTTCCAACGGCTGATGGACTCTGTATTACGACAGATTTTCTTTTGTTTACCTGGATGACATACTTGTCGCCAATGCATCGAAACCCGAACACGTGTCTCATCTCCACACACTTTTATGAGCACTTAAGCGAACACGGGTTGATTATTGACCCTGCTAAAAGCCAGTTTGGGTTGTCAACCATTGACCTTCTTGGCCATCGCATCTCCACAGAAGGTGCAAAGTCCCTCCTCTCAAAGGTAACCACAATTACGGATTTCCCACCGCCCCGCACTACCAAAAACCTACAGGAGTTTTTAGGCATGGTGAATTTCTATCACCGCTTCATTCTGTGAGCTGCTGAAATTATGCTCCCCCTGTATAGTGTGTTTAAAGTCAATACCTCTAATCAGGTGCTTGACTGGTCAGCAGACATGACCAGGCATTTGATGATACCAAACGAGCTGTTTCTAATGTGACCATACTGGCACACCCGCTCCCCAATGCGTCCATAACCATTTCTACTGACGCCTCAGACAATGCTGTGGGTGCTGTGCACAAATAGTTAGTCAGAGACGTGTGGCAGCCGCTCGCCGCCTTCATTCGCTAGCTCTCTCCCCCGAAAGGAAGCGCAGCACGATTGACCGTGAGCTTCTCGGTCTCTATCTAGCTGCCCGCCATTTTTGTTTTCTACTGTTGGGTCGCCATTTCACAGCGTTCATTGACCACAAACCCCGCATGCACTTGATGGTCAAATTATCGGACCCTTGCTCTGCACGGCAGCAACACCACCTGGCCTACGTATCTGAGTTCACAACGGAAGTGCAACATATCAGGGAGAAACATAAGCCTCTTCCGGCCAGTCATTGAGGCCGTAATGCAAAGGACTTAACTATGCCGGCAGGGCAGCCGACCAAGTTACGGACCCAGAGCTTTAGGCTTACCAAACAGCAATTGGTTTTGACTCTATACACGTCCTCTCGCATCCGAGCTGGAAGGCCTCACAGAAACTGGTCACACTGAAGTTTGTTTGGCATGGCCTGATGTGTGATTGGGCTGCCAGTGGGCACAAATTCATCATGGTTGGGTACCAGTGGCACTTCGTGAGGTCCCTGAGTGACGGTTTGACCATGGCAACGTTGACTTTGTTGGTCCTCTTTTCCCTCCACCCTTCCTATTTACCTTGATGGACAGTACTGCCAGGTGGCCAATGACGGGGGCAGATGTGGCTCGGGCAATCGTCAATGACGGGGGCAGATGTGGCTCGGGCATTCGTCAGCACCTGGGTTGCTTGGTTTGGCACCCCGTCTGATATTTCCTCTGACCGTGATCCCCAGTTCATTTCAGATCTCTGGGCTGCGATGGCCCAGAACCTCAGCGTTAGGCTACACCACGCCACGGTGTATCACCTGCAGTCCAATGGCCTGTGCGAGTGGTTTCACCGCTCCTTAAAGGCTGCTCTGAGGGATTCCCTGACCGATGAGTGTTGGCATGATCGGCTCCCGTGGGTCCTGCTGGGGCTCAGAACAGCTCCAAAAGAGGACCTGCGGTCTCCAGGTCTGAGTTGGTGTTCGGGCAGCCGTTACGAGTGCCAGGGGATTTCATTCCTGACCCCGTGACCACCTGGTCAGCCTCTCAACAGCGTTCCACTCTCCTCAGTAAATTCAATTCCATCTCCCATCATGGCGACAGCACCCCTGGGTTCCTGTTGACCTACATTCCACCTTGTTTGTTTTTGTCCACCATGACACACACCAGCAACCCCCTTAGGTGCCCTTACAATGGCCCTTTCCACATTTTGCAACGGGGAGAAAAAACTTTTATCACAGATAAGAAGGGTAAACCTGAACGTATTTTAGTAGATCGTCTTAAACCGGCCCACCAAGACTCGGAGTATTCCGCTACCACGCCCCTGGTGTCACAACATGTCCATGAGTGAGTCAACGGGTCTCTGAATGAGCCAGAGGGACCTGCGGTTCCTCCAGCCATGGAACACAGGATCCGAGCCGGGCGGCTCGTCCTGACTCCAGGCAGAGTCACAGTGCCGGTTTTGGTGAATTCTGGAACGGGGGGCAGTGTCGGGTAACGTAATTGGGAGGAATGTACATCATTCACAACCACCTACACCGAGTTGGGGTTTCGTTTTAAGAGGCTGGTCTGACGTGATGACATTGTTACGTAAGGATTTTTAGCGTGCTTTTTTGTTTAGGTTTTGGAGTTCATAGGATGTGTTACAGGTTTCAATAGCCATAAAACAACTCACATCGTTTTATATGTGAAAACCTACACACCGAAAATAGAACATAGAACAGCCTCGGCCCTTCGGTCCACAATGTTGGGCCGATCTTTTAACTTGCTCCTCGATCAAAACACTTCTCACCTACATAGGTCTCCATTTTTCTATCAGATAGTCTCTTAAATGCTCCTAATGTATCTGTGGGTTCTACCAGCCCTGGCACGTGCCCAGCACTGCCCCCCCCCCCCCCACCGCCACCTACACTTTCTGCCAGTCACTTTATAATAATGCCCCCTGGTTTGGCCATTTCCACCCAGATGACAGATGACTATGTAAGCCAGCCTGTGTCCAATTTCCAGCGAGCGCTGTATCATTTCCTCCTCTCTTTGCCGCCTCCGGTCAAACAGCCTGGCTGTGTGGTTTCCCCCATCGCAATGCAGTATGTTTCTTTCCAGCCAGGATTTAATGCATCATACACTGCCACTGAGGGAGCTCCCAAGGGCTTGTAGAGAAGGCGGCCACCTTTACAAAGTGCGGGTTTATAAAGGGCTGTACATCCGCGTAGGTCCGCGGCCTACGTTTGACAAGAGTTTGCTCTGCAGACTCGTAACTGGCAACTTTGAGCGAGCGAGGGCCATCCCCGTCCAATGACTGGAGAGGCGCCGGCAGCCTAACCCTTATTTTCATTGGATGCTGTGGGTTTATGGGTGGTGGGGTGGAGGTGAATCTCTACCAAAGGAGGCATAAGGCGCTCCTTCTCTCTGCTGGTCTGCAGGTCACCCTTGGGCGAAGTGTAGCTCCTGTTTAGCCCCCGATCAGGGTCTCATGAAGCCACGGCAGCAGGTGGTGGAATGTCACGAGCACCCACGTCATAAGACACAGTATATGATGAACCAACACTCTGAGTTTGAAGCTGGGCGTTTGATTTCTGGGCAGGCATCTGATGCAACACTTCATTTGAGAGATTCCCAGGTGGCTAAGACACACGCCATTTAGGGTTGACAATCGGTCAGGCTGGCCTTAACATATAATCATCAGAAACGGGAGGAAACCATTGGTCCCATTAGCATGTTCAGGCCGCTCATGAAGATTGTGGCCGATACAAGACGGTAGACAAGGGTCCTGCCTGGTAAGATTGAATCAAAGGCTTGATGAGTAGGAAAATATCAGTGAGGGCTTTCCAAAGGTTAGACGCTGATTGGTTGTTAAGAACTAAACTTCATCATGACACATTCATCCATTTCTTATTTTGTGCTCAGTCATTGTCTCCTCATTATAGGAAGGATGTAGGAACTTCTGAGAGGGTTTGTTCATTATGTGCTGTGTCATATGTTGTGGGCGATGGGGTGAAGACATGTGAGCTTTTTCCCCTCAGACTGAGTGAGACCAGTCTCTCAGCAGAGTCCCAGGTTCAATCCTGGCATCTGGTTGTGTCCGTGTGGAGTTTACACATTCACCCTGTGTGGGGTTCCTCAGGGGCTCCAGTTTTCCTCCTCGTCCAGAAGATGCATAGGTTGGTAGTTTAACTGTCTCCTGGTGTGAAGGTGAGTGATTGAATGTGGGGAAGTTCTCGAGAATAGATCAAACATCATGATGTGTAGTTGGCTTGGTGATGGTTGTGGACTCCATTAGTTAAAAGGCCTTTATGTATACACCCGTGTTTTTTAGCAATCAGTCTTGTGCATCTTCTCTGTACCTCCTTCATCCCGTGCAGATTCTTTCTGTAGCCAGCCTCCCCTCCATTGACTGGAAACGCTTCCGGCTGCCTCCGGAAAGCAGCCAATGTAATCAAAGACGCAAGAGATTGTGCAGATGCAGGAAATCCAGAGTAAAGCACACACATGATGCTGGAGGAACTCAGCAGGTCAGGCAGCATCAATGGAGATGAGCTCCTTTCCGGCCCCGATGAAGGGTCTGAGCCCAAAACGTCGCCCTTTTACCCCCGCCATAGATGCCGCTGGGTCTGCTGAGTTCTTCCAGCACTTTGTGTGTGGTGAACATAATTCCAGGGGGAAGACGGGCAGAAGGTATAAATGTTCAAGAGGCCAGACCACTGGATTGGAGGACAGCTTCTGTTATCAGACACTTGAACAGTACTCAAGTACTCTAAAGATGAGCTCGTGATCTCCCAGTCTATCTTGTCATGGTATTTGTACTTGAATGGTCTACTGCACTGTACTGCCTCCGTAGCACTGCATTCTGCGTTCAGTTTTCGGTCTCCTACCTCAATTACTCATGTATGGCACGATATGTCAGATCAGATACGAGGGAAGGACCATCTTCCCCCAGAATATGTAAGTATTTGGCACACACTGTCAGGAGCAGAACACAGTGAACACTCAAGTTATTGTTGAGGCCTAGAAGGCTGTGGACCTGATGGAATTGACAAAAATAATCCTGGGCCTGAAAAGGTTAACATATCTTGATCCCTTGTGGCTCTGGACCTCTATTTACTGGAGATTAGAAGAATGAAGGCAAAACTCATTGAAACCTATTGAAGATTGAAAGGCCCAGATAGAGCGGACGCTGTGAGGATGTTATAACCAAAGGGGCTAGCCTCAGAATAGACAAATTTCCCTTTATAACAGAGATGAGGAATTTCTTTACCCAGAGGGCAATGAATCTGTGGAATTCATTGCCACAGTCGCCTGTGGAGGCCAAGTCATTGGGTGTATTTAAAATGGAGGTGGATAGGTGTGATTCAGTAATGGTGTCAAAGGTTACAGGGAGAAGGCAGGAGAGATTGCTCAGTATACGTGACAATAAGCCATTACCATAACATAACACACACAGTGCTCTGAGTATGATCTAACCAGCTTCCACACAAGTTTAGTGTAACTTTTTACAAATCTGTCCCTCCGTAAATAAACCCGAGTGCTTGGCCTACTCTTTACATACCACAAGGGAGGCCATGTTGCCAAGGCTAAAAGCAGCAAAGGGCTGGGTATTTTTGGGCACAGGGTTTATTATAGTACCAGGTCACTCACAGATCAAAGCCGTACCGTGAGCTGCTGGTTGTTTGATGTTTGGCCAGAGGCACGTTGCTGTTTGCTGTCAATAAACAGGAGCTGCCTTTTCTCTCCGTCCCACAATCCTCTGCGCCTGACAATGGAGAAGGCAGCTGCCTTTTCAGTTCCCTTTAATCTCCCGAGGATGGCTGGGGCCGCAGCTGCTCTCGGTGTGGGAGCTGGGAGCTGAATGGGCTGGTCAGAGGTTGCACATCGACCGGCACCCGTGCGGAACAGGCTGCGCGACGTATTGTGATCGTTGTCAGGCAGTAGCCGTTCACGCATACCCAAGTCAGAGTCTGGGAACTGTAACTGCAGAACAGAGAATGGGTGCAAGGGCAGTGCAGTGGGACAGTTATCCACACTGTCTCCTGTCTCAACGCGGGTTCGATCCTGACCCCGGGTGCTGTCTCTGTGGAGTCTACATGAGTCTCCCTGTGACTGTGCGGGGATTCCTCCACTTTGCAGAGATTTGAAGGTGTGATCACTGAAGTACTCTCTTCACCAGGGTCAGTGCCTCGTCTGCCAAGGGGTAACACGGACTGGTCAGCCCAATTGGTCCACACTGACCACAAAGCCGGCCCTTCATTTCCACCTACTTAACCAAGGGTAAGGAGATGCACAGGTAGAAATCTGCCTGGGAGTGTCGCGGTTTCCACTCGGCTCCGGAGATGGGGATGGGCTCGGAACCGGGCGGCACCTCGTGTGCTCAGCCTGACGGGGGGGGGGGCGGGAAGGGGGCTCTAGACGAGAGGGTCCTGTCTGCACTTACCGTGTCCACCCCTGTCCTTCCCACTGCAGGTCCAGGCCAGGGAGAGACGGAGACCAGGACGTGTGAGTACTACAATGCCAACCACGAGCTGGAGAAGACCAACAAGAGCGGGGTGGAGCACTGCGAGGGTGAGAAGGACAAGCGGCTTCACTGCTACGCCTCCTGGCGAAACAACTCTGGCTCCATCGAACTGGTCAAGAAGGGCTGCTGGCTGGACGATTTCAACTGCTACGACAGGTAGGAGCGGCGGCCGATGCCACTGAGGGGTACGAACCTGGGTGAGCCACATTCTCCTGGCTTCGGCGGAGGGAGGGCAAGGCTCAGGGGTGTGGATCTGTGGAAGCCGTGGCTCGCGGCTACCGGTAAAGTTGGTTCTGTGACCTGCTCTAGTAACGAGTCCATAGAACCTGTCCCCAATCCTCTCAGAGAGTCATACAGCAGTACAGCACAGAAGCAGGCACTTTGGCTCACCTAGTCCATACCAACTATTATTCTATCTCGTCCCATCGACCCACACCAGGACCAAAGCCCTCCATACCCTCCCATCCAAACTTCTCTTAAGTATTACAATTGAAACCGCATCCACCACTTCCACTGGCAGCTCGTTCCACACTCTCACCACCCTCGATGAGTGAAGAAGTTCCCCTTCATGCTCCCCTTAAACATTTCACCTTTCAACCTTAACCCAAGACCTTACTAGTCTCACCCGATCTCTGTGGAAAAAGCTTGCTTGCGTATACGCTATCTGTACCCCTCATAATTTTGTATACCTCTGTCAGATCGCCTCTCATTCTCTTTCAGGAGTAAAGTCCTAACCTGCTTAACCTTTCCCGATAACTCTGGTTCTCAAGTCCCGGTGACATCCTTGTAAGTTTTCTCCGTACTCTGCAAGTCTTGTTGATATCCTCCGTAGTCAGGTGACCAGAGCTGCACACACAATACTCCAAATGTGGCCTCACCAACGTCTTGTACAACTTTTGTCATCATTCAGAATCTGAATTATGAAGCAGAATGTGCCAACATCTCCCCTTACAACCCTCTCTATCTGTGAAGCCACTTTTAAGGAGTTTTGGCTTTGTATTCCCAGACCCGGCTGGTGATTCCCAGTCCATCAGCACTGGACTGCAAGGTGGATGGTCCTGGGTCAGAATCCTGCCAGGTCCCAACCTGCCAGCAGCAGTTTCTGTGTGGAAGAAAGGTCCAGCAATCTGCTTCCGTGTTCTTCCATGAAAACCCTATAGTCCATAAGGTCAGAGACAGACTACCTACTCGGAACCTGGCAGCATCTGTTCGGGTATGGGAGCAGGGGGAACAGAACTGTTGACGTTTCAGGTCAAAACCCTGCACTTAGATATCGAAATGTCAACAATTCCTCTTCCACCTGCAGAATTCCTCCAGCAAATTTCTCAAAACACGAGCTGGAGTTGCTGGCCTGATTCACTAGTATTTTCTGAATTTTATTCCACCTCTAATTATCTCCTATTCTCCACCGCCATCAGATTTATCAGCTGTCTCTGAACACTACTTCACTATTTTGACGTCTTTTTTCAGAACTTGTTTATTTTTTCTTTATTTCTTATTTTAGTAATTTTTAAAAATATTTTCGACCGCACCTCCCACCCATGAACCAGAGGGGATAATTTCACTCACCCCATCACTGAACTGTTCCCACAAACTATAGAATCACTTCTGGGGACTCTGGAACCGCGGGCCGTTGCTCGGATCCACCGTGCACGAGCTGTGCGGGGAGCGGAGTCGTGTGGTGGCTCGGCAGCCCACCCATTCAACCCCAGCCTAATATCGGGACAATTCACAATGACCAATCAGCCTTCCAACTGGGACACCTATGGACTATGGGAGGAAACCGGAGCACCCGGAGGAAACCCACGCAGCCATGGGGAGGACGTGCAAACTCCTTACAGACAGTGCCAGAATTGAGCTCTGAACTGTGATACCCCGAGCTTTACACACTATAACGATATTACAAAAACACAGAGGATAATAATTGCCAACGCAATCTAAATTGGTACGTTCCTTCTCTCCCTGGAATTACATTTATCCCATGCGGAGCACGTTCCTGCTATCCATAGACACCATGTGTTCTCTATCCAGAGGTCTCCACCCCCACCCCCCACCCCCCAGAACGTTACCAGGCAGTCAGGCTGGGTGAAGCTCTCCGCTGCCCACCACCAGGACCGACAGTCTGCTATCTCCTGAAGCAGCAGTCCTGACAGTGAGCACAGTGTAATGTAGGCCTCAGCACCGACCCTGGGGAGACTGTAGGTCTGGACTGTGCCTGGCTGCTGCCAGCTCTACGTCATGGAATCCCAGAGCTGTACAGCACACAAACAGGCCCTTCAACCCATCATACTTATACTATCAGTGATAACTATCAATGCGTGCCACATTAGAACGTAGAACAGACAGGCCCTTTGGCCCTCAATGTTGTGTTGAATTTTCAATCTTCACAATCAATCTAATGTTTCTCTGCAGCATAACACCCCATTTTTTTCCCATCCACACCTAAGAGCCTCCTAAACGTCCCATTTGCCTTTTAACTCACCTGAGATCCCTCCTGCTCTAACCATCTACACCAGCCCACCATGCAGACCTTCGGTATCACAGCCATGAAAGCTCACCGGCTGTTTTACTCCTCCGGGAGCCTAACGAAAGTTGGCGTGCCCTCATCGACTCTCGCCATGATGAATTGGTGTGGTACCTGGTCTACACCTGACAGCGGGAAGCTGCAGAGAGCTGTGGTCGCAGCTCAGTGCGTCACAGGAAGCGGCCACCCCTCCATGGATTCCATCAACACTTCTCACTGTCAAAGCAGCCAGTGTAATCAAAGACCCCACCCAACCCGTCGTTCTCTCTTCTTCCCTCTCGATCGGGGAACCACTTGTTCATTATGTGCCCTGTCGTATGACGTGGGCGATCATGGTCTTTCCATGACCATGATTGTTTTTGGCAAATTTTTCCGCAGAAATGGTTTGCCATCGCTTTCTGGCCAGTGTCTTTATAAGACGGGTGACCCCAGCCGATATCAATACTCTTCAGGGATTGTCTGCCTGGTGTCAGTGGTCGCATAACCAGGACCTGTGATGTGCACCAGCTGCTCGTACGAGCATCCAGCACCTGCTCCCATGGCTTCACGTGACCCTGATCGGGTGGGGGGGGGGGTGGCACCTTACACCTCCTTTGGTAGAGAGGTACAATTGTAAGAAAAAGTTTGCCAATATTTTTGCAATTACCTGGTTTTTTGCATTAATCACTCATAAAATGTGGTCTGATCTTCATCCAAGTCACAATAATAGACAAACACAATCTGTCTAAACTAATAATTCACATAGAACCTAAAGTGTGATTATTTAAATGGTGTAGTCAGTATTGATGAGAAGTACAATTGTTTGTTGAGACAGTTTAGTTTAAACTGATTGTGTTTGTCTATTATTGTGATTTGGATGAAGATCAGACTACATCTTGAGTAATTAATGTAGAAAACCAGGTATCTACAAAGGGATCACACACTTTATCTTGCAGCTGTACAATCAGTCAATCTGTGTATATAATCTATTTTATGTACAGTACACACAATATACAGCTAGGATGCCTAAGACTTTTGCACAGTCCTGTGTTTGTCAATGTGAAGCAGAGAGCAAGCTTGTGAATCTGGCGGGTGGGTGGAACGCCACGGGAGGGGTATGGGACAGGTGCAGAGAAGGAGTACCAGGGTGGGAGGGTGGGGGGGGGGGGTTGGTGCGGGTGCAGACACACCCAGCTCTGAGACACCAGACAAGGTCATTCGATTCCAAACAATTGGTTTATTGATCATTACAGAATGTCTCTATGGTGCTTCCCCCCCCTCCTCCCCCACCATCCAGTTCCCTTTTTCCCAACCATGATTCCCCTCTCCCTGCCTCCTTTCCATTCTCAGTCCACAATAGAGACGCATATCAGAATCAAGTTTATCATCACTCACATATGTCAGGTAATTTGTTTTTTTGTGGCAGCAGTACAGGTGATATATAAAATGACAACGCTCCTATGCAAAGGTCTAGGAACTGTAGATAGATATATATGTATATCTAAGATTTTCACATAATAATTGTATTTTTTCGGTTTCAATTATTATTGTGTTGTTTAGCTTGTGTGTGTTTTTGTTGTGCTGCATTGGACCCAGAGTAACAATTATTTTGTTCTCCTTTTACACGAGTACTGGAAATGACATCAAGCAGTCTTGAATCTTGAGAGTGCTATCTCTAGGCGCTGTGTAATGATTTGATTTGTATAAACAGTGTGCATGACTGGCTTTGTTGAAGCCTATTTCACTATGCCTTCCCTCTTTTTGTTTCTTCCTGAAACAGATTTGATCAGATGTGTGTGACAGGAGGTCTCCAGCACATAAGCATGTCGGCCGTAACCCTTTATTCAGTTCGTACCTGTCCCAGAGAGCACAAGTCCTGCACCTTAGAGTTTTTTCCAGTAATTACTTCAGTGCTGATGTGAGACTCAATGGCCCAACGTTTCCAGCCTCTTCTCCTTTGTGAATGGGAATAATGTGAGTCTCACCTGCCGCTAGTGAGATGGAAATTTTCCATCGGGGCCCAACTAGTCTCCTCCCTCACTTCCTGTAGACCACCGATAGCCTGGATTAGAAGAACGGATAAGTGGAAGCTTTAGAGATTTACCAGGATGCTTACTGGATTAGAGAGCAGGTCTTATTAGGACTGGTTGAGCGAGCTAGGGCTTTTCTCTTTGGAGTGAAGGAGAATGAGAGGTAAATCGATACCTTTAATCATCTTGTACACCCCTACCAAAAGGCATCGATTGAGTAGATAGCCAGAGAAGTTTCCCAATATTGACTGGGACTGCCTTTGTGAGGCAGATTATTTCACGTAAGATGTACCCGGGTGTTGTTTAAACCAGGACGTAGAGAATCCTACCAGGGAAAGAGCTCAGCTGTGGGTGAGGCAATGAAAGTGGGCAATGTTCTCCACTCTTAATATCGTAAGACATAGGAGTAGAATTGAGGCTATTCAGCCCATCAAGTCCACTCTGGTAAGTCTGAATATACTACGAGGCCTGGTAATGCCCTGTGATAGCAGCTAAACCTGCAGAGGCAGAGTGAGATGGTGAGACGGGCAAAAGAGAGATGATACAAACTTTCCTCCATGAGTTAAAGCACGTTGTACAAAGCTTCGGCTGAATGCTAGACCGTGTTGTAGACCCGTTCATCAGAATTCCCAGGCCAATGGCATGTCTGTAATGGAATTAAGTGTGTAATGAAGCTTGAGGTGTGCTTGCTTTGGCCTGCCGTCTCAGGGATTGCTACACTGGCGTGTAGCGGGCCCCGCCTTCAGCCGTGGGCCCAGACTGACGTGCTGCTCGCTCTCTCTGGCAGGGTGGAGTGCGTGGCGACAGAGGAGAACCCTCACGTATTCTTCTGCTGCTGTGAAGGCAACTATTGCAACGACAAGTTTTTCCACTTCCCGGAGAGTGTGCCGGCAGGTAGGTGGGCCGACAGTTGTGCTGTGGGAATGAATGTGCGTTTGTGAGAGGGAATGGGGGACAGAACTTGTAGACAAGTGCTGCACCCTGGGGTGAGGAGGAAGGGAGTTGGAGAAGGAACCACAGCCAAGTTTTAACCTCCCCTCATGAAGCGAATCCCAAGGTGAAGGGAAGGGGATGGTGTTGGAACCATAACTGAGTGTTATACCCTGAGGTGAGGGGGAGGAGGACTGGGGGTCAGATCTGTAGCCAAATGCTGACCTCCCCGTGAAATGGACCCCAAGCTGAAGGGAAGGGAATGGCCAAATGCTAACACTGATTGGAGGGGGAAGGTAATGGGGGACGGAAGCGGTACCCAGTGCTGCATCCTGAGGTTAGGGGGAAGGGAATGGGGGTTGCAACCCTAATGAAGGGAAGGGAATGAGGGACAGTGCCATAGTGAAGTGCTGTACCATGAGCTGAGGTGGAAGGGAGTTGAAGACATAGCCAAGTACTGATATTAACCCTTCCTTCTGCCCTCTCTCCACCCTCCCCCACCCCCCCGCAGTCGTGTTTGGGCCACCACCGTCCACTCCGTCACTGCTGAACATCCTAGTGTACGCGCTGCTTCCCATCACCGGGCTCTCCGTCATCATCCTGTTGGCCTTCTGGATGTACCGCCATCGCAAGCCTCCGTACGGCCACGTGGACATGAACGAGGTTCGGATTGCGCAGTGCGGCGGGAGGGCGGGGGCGGGGGTGGGGGTTGCTGGGTGCTGGTGGACACGGTTACGGTGGTCTGGGGTGCACTCAGTGCAAACCGCCGGGAAGTATCGTTCTCCATGCAAGAGCGCCTGAGAGCCACAAGGTCGTGTGCCCGTTGTCGGCTGATGAGAGAATTGCAACACGGGGAAAGGCCCCTCAACCCATACCGAACATCAACCATCCATTCCTTTTCCTTTAGTGTAACACACACAAAACGCTGGAGGAACTCGGCAGGCCAGGCAGCATCTGTAAACAGTCAACAATTTGGGCCGAGACCTAAACGCTGACTGTTTACTCTTTTCCACTGATGCTGCCTGACCTGCTGAGTTTCTCCAGCATTTTGTGTCTGTTGCCCTGGTTTTCCAGTATCTGCAGAATTTCTTGTGTCTGTTTATAATTTGCACTATTTATTTATTTTGCAATTTATAGTAATTTGAATCCTGCGCCTGGAGACAGATTCCTTTGCATTGCAAGTTTTCTGCAGTCTCTTACCATTTAGATAAATAGATTTTTATTTTGACACTTCCTACCAACGTGGACAATTTTTCATTTTCCCATGTTATGCACTATTTCAAAGTTCAAAGTACATTTATTGTCAAGGTATGTATTTGTCTTCTTGCAGTCAGCCACAAAACAAAGAAACACCATAGAACCCGTTTAAAGAAAACCTCCACACAACAAGACCATCAAACTTGCAAAAAAGAATAAAATTGCTCAAACAGCAAAAAGTGAGCAAATAACACACAGAGCATTAAACATCTCCGTAGAGTCCTCAAAAGTGGGGCCAGTCCAGGGACCGATGGCTTCAGACCTTGCTCAAATCACGCTCTCACTTAACCTTTTCATATGTATCCATTTGCAACCACTTTGGGCTCCCTTACCAAGTTAGTTCCCCACTTTTCCTCGATGCCATCAGCAAATTTGGCAACTGTCATAATTTATACGAGTTGTAAAAAAACATTGTGGCCTCAACACTGATCCCTGTGGCAATCCGATTCAGGCTTGTTTTCCCTGACTGGCATGATGTGAAAATCGATTTTGCAGCAGCAGTACAATGCAAAGACATACAGTTATTCTAAATTAAAAATTAAACAGTGATTTAAAAAAATAATGAGGTAGTGTTCAGGGACTGTTCTGAAATCCGAGGGCAGAGGGGAGGAAGCTGTTCCTGAATCATTGAGTGTGGGTCTTTAGGCTTCTGTACCTCTTCCCCAGGTCTAATAATGAGAAGAGGGCTTGTCCTGGGGGTCCTTAATGAAGAATGCTGGCTTCCTTGGTGGAGCTGGCAGAGCCTAACAAACCTGTGCATTTCAGGTTGCAATGCAACCAGCCAGAACGCCCTGCGGTGTACATCTATAGAAATTTGCAAGTGTATTTGGTGACATACAATTTGTCAAATTCCTAATGAACTAGTGTGCCTTATTTGTGATTGCATCAATGTGTTGGCCTGGGGATTGATCCTCAGAGATGTGGACACCCAGGAACTTAGTTTCCCATCTTTCAATGACGACTGGTGTGTGTTCTCCTGACTTTCCTTTGCTAAGATCAGGACAGACTGGAGAACTTGTCTAGTGAGGCGTTGTGGGTGGAACTGTATGACTGACCACATTAATGAGCTGGATTTCAGACCACCCACAGTCTATGGGATTTAGAGGAACTAATTTGTAGGGAGATCGCAGACTGTTGTACAAAACACAAGGTTGGTATCGCAGGTGATGTTAACTTTCCATGTATTGACTGGGACTCCCAAAGTGTAAAAGGACTAGATAGGATAGTGTTTGTCAAATGTGTTCAGGAAAGTTTCCTTAATCAGTATGTAGCAGTCCCAATGTGAGAGAGAGAGAGAACTTTATCTGTTATTAGGAAAGAGACAGGGCAGGTGACAGAAGTTTGTATAGTGGAACTGTTTGCATCGAGTGATCATAATGCCATTAGCTTCAAGCTAATTATGGAAAAGGATAGGGCTGGCCCTCACATTTTAGATTCTAAACTGGAGAAAGGCCAGTTCTGATGGTATCAGAAATGATTTAGCAAGTGTGGATTGGGACAGGCTGTTTTCTAGCAAAAGGTGTTTTTGGTAAGTGGGAGGCCTTCAAAAGTGAAATTTTGAGAGTACAAGTCTGTCAGAATAAAAGGCAAAGATGACAGGTTTAGGGAACCTTGGCTTTCAAGAGATACTGAGGCCCTGGTTTAGAAAAAGAGGTGCATTGCAGGTATAGGCAGGTAGGAAGAAATGAGGAGTTTAGGAAATACAAGATAACACTTAAGAAGGAAATCAGGAGGTCGAAAAGAAGGCATGTAGCAGATAAAGTGAAGGGAAATCCTAAGGGATTCTACAGATATGTTAAGAGCAAAAGGATTGCAAGGGACTGTGGAAGATCAGAATGGTAATCTATGCATGGAGTCAAATAGATGGGGGTGATCTAAAATAGAGTGTTTGCATCTGTATTTACAAAGCTGCAAAGAGCTCATGGACACTATACAGGTTACAGAGGGGGAGGTGTTTGCTCTCTTGAGGCAAATTGGGTTGGACAAATCCCCAGAGGCTGACAATTTGTTCCCTCGAACCCTGTCTGAGGCTAGTACAGAAAGTGCAGCAGCCCTAGCAGAGATGCTTAAATCGACAGGTAAGATACTGGAGGATTGGAGGATAGCTAATGTTGTTCCACTGTTTAAGAAAGGCTCTAAAAATAAATGAGGAAATTGTAGGCAGGTGAGCCTGACATCAGGTATTGTAAGGGACTGGATATATGAGTATTTGGATAATCAGCGTGGCTTTGTGCATGGTAGGTTATGTCTAACCAATCTTAGAGCTTTTTCAAGAAAGTTTCCAGGAAAGTTGATGAAGACTATATGGACTGAGGAGAGAGTTGGTAGAGGTATACAAAATTATGAGGGGTATAGATAGGGTAAATGCAAGCAGGCTTTTTCCACTGAGGTTGGGTGAGCCTTGAACTACAGGTCATGGGTTAAGGGTGAAAGGTGAAATGTTTGAGGGACCATGAGCAGAAAGTTTGTCACTTAGAGTGTGGTGAGTGTGTGGAATGAACTGCAAGCACATGGTGGATGCAATTCCAGTTTCAACATTAAAAGGGAAGTTGGAATAAGTACATAGATGGGAGGGGAATGGCGGGCTATGTCCTGGTGCAGATCGATGGGACTAAGTAGTTTAAATGGTTTGACATGGACTAGATGGGCTGAAAGGCCCATTTTTGTGCTGTAGTGTTCTATGACTCTATAATCAATTCCTTGGTCTTGTTGATGTTGTGTCTGGGGTGGTGGTTGTGCTACCACTCAAGCAGCCAATCTCTCTCGCTCTTCTCTCAACTTGTTTATGCACACACTCTCCTGTCTTCTGTTAGCCAGCGGATCTGCCGCCTGAGCCGCTCTGTTACTGTGCATCCCACGCAATGTGCTTTCAGTTTTCTTCCTGAAAAGCTGGATCAGTGACTAATGATGAGTGGCCTTCTGGATTATCCGTCATTGGCCAGTTCCCCTTCATTCAAAGCAGATATTCCATCTTCCAAGAATTCCACAATGAACTGATCAAACATGATTTCTCTCATGTTGACTTTGCCTGATTGACTCAATTTTTATTCAAGAGTGCGTTTTTTTAATGCTTTTAATAAAAAGCTTCTAGCTTTTTCCCTATGAATAACATTAAGCTAACCAATCTGCAGTTTCCTGCTTTCTGTGCCTCAGCTGACAAACTGTGATGGATACAGCCCAGTCCATCACAGGCCAAGCCCTCCGCACCCTTGAGTAAATCTACAAGCAAGCAGCATCCATCATCAAGGACCCCCACCGTCCAGGCCATGCTGCCTTCTTGCCACTGCTATCAGAGGAGCCTTAGGACCCACACCACCAGATTCAGAAACAGTTATTACCCTACAAAGATCAGGCTTCTGAACCAGAGTGGATAATGTCTCTCACCTCAACACTGACTTCACAACCTATGGACTCAATTTCAGTGACTCTACAACTTGTGTTCTCAGTATTATTTATTTATCTCTGTTTTATATTTGCACAGTTACCTGTTTTTGGCACACTGGTTGCTTATCAGTCTTTGTGTAATTTTTCACTGATTCTATTGTATTCCTTTGTTCTACTGTGAATGCCTGCAGGAAAATGAGTCTCAGGGTAATACAGGTGTCCCCCGCTTTTCGAACGTTCGCTTTACGAAACCTCACTGTTATGAAAGACCTACATTAGTACCCTATTTTCGCTTTCAGAAGGTGTTTTCACTGTTACGGAAAAAAAAATTCAGCGCGCGATAAAAGGCAGCGCGCCCCGAGCAGCCGCTCTCCCCCGGATTCGGAACTGCTTTGCTTAAACACGTGCCTGTGAGCAGCCGTTTGCAAGATGAGTTCTATGGTATCAGAAAAGCCTGAAAGAGCTTGTAAGGGTGTTACACTTACGGTAAAACTAGACATAATTAAGCGCTTTGATCATGGTGAACGAAGTAAGGACAACGTGAGTTTGGCTTGTGGATGTTGACAAAGATGATGTTGAAGAGGTTTTGGCATCCCATGACCAAGAACTGACAGATGAAGAGCTGATGCAATTGGAAGAAAAAAGGATAACAATTGAAACCGAATGAGTAATGATAAAGTACGACTTTAATTTTGAAAGGGTACGTCGGTTTAGGAGGTATTTGCAGGATGGTTTGAGTCCTTATTAAAGAACTGTGTGATAGAAAAATGCGCGAGTCTCAGCAGTCAAGCAAGCCTTCCACATCAGCCACAGCAGATGACGAACCTCGACCTTCAACATCGAGGCGGGCAGAGATAGAAGAAGATGAGCTGCCTGCTCTAATGGAAACAGATGACGAGATGACACCCCAGTGTCCCACCACCCCAACCCTCAGGCCACGAACAGACACCGATTCGCGGAGAATGCAAAGGTAGCCGGGAGGCACACACCACATCTTTAAGAAAAAAGCCGAAATAGACATGCTAATTAATTAGGTGCCGCCGACACGTAATTGTCGGCCCAGATCAGAGACGACGCAATCGGAAATCGGCACTGATCTGGCCTGACAATTACGGGCGGCACCTAATTAATTAGCATGTTTGTTTTGGCTTTTTTCTTAAAGATGTGCTGTGTATCCCCCGGCTACCGCTGGACCCCTGCGTTCTTCGTGGCAATGTATCGCTCAGCGGCCTGGATGGTGGGGGCCACTGCACCACCCCTGCCTGCGACAACTCAGTCTAACACACCATCATCAGTCTGCTCGCTGTCTTCCCGATTCCGGTAAGTGATACTACACTGTACATACATTATTTCTATTTTATATAGGCTGTGTATCTTTATGTGTTATTTGGTATGATTTGGCAGCTTCACAGTTTAAAGATAACTGGAGAGCGCTTGCACTGTATTTTTGCCAACAGCGCTAGTGTGAGATTTTCTGCCGACGGCACTTGCGTGAGATTTTCACTACAGAGAAGAGTTCAGTAATGATTGTGGAAAAGTATTTCTACTTTATATAGGCTGTGTATTTATCATATCATTCCTGCTTTTACTACATCTTACTGTTATTTTAGGTTTTATGTGTTATTTGGCATGATTTGGTAGGTTATTTTTGGGTCTGCGAATGCTCACAAAATTTTCCCATATAAATAAATGGTAATTGCTTCTTTACTTTACGACATTCCGGCTTACATACCGTTTCATAGGAACGCTGTATCTTCGGATGACGGGGGAAACCTGTACATAGTGACATCTATGTATTTGATAATAAACCTTGAACACTTCATTTTCCCCAAACCTGGGGAATTTTGGAAGATTGAAAACCAAAGGATTAACATTCTCATTAGCAGCTTGAAGACCTTTGGATGAAGTCCATCAGGGCCCAGAGTCAGCTTGTCAGCTCAAAGTCCAAAACTGATTGTAATTTTCTCTCTCCCTCCCAATTGTATATTTGTAGCCAACTCTGAGATATGTCTCCATCAGTGAAAACTGATGCAATGGGTCTAACTAATATAGATGTTTAATTCGTCTGGGTCTGTGTTTTCCATTATTTTTTACTATTAGAGTCCCACCTGGCAAAGTGGTTAAGGCGTTCGTCTAGTGATCTGAAGGTCGCTAGTTCGAGCCTCAGCTGTGGCAGCATGTTTGTGTCCTTGAGCAAGGCACTTAAACACACATTGCTGTAGTGTCTGTGCGAGGAGTGGCGCCCCACACAGACTTCCAATCTGCGCCTTGTAAGGCATGAAAATGCCCGACGCAGGCCTGTGGTCTGAGTCGACGTTCCCTTCCCTCTATAAGACCAAGACTGTTTGTTTTGTTATTTAAATACCTACAGAATTTTTTTTTTACCATGTTTGTGCTTTTGATGACCCGATGACCCATACTTTGCATTTCAGTCATGTGTATGTGTGTGTATATATATATATATATTTATTTTAATTTGCCATTTATTTGGAGCAGGAGACTTGCCAAACAGGTTCTAACTAGTGCTGGTCACATGCCTTTGCATAGCCATTAGACATTACACCATACTGAGAAAGATCAGTTTTTAAGTAGTGTCAGTTATGTGTGTTTGGGTTCAAATGTCATTGATTTTTGTCAGTGATAGTTGGCAAGAAATAAGCAGGAAGACATTTCTGAACTATTTTGCTCACTGCGTTTTCAAGCATTCAGGCTTGGCGGTGCCAGAAACTGCAGGGAGTGAAAATGGAATGATTTCACTACTTCAACAAGTTAGGAACTACGAAGAATTTGAAGATATCGACAATCATCTTGAATGTTACAATGAATGTGAAGACTTGGAGGATGCTATCATCGATGGCATTGCATGAAGGCAGTCCATTATCTACACTAGATGTCTGCGTTGATTTTGTTCATTGAACACTGGATGAATTCCTCCATCAATAACTATTAGTAACTAATACATGATTTTATAATGCTGTAGAGCGATTGTTAGTGTTTTAATTTGTGAGTCACATACTCCTTTTTCACAGTAGAACCCAAAAAACAGGGAAAATTATAAAGCATGAGAAACTAAAAATTCAAAGACTGAGATGTCAGCAGTTCAAAAGTATTCATCCCCTTTGCTCAGTATTTAGTTGAACCACTTGCAGCGAGTATAGAGAGCAGTCTTTTTAGATAAGTCTCTATTAGCTTTGCGCAACGTGATGGAGCAAGATTTGCCCATTCCCACCGTGCAAAATTGCTCGAGCTGTGCCAGGTTAGTTGGGGAGTGGTGGTGGACAGCAGTCTTGAGGTCTTGCCAGAGATGTTAGATTAGGTTAAGGTCAGGACTGACTGGGCCATGCAAGGTGTTTTGGGTTGTTGTCCTGCTGAAAGACAAACTTCCTCCCCAGTTTCAGCTCTCTGGCAGAGGCTAGCAGGTTTTTATCCAGGATCTCTGTACTTAGCAGTGTTCAGTCTCCCATCAGTTCTAACCAGATTTCCAGCCCCTTCTGCTGAAAAGTGTCCCTATAGTATGATGATACCTCCACCATACTTTACAGTAGGGATGGTTTTACCTGGCTGACGCGCAGTATTGGATTTATGCTACATGCACTGCTTAGTGTTGAGGCCAAAAAGTTCCATTTTAGTCTCATCTGACCACCAGACTTTCCACATCTTTACAGCATCTTCTATGTGATGGTTTCCAAATTTTTTACAGGCAAGGGTATTTTTTTTTAGCCAGGGCTGCTTCCTTCTCATAAATACCCTTTTAGTGTAAGCCTTGTGCAGCCATGAACTTCATCTGCAGTTGCAGTCATTGACTTCTGCAGCTCTCTGAGTGATTGTTGACCTCACAGTAGCTCCTCTTACAAGTACCATTCTTCTAAGTTTAGAGAGGTAGCCTGACCTAATCAATGTGGCTGAGGTTTCATATTTTTTTTACTTTTTCATGATGGGTTGCACTCTCTGAGGTATGTTCAGTGCCTTTGAGATGGTCTTGTACCCTTCCCCAGACTTGTCCTTCTCTATTATCATTTCCCTGATATTTTCTTTGTCTTCATTTTGGTTGGGTCTGTTGAAAATCTACGGTACTGATGATTTACAGAGAGAGGGGAGGGGACTTATCCCTACGAATTCATTGAAAAAAGGTGATCCTCCAATTTTCTGCATCAACAAAGTGGGTGAGTTGGTAAGGTTATTGTAGGAGAGGAAAGCTGGCGTAGGACTTACGGAACGGATGAATACTTTTTCAGCCAAACAAATTTGATTTTTAATTGTTAGTGAATTGTTGGTATGTTTTTGAAGTTTTGATTTCACATGATACACAATGTTTTGTAGTTAGCTCAAAAATCCTACTTCAATACATTTTAAATTTAGAAAATGAGACAGTAAAATATGAAAATAGTTGTGGGGTCTGAATACTTTTTCAAGGTACTGTGTGTGTAGGTGTATGCGTATATATAGTATGTATGTCTATATATTTGTTCACTTTTCAGAGTCAGTTTAATATCACTGTTACATGTTGTGAAATGTGTTGTTTTATTACAACAGTGGTACAATGTAATACATTGTAAAAGAAAGCAGAATAAATGTAATTAAACAAGTAGTGCAAAGGGAGAGTGAAATTGGTGAGGTAGAGTACAGAGGTTCATTGTCCATTCAGAAATCAGATGGCGGAGGGGAAGAAGTTCTGAAAACGCTTATATTTTTATATTTGACACTACCTTTAGTGCCTCAGGTCCCCCACAGATTGTGGGTCGTTCCCCCCTCCCCGGAATTTTTCTTCCTCATCAAAGTACATCTTTTCAGTATTTTTTTTGAACACTCCTCTTAAGTGCTACCAATGCATCATGATTAAGTTATGCCTCAAATTATACATATCAGGCCTGAGCCTGGTTTCCTTTGCTCAGGCTGCAAGTGATGTGGTACCAAGCTGCCTGGGAGTGTCTGTGTAGTGAGGTCATTATTGAATCCTTATCTTATTCACCACCCCCCCCATCTAGAACAGCCTGCTCTCTGCTCGACTCCAGTCTATCATCCATAATACTTCCACCCATTTGATTCCGTACAAGTCCCCGATTATTGTTTTTAAAATTTTATTTATTACTTTTGTCCCTGTCCCTGCCCGCTCTCCCCTAACTTTGCACCCCCGACCCTGTCCCTGTTATGCCATTGGATCATATTCATTATTTATCCACACACTGACCTCATCAGTTTTGTCTATTTCGATACAAAATCCTTCGTTCTGTCTTTTACCAATTTTTGTAACCCCTCTGCTTATTCTGGTTTATTCCTTGATTTGTGCTTTCTACCTCTTCCTGTGACCAGTTATCTGTTCCCATATTAGCACTCATCTCTCTCACTTCATCCCACTACTCTTTGGTTCCACATTGTTACTACTTTAAAACTCTGCTCCCATTACTTAGTTTAAAATCCTCTTATTTCTCTGGTTATCCAGCTCGCTGATTGTCACTAACGAGAGAAAATCTGCAGATGCTGGAAATCCAAGCAAGGGACACACAAAACGCTGGAGGAACTCAAAAAAAAATCTCCAGATGTTCTTTTCCATACATGCTACCTGGCCTGTTGAGTTCCTCTAGCATTTTGTGTGTCACTGATTGTCAAGTTGTCACCAATGCTTATAACCTTATGGTCTAATATAGGCATTTTATAGATAGAAGGCATTGGTTTAGTTCTGTATTTGATTACTAATTTCATTAGATCAGCATAACATTGTGGGCCAAAGGGCCTTGTGTTTGTGTGCTGCTCCCATCATTCCCATTGCCCCAAGAACCAAAATCCATTCACTCTCCCGTGTGTGCTCACCCTCTTTATCATCTATTTCCCCTTTCTCTTCATCCTTTCTCTTTCTTCCCCGTCTTCCTCACTCATTCTCCCATTCTCTCAGTCACCCCTCCACCCGACCTCACTGCCAGAAGCTTCTCTTCTCCCAGTAATGTGCCTTGATCCAACGTGTTGAAACTCAAACTGTCCAGAGTGTTTAACCAACTGCTCATTCATCTCTTTCCCTCCCAGGACCCAAGTCTGCCGTCGCCTTCCCCACTGGTGGGCCTAAAGCCTCTGCAGCTACTCGAGATCAAAGCCAGGGGTCGCTTTGGCTGCGTCTGGAAGGCTCGGCTAATGAACGACTATGTGGCTGTAAAGATCTTCCCCATCCAGGTGAGAGCCGTGTTGAGCCTGACAACGTCCTGAATAAAATGCTACTCCGGGAATCTCAGGAAAACCTTATGATGACCAGGTGGCAGCGGACGGCAACTTTGCACCAGCGACTGGAGAGTCCTGAGTTATTCTTTTACTTGGAGCAGTGCGCAGGTTACTACGGCAACTCAGCAGGTCAGGCAGCATCCGAGACCTAAAATGTCGCCTGTTTATTCCTCTCCATAAATACTGCCTGACCTGCTGAGCTCTTCCTGCATTGAGTGAGTGTGAATGTGTGTGTGTGGATTCTCGGCACATTGAAGCTTGCAAACTTCAAAAACAAACAACAGTGAAACTGGTCATGAAACAATGTCTGCTGACTTCACCTCCCTCCCCTGGTATTTTGATGACACTGCATTCTCTAATTAGAATGGAAATTACTTTGGGTCCTCTGAGGGGTGAGGCATCGTGAAGCAGTGTGTTGCCCCCCTCCGCCAGTGTCAGTCTTCATACCTTGTTAATATTAATGAAGGGCTTGTTTGGATTTAGTTTCTCCCATTGTCGGTAGAAGGCCTTCTGGTCAGGGATGTTGCGTCCTAGATACACAAGCTAGGGCAGTGCTATGTGGAGAGCAAGCTGCTGTCCATGTAACAAGCTCCCCCTCTCCCTGCATCTGATGAACCCAAAGGAACTGATACAGTTTGGCACCAGCCGTGTCACAGGAGTTGCCAGTCAGCGTTGAACTCAACATGGGACTGCCTTAGGGACTCCAGCTCCAGATTTATCCCTCGGTTTGCTCCTGAAGCCTTCCCCATGAGCAGATATAGCCGCAAGGCAGAGGAGGTTTGAGATCAGTTTTCCTTCTCCGAGATGATCTGCCAACCATGGTTGATGGGCCCCATCAGTCTGAAGCGACTGGTTTTAAGGGGCTGGTAACCTGCCTTCGCCCCTTCTCCTGTCAGTAGAAATGGTTCTGCTGGGCTTAGCCAGGCGTAAAGACGGTTGTCAGAGGCTATTTAAGACTCGAGTTGTCGTCGGTAAATGTATTGACATAGAACAAGGAACAGTACAACACAGGAATAGGTCCTTCGACCCACAGTGTTGTACCAAACCAATTAAATGAGTAATCAAATAGCCAGCGAAACTAATCCCTTCTGCCTACACAATGTCCACATCCCTCCATTTCCCTCACATTCATGTGCCTATCTAAACGCCTCTTAAAAGTCCCTGATGTATCTGCCTCCACCACCACCCCTCTGAGGGGCAGCGTAAGTCAGAAGAAGAAGAAAAAATGCTTCTCGCATCTTGAAATTATCTCCCCTCACCTTAAATGCAGGCCTTCTGGTATCGGATATTTCAGCCCTAGGATAAAGATATTGTCCGCCTATTCTGAGTGTAGTTCAGCGCGACGTTGGGTGTCAGGGTGGAGGTGCGTCTCTACCAAAGGAGGTGTGAGGTGCTCCTTCCCTCCGCTAGTCTGCAGGTCACCCTTGGGCAAGGCGTAGCAACTGCTTAACCCCCCCCCCCCACATCCCGCCCCTGATCAGGGTGACGTGAAGCCATGGATGCACGTGGTGGATGGTTGTGTGAGCAGCTGGTGCACATCACAAGTCCTGGTTGTGTGACCGCTGACACCAGGCAATCTCTGAAGAGTGTTGAGAATGGTTGGGTTTCCCTGTCCTGTAAAGACACTGCCCAAACAAAGGCAATGGCAAACCACTCCTGTAGAAAATATTGCCGTGACCGTGACCGCCCACGTCATACGACACGGTGCATGATGAGGAGTACAGCTCACTGCTCGCAGTGGTACAGAAGGAGCCTGGGGCTTCTGTGGCGGGGGGCGGGGGGGGGGTGTAAAAATAGCCCGGTCCATCCAGTGCTCCCACTGCAGGGCGAGACGCAAAATGTCGGGACTCTTATTGCCTCCTTCACTCCAGTCCTGTGATTTGCTTCACATCGATCAGGATGTGAGAGTTTAGATCACGAGTGATTCCTCTGACGGATCAAAACAAACTCCTTGAGCAGGAGGAGGCTGCGGACCAACATGTCGGAGGCTTTAGACGTAGAGCGGGGAAGTGGGCCCTTCGGCCCGACTGGTCTGTGCTGACCCTGATTCCCACGTAAGCCTATCCCATTTGGCTCATACCCTTCTAAACCTGGAGCAACACGCAGGAAGTGCAGGAGGAACTCGGCAGGTCAGGCAGCATCCATTGGAATGAGTAAATAGTTGATTCTTCAGGCTGAGGTCCTTCCTCGGTACCGGAAAGGAAGGGGCGGGGTGGGGAGAGGGTCCCAGAAGAAGGGGATGGCTGAAGGAGGACAAGCTAGAAAGTGGCTGGTGAAGCCAGGTGGGTGGGGGAGGGATGAAGTAAGGAGCTGGGAGGTGATGAGGTGGAAAGAGTAAAGAGCTGAAGGAATCTGATTGGAGAGGAGAGTGGACCATGGGAGAAAGGGAAGCAGGAGGGGCACCAGGGGGACGTGATAGGCAGGTGAGGAGAGGAGGTAAGGGGGTTGTGGAGTGGGGAAATGGGGAAGGGGAGGTGAAAAGGCTACCACAAGTTGGAGGTAATCAATGGTCATGCCACCAGGTTGGAGAACACTTGGACAGAATATACGATTGTTGCTTCTCCATCCTGCGAGAGACCTCTTCGAGGAGACCGTGGACCAACATGTTGGAATTGGAATGAGGATCGGAACTGAAATGACTCCAAGTCCTTCCTATTCTGGAAACGTATAAAATAATGAATGGTCTAGGTTAAGATAGAGGCAGGAAAGTTGCTTCCAATGGTGACTGAGAGTAGAACTGTGGGTCATAGCCTTAAGACTCAGGAGACTAGATTTAGGGCAGAGTTGAGAAGAAGCTGCTTTTCCCAGAAAAATAGAGAACCTGTGGAATTCTCTGCCCAAGGAAGCAGAAGGGGCTACCTCATTAAACACACTTAAGACCTAGTTAGACAGATTTTTGCATAACAGGGGAATGGAGGATTGTGGGGAAAATGGAGGTGGGTGGGGCAGTCCATGGCCAGGAAGGCATTGGATGACAGAGCAGGCTCGACTTCCAGCAGCGTCACGCGCAATGAATAGGGGGTTGTGCTGAGCAGCCCACGAGCAGATGAGGAGAATTCATAACAGAACATAAATTATACACAATTTTTACAAGAAGTAAATCAGGAAATGTCACACCCAAGGTTGGCTTCCTAAGGCAACGATCAGCTCCACCCCAGCAGGTGCCATCAGGTTAATCTTATTTTCCTGTTCTGCTCTCCCCAGCCTCAGCAGGGGTTTTAGTTTGCGACGGAGACCCGGAAGAAACTCGGTGCCCTCGGTAGGTTTGCAGAAATAAGTTTTGCTTGCAGCGTTGGCATTGCCCACCATTAACTGGGAATGTGGGCGTGGGTGCGTCTGAGAGTGCATGTGTGTGCACACGCAGTTGGGACGGCTCACGGCCTGCAGGCAGGCAAGTACCTCGCTGTACGTGGTGCCTGTGTGTATACTTACATCCATTTATTTCCCGTCCCACGGTGCTCTGTAGTGGGCCCCTGGGCCCTGGAGGACGGAACAGTCTGCCTCATCCAGCCCTGAAGCCGACAGCAGCACTGCTGTATAATTAATGCAAATGAGGTCTTGTCGCCGCTGTGCCTGCTTCGTCACAGAGCAGGGAGATTGCACGGTTTCATCTGTGCCTCCTGTAACCCAAGTCTGTCCCAGAGCAGCTTGCAGGCATTTGACTGTCTCCAAAGCAAAGCCACCGTCGCCCATACATAGCGGCCTGCATGGAATCAGCCTGACCGTGGCATGGGAGGAAGCCATTCTGGCCACCATGTCCATGCTGGTAGGGTCTTCCCGCCACCCCCCCCCCCCCCAAATCTTTCCCCATGGCTCTACAAATTCTTCTTATCATCCACTTCGGCATACTGGCCTTCATCAGTCAGGATATTGGGTAAAGGATAGACAGGAGATTCTGCAGATGCTGGAATTCCAGAGTAACACACACAAAATGTTTGTGTTGCTCTGAGCTTCAAGCATCTGCAGAATCTCTTGTCTGTCCTTTACATTGTCTCTTGTCTGTCCTATACATTGTCACCCAGTTTCCTCTGTCGTAGTCTGTCCTGTACATTGTCACCCAGTTTCCTTTGTCGTAGTCTGTCCTGTACATTGTCACCCAGTTTCCTCTGTCGTAGTCTGTCCTGTACATTGTCACCCAGTTTCCTCTGTCGTAGTCTGTCCTGTACATTGTCACCCAGTTTCCTCTGTCGTAGCCTGTCCTGTACATTGTCACCCAGTTTCCTTTGTCGTAGTCTGTCCTATACATTGTCACCCAGTTTCCTCTGTCGTAGTCTATCCTGTACATTGTCACCCAGTTTCCTCTGTCGTAGTCTGTCCTGTACATTTTCACCCAGTTTCCTCTGTCGTAGTCTGTCCTGTACATTGTCACCCAGTTTCCTTTGTCGTACTCTGTCCTATACATTGTCACCCAGTTTCCTCTGTCGTAGTCTATCCCGTACATTGTCACCCAGTTTCCTCTGTCGTAGTCTGTCCTATACATTGTCACCCAGTTTCCTCTCTTGTAGTCAGGGAGGGGAAAGGGGTGAAGGAGCCAGTACAAAGTCCCTGTGGACATTCCCCTCACAGCAGTATATCACTTTGGGTGCTGTCGGGTTGGGGAGGGGATGACCTAACAGAGGAAAGTCACAGTGTGGGGTCTCTGGCACTGAGTCTGCCTCTGTGATTCTGACGGGAAGGGGGGAGAAGAAGCACGCTGTTGTCATAGGGGATTCATTAGTTAAGGAATGGACAGGAGGTTCTGTGGGTGAGAATGAGATTTCTGGCTCATATGTTGCCTCCCAGGTGCTAGGGTCCAGGTTATCTCGAATCAAGTCCTCAGCATTCTTAAGTGGGAGGTTGAACAGCCGGAAGTTGCGGTCCATGTCGGTACCAATGACATGGGTAGGAAGAATGGCGAGGTTCTGCATAGGGAGTTCAGGGAGTTGGATGCTAAGTTAAAGGACAGGACCTCCAGGGTTGTGATCTCAGGATTGCTACCCATGCCACGTGCTAGCGAAACCAGTACTAGGAAGATTATGCATTTTAATCATGGCTCAGGAGTTGGTGTAGGAGGGAGGGCATAAGATTTTTGGATCATTGGACTCTCTTCCAGGGAAGGTGGGACCTATACAGAAGGGACAGTTTGCATCTGAACTGAAAGGGGACTAATGTTCTATTGTGAAGGTTTGCTAATGCTGCACGGTGGGGTTGAAATTAGGGTTGCAGGGGGATGGGAACCAGAATTGCAGAACAGTTAGTTAAGGAATATATAAGAGAGGTTGTGGAGGCAGATATTAGTAAGACCTCAGACAAAGTCAGGAATCAAAAGGTTGAGCATGGTGCGACTGGAGTCCTGAGCTGGGTATCTTTCAGGCTGGTTTACACACAGGGGCAATGTGTAGTGTGGAGAGACTGTTGTTAGGGTGAAATTGCAGTCAACAGGATGAGTTGCAATGTAAAAGGCAGACAAAATTGGAAGGGGTGAATACAGGACTGAAGGTGTTGTACTTGAATGTGTGCCATATACAGAATAAAGTAGATGAACTTGCAGCATAGTTGCAAATTGGCAGGTATGATGTTGTATGATCATCACTGAATCATGGCTGAAAGATTATGGCCGGGAGCTCAATGCCCAAGGATACACATTGTATCGAAAGGATAGGCAGGAAGGCAGAGGGGGTGGCATTGCTCTGTTGGTAAAAAAATGAAATCAAATCATTACAAGCAGATGACATAGGGTCAGAAGATGTTGAATCAATGTGGATAGAGCTAAGGAACTGCAGGGGTAAAAAGACCCTGTTGGGGGTTGTAAACAGACCCCCGAACAGTAGTAAGAATGTGGCCTACAAATTATAATGGGAAATAGAAAATGCAAACCAAAAGGACAATGTTACAATACTCATAGGGGATTTCAATATGCAGGTAATTGGGAAAATCAGGTTGGTGTCGGATTCCAAGAAGGAGAATTTCTAGAATGCCTATGAGATGGCTTCTTAGAACAGCTCATGGTTGAGCCCACTAGCGGATCAGCTATTCTGGATTGGGTGTTGTATAATGAAGCAGAATTAATTGAGAGCTTAAGGAAAAAGAAACCTTAGGAGCAAGTGATCATAACATGATCACATTCACCCTGAAATTTGAGAAGGAGAGGTTAAAGTCAGATGTATCAGTATTACAGTGGAGTAAAGGGAATTACAGACGCATGAAAGAGGAGTTGGACAGAATTGATTGGAAAAAAATGCCGGCAGGGATGATGGCAGAGCAACAATGGCTGGAATTCATGCAAACAATTCGGAAGGCACAGGATATATACATCCCAAAGAGGAAGGAGTATTCTAAAGGAAAAATGACACAACCATGGCTAACAGGAGAGGTCAAAGCCAACATAAAAGCCAAAGAGAGGGCTTATATTAGAGCAAATGTTCATGGGAAATTAGAGGATTAGGAATCTTTTAAAAACTAACAGAAGGCAACTAAAAAAAAATCATTAAAGGTAAAGATGGAATGCAAATGTTGAAGAGGATACCAAGTTTCTTCAGACACATGAAGTGTAAAAGAGAGGAGAGAGCAAATATCGAACCGCTGGAAAATGATGCTGGAGAGGTAGTAATGGAAGACAAGGAAATGGTGGTTGAACTGAATAAGGATTTTACATCAGTCTTCACTGTGGAAGACACTAGCAGTATGGTGGAAGTTCCAGGTGTCGGCGGGAGCATGAAGTGTGTGAAGTTACCAAAACTAGAGAGAGGTTTCTTGGGAAACAGAAAAGTCAAAACTTGGACAAATCGCCTGGACCAGATGGTGTACACCCCAGAGTTCTGAAAGAGTTGGCTGAAAAGATTGTGGAGGCATTGGTAATGATCTTTTGAGAATCACTAGTTTCTGGAATGGTTCCGAAAGACAGGAAAACTGCAAATGTTACTCCACTTTTCAAGAAGGGAGAGGGGCAGAAGAAAAGAAGCTATAGGCCAATTAGTCTGACCTCAGTGGTTGGGGAGATGTTGGGGTCAATTATTAAGGATGAGGTCTCTGGGTACTTGGAGGCACATGATTAGATAGGCTGTAGTCAGCATGACACATACGTGGATTGGAAGAGCTTAGAGGAGTATGGGTAGACATCTTGGTTAGTATGGATGAGATGGACCAAAGGTCCTGCTTCTTCTCTGTGTGACTAGGCGACTGTTTTCAAATGCACACTGGGTGCCCACTTTGCAGAGTGTAACCAGGGTTGACACTACCTTTCCCAGCAATCCATCTCTGTAAATCCCTACCTCACTCGTTTTCTGATTTGGCTGCCTTGGCCTCCAGCCATGTCTAATATAAACTCAAAGTACAGCATCTTCTGCCTGGCACGGCTCAGAAATAATGCCAAACCAAACAACTTCAGATAATGAGATTCAGAAAGCGCTGGAAATCTTGAGCAACACAGAAAATGCTGGAGGAATTTAGCAGGCCAGGCAGCAGCTAGGGAGGGGAGGGAGCAGTCAGTGTTTTGGGTCAAGACCCTTCATCAGGACTGGAAAGGAAGGAGGCAACATCCAGGTGAAGGAAGAGGAAGGAGTAAAGCTGGCAGGTGATAGGCGAGCCCAGGTGAGGGGGAAGGAAGGTGTGTGGGGTGGGGATGAAGTAAGAAGCTGGGAGGGGACAGGTGGACAAGGTAAAGGGCTGAAGAAGGTGGAATCTGATCAGAGAGGAAGGAGGAGGGGCACCAGAGGGAGTTGATGGGCAGGTTAGGAAAAGGGAAGGGGTAAGAGGGGAATCGGAATCAGACTGAGGACTGGAAAGCAGAGTATGGGGGAGAAATTCCTAGAAGTTGAAGAAATCAATGTTCATGCCACCCAGATGGAATACAAAGTGTTGCTCCTCCAACCTGAGAGGCAGCCGAGGAGGCCGTGGACCAACCTACGGGAATGGGCAGAAGAATTAAACTGGGTGGCCAGATTGTCAATATGGCAAATAAAATTACTCCTTGATCCTTAAGTGGAGAAAGAGAGGTGGGGAGGGAAGGGTAGAGATTTCTGGATGCTGGAGAAATCCATGTTCATGCTGTCCCCTTGGAGCCTGCCCAGACATAATGGGCATCGCTCCAGGGCCTCAGCCGGATCGTCAACCTGCAACGGGAACTTCAAACCTGTTCTTCTGTTCTTTACAAATAAAATGTCTATTGATGGGATGTTATGTTGCAGTTTTATAAGAAGTTGTTGAGGCCTAATTTGGAGTATTGTGTGTAGTTTTGGTCACCTGCCTATAGGAAAGATGTGAATAAGAGTGAAAGAGTACAGAGAAAATTTATAAGGATGTTGCTGGTTCTGGAGGACCTGAATAGACCTGATTAGGACCTGAATAAGTCCTCCAAGGACTTTATTCCTTGGAACACAGAAGATTGAGGGGAGATTTGACAGAGGTATACAAAATTATGAGGGGTATAGATAGGGTAATTGCAAACAGGCTTTTTCCACTGACTTGGGTGGGACTACAACTAGAGGTCTTGGGTTAAGGGTGAAAGGTGAAAAGTTTAAGGGGAACATGAGGGGAAACTTCTTCACTCAGAGGGTCGTGAGAGTGGAATGAGCTGCCAGCACAAGTGCGTGTGAGCTGGGTTTCAACGTTTAAGAGAAGTTTGTATAGGTACATGGATGGTAGGAGTACGGAGGGCTATGGTCCTGGTGTAGGTCGATGGGAGTAGGCAGTTTGTATGTGTCTGCACTGACTTGATGGGCCGAAGGGCCTGCTTCTGTGCTGTATTTTTCTCTGACTATATTATCGTCGCGTACTAGTGAGTGAGAATAAGGTGAGTTGGCACCAAATTTACTGTGGATGTGGAAGCTTTAGAGAGGGTGCAGAGGAGATTTACCAGGATGCTGTCGGGATTGGAGATGGGCGGAGCGAGCTAGGGCTTTCCTCTCTCAAGGAGGATGAGAGTTGACTTCATAGAGTTGTACAAGATGACAAGAGACATTGATAGAGTGGAGAGCCAGTCTTTAGCCCAGAGTGGAAATGGCTAATATGAGGGGCATAATTTTAATGTGATGGGAGAAAAGTGGGGGGGGGGGTGGTGTCAGAGAGTGGTTAGTGTGTGGAGCGCCCTGTCAGGGGTAGCGGGTTGAGGTAGATACATTAGGGACATTTAAGGAAATCTTAGGCACATGGATGATAGAAAGATAGAGGGCTATGTAGGTTGAAAGGTTACATCAGCCTTAAGAGTAGGTTAAAACTTCAGTGTGGGCTGAAGGGCCTGTTCTGTGCTGTAATGTTCTGTATTCTATAATGTTCCCAGTTAATGTGTCTCCATCCCATTCCCCTGCTTTCTCCGATGTAAAACACACCACTTTCAGTTCTGATGGCCTACTCCCTAATGTGTAATTTTTCCTGCGAGATTTAATTAGTTTTAACCTCACACAGAATGTTGTTGCCAGACAAAACTTGAGTTGGAGTGTGACTTTGTTTTGGTAGCTGAGGTCTGTAATCCGATGTGCTAGCTTTATATATTATCCAGGCGATGAAGCAGCTTGTTAAGACTTTTAAAGCTTGTTCAACAACCCGCACAATAAGTAGACTCCGTCTACACTTTTCACTGCCTTGGTCGTGATGAACAGTCTTCGTCCAAGTGTTTACTCAAGATTTCCAAGGTCAACGTTTATTTCTCCCCGTGGATGCTGCCTGACCTGCTGAGTTCATCTGCAACACTTTTTATTCTGTGCTCTGTTATTGTTCTTCCCTGTACTCCCTCGATGAAATGATCGGCCTGAGTGGCCTGCAGAGCACCAGTTGTTCACTTGTGGTACATGTGACGATTCTGGCGTAGCTGTTAGTGCGACACTATTACAGCTCTGGGTATCGGAGTTCAGAGTTCAGTTCCAGCACCGACTGTAAGGAGTTTGTACGTCCTCCTCGTTGATACATAGGTTTCCTCCGGGTGCTCTGGTTTCCTCCTACAGTCCAAAGAAGTACTGGTTAGTAGGTTAACTAGTCATTGTAAGTCATCCTGTGACTCGGCTAGGGTTGCCGTGAATCGAGGGGTTGCTAGGCGGTGCGGCTCATTGGGCTGGAAGGGCCTGTTCTACTCTGTACTCTAAATTAATTAAAATTAAATCATTAATAAAGCCAATTTGCCAAATTCAGCCCAAAATGACACAGGATGTGGAATTCTTATCTTGTGTTATCTTGCCTGATCAGATTTTGACTTTATGGAAACACGAGAGCCTAGCTATGTTCAGAGGGCATTAAGTACCTGAGGTTTGGCAGGTTAGAGCAACCAGGGATTCTGGGTACGGTGCTGCTCAGTACTTCAGACTCCATGATATTGTGGATCGTTCAACAAAACGACAATCTAGCAAGAAAGCCTTCCTTGGCCCTACATCCCCAGGAACAGAAGTAAATAGAAGATTGTAAAGGTTAGGACTTTATCCTCTGGAGCCTTAGAGACCGAGGGGAGATTTGATAAAGGTGTACAAAATAATGAGGGGTATAGATAGGGTTGATGCAAGCACACATTTTCCACTGAAGTTGGGTGGGACTGGGGTTAAGAGTGAAAAGTGAAATATTTAAGAGGAATCTGATGGAGGCCACCTTCACTCAGAGGGTGGTGAGTGGAGCGAGCTGTCAGCAGAAATGGTGGATGTGGGTTTGTCGTGACATTTAGTTTGGAGAGGTGTGGAGGGCTATGGTCTGGGGGCAGGTCAAAGGGATTAGGCAGTGTTAACAGTTCAGCATTGACTAGACGAGCGTCTGTTCCTGTGCTGTAATACTCCTAGGCTCTCTGACTCCAAATAGTAGAACATCACTCTCACAGCCTGGGGCAGGAGTGGGAAACCCACATCTTGAGCTGTGGGGTAGGGCAGGGCAAGTACTGAAGGTGAGGCCAGAAGAATTTACTCACCGGTTGGCTGCCGGGTAGAAGTGGTGGATGGTACACCGGATTTCACGGTATTTCGCGCTCTTGACACTTGGTGCTTTCTTCTTACTTACAGGACAAGCTATCCTGGCAGAACGAACGGGATATCTACACCACGCCCGGCATGAAGCACGAGAACGTGTTGCGCTACATCGGATCTGAAAAGCGAGGCTCGAACCTCGAGACCGAGCTCTGGCTCATCTCCTCCTTCCATGAACGGGTAGGGCCCGGCAGTCGTGCCTTTGGTACTGGGTACCTGATGCACCCCAGAAGAGTACAGGCCCTTTGGCCCACAATGTTGTACTGACCCTTTAACCTACTCCAAGATCAATCTAACCCCTCCCTCCCACATTTTTTTTTAATCATCCTTGTTCCTATCTCAGAGTCTCTTAAGTGTCTTTAATGTAGCTGACTCTACCGCCACCCCTAACAGTTGGTTCGATGCACCTCACCACTGTCTGTGTAAAAGGTGGGGAGAGAGAGAAAAAATAAATAAATAACCTACCTACCTTTGAAATCTCCCCTATTCTTTCCTCAAATCATCCTAAAAGAATGTCCTCTTTTATTGGCCACTTGGGAAAAAAGTCTCTGACTGACCACACTGTCGATGCCTCTCATCATTCTATCGAGTCACTTCACATCCCCTGTCGCTCCAAAGAGAAAAGCCCCAGCTCATCCAGCCTTTCTGCATAAGTTATGTTCTCTAATCCAGGCAGCATCCTGTGAAATCTCCTCTGCATTGTCCTTTTGCTCTTGTTTTACGTGGGAGAGAAATTTCAGCAGGTTGATATTCCTAGTCGGCGGTGGCTTCCTGGGCTGGAAACTCACTGTTAGTACAAATGACCTGAAGCTACAAATTCCAATTCAGTCATGGTAGTTATTAACATAAAGTACTTTGTGGAAAGAAATGTGCTTTCAAATCCCCTGTAAGCCACCCACCTCTCACCTTAAACCTCCTGTGCAGAGGACTGACCTTTACAATCAGATTTAGATTTATTATCACTGACACATTATGAAAGTTTTTGTGTTGTGGCAGCAGTTCAGTACAATACATAAGTTACTGTACCTTACAATAGGAAAATAAATAATGAGTTGTGCAGTGCGGGCGGCAGGATAGTGTAGTGGTTAGCACAACAGTTTACAGGTCAATTCCTGCCGCTGCCTGCAAGGCGTTTGTATATTCTCCCTGTGACTGCGTGGGTTTCCTCCGGGTGCTCTGGCTTCCTCCCACAGTCCAACAGTGTACCAGTTGGTAGCTTAATTGGTCGTTGTAATTTGTCCCGTAATTGGGCTAGGATTAAATCGAGGACTGCTGGATTGCCAGAAGGGCCTTTTTCCACGCTGTATCGCAATAAATAAATAAATAAATAAATAAACATAAAATAAAATGGAGTTAATGTTTATTGTTTGTTCAGATATATGATAGTGGGCGGGAAGAAGCTGTTCCTAATGAGTTTCTTCAGACTCCTGTACCTCCTGTCTGGTAGTAATGAGAGGAGGGCATGTCTTGGGTGGTCAGGATGGGAGTCCCCTTTCTGAGGCACGGTCTTTTGAAGATGTCCTCGATGCTGGGGTGGCCAGCACCGGTGATGGAGCTGGCTGAGTTCACAACCCTCTGCTGCTTTCTCTGGGCCTGTGCAGATTGGAGAACGTACCAGACGGTGCCGCGACCAGATAGCAAGCCCTCCGTGGTACGTTTGTAGAAAGCATCTGTGTCTCTGGGTTAGAGACTGTAAAAGGGAGGGAGAAGGGGCTGAGGGAGAGGGGAGCTGGAGAGGTAAATGAGCTTCTCCCTTTGGGTTCTGGTAGTCCTGCACTGGGGACACTCCACGTTTCTCCGAATTTGGATAGGGTGAGATGGGATGAGACCTGTTTGGTATCAGACTGAAGGACCTGCTCCTGCTCCTGCTCCTGCGCTGTCCCGTTCCATGTATTGAGTGGAGTTCGCTGGCGCGCTGACCTTTGCCTCCTCTTCCCGTCGCAGGGCTCCCTGTCGGACTATCTGAAGGGGAGTGTGCTCAGTTGGAACGAGCTGGGCCACATCGCTGAGACCATGTCCTGCGGTCTGGCTTTCCTTCACGAAGATATTCCTCGGTACAAGGGGGAAGGGCCAAAGCCTGCCATTGCCCACAGGTGAGTGCTGTGCCAGGGCTGTGCTCACGTTGAGGGTGGCGCATGGGGGTGGGGGTGGGCTTGGTTTACACTGGCGCTGTATATCATGCTGACCATTAACGCCCCGGAATGAGAGTGACTCCTGCAGTTTCTCCATAGCTCTATTCTGCATTCCGTGTAGTTACGATCTACCTGGATGATGGCAAACAGTTTTGCACTGTCTCCCAGTACACCTGCTTGTGCTAGCGACCGCTCGGGTAAAATGCCCAGGTCCCTGGTGGGTGGGTGGGAGGGAGGAGGGATAAAGATTGGGGCCACAGCATCCCATCTTATTCCCCAACCAGCACAGCAAGGTCAGGACCAGACTGGGCATTTCAGGTGCTCCAGGCTGTCCGCTGGTCACTGAGATGTGTTGTCTCTCAGTCTGCCCGTTGCCTCGTGTTCCATCATGGACCATTTGACCAGGTTGCTCGGCGAAACCTCAGTTCTGAAAGGTGAATTGCCCCTCACTGGACTCCTGAAAGAGACCCAGGTCCTGAGTATCCCGCTGGTGCTGAACCTTCTCGATGGCCAGCTTCTATGTGGAGTCATACTTGCAGCATAAAGCAAACCACGTGCCCCATTTGGGAGGCAGTTTCCAGTAGTGAGCGAGTCTAGGGTCAGGGGGCGCAGCCTTAGAATAGAGGGACGTCCATTTCGCATGCAGATGAGGGGGAATTTCTTTTTTTTTTGGCGCGTGCGTGCGTCCGTGAAGATGTCTTTTTCATGGCGAGAGAGAAAGAGAGAGACTATGTGGCGCAGACATTTTCCCAGTATTCTTCCCTTTGTTTTACGAGGTCGAGTTGCGATCTCGACACTCAACCGGGCACGGATGGAAAGCGTACTGGGGAGCGGACCCGACTGGTTTCGAACCTGGGAATCTCCGCTCCCGGGTCCGGCACTGATGTCGTTGCGCCACCAGCCGGCCCGAGGAGGAATTTCTTTAGCCAGAGGGTGGTAAATCTGTGGAATTCATTGCCACAGACGGCTGTGGAGGCCAAGTCATGAAGTTTGATGGGCCTTTGATTAGTTAGGGTGAAGGCAGGAGAATGAAGTTGAGAGGGCTAATAACTCAGTAATAGTTTATGATGATTGATTTATTGAGCAGACTCAAAGGGCTGAATGGCCTGATTCTGATCATATGTCTTATGGTCTTTCTTGCATTCTGTGTGACTGAGCGGTGGGTGTGTGGAACGCCCGGCCAGGGGTAATGATGGAGGCAGATAAGTTGAGGACTCTGAGGTGGGTAAATTGATGATAGAGAAATGGAGGGCCATGTGGGAGGGAAGGGTGAGATTGACCATGGAGTAGATTAAAAGGTCAGCACAACGTTGTGGGCTGAAGGGCCTGTACTGTGTTGTGCAGTTCTTGGGTGTTTTCAGAATGTGGGAAGTGCGTGGAGCCCTCTGTATGAAGTGCAGTTAGCACCGAGCTGGAGAGAGACCCGCGTTCTGAGGTTTCTGATTACGCGGTGTGGGGGCGGGGAATTCACCACATCTCTCTCTGCTCGCTGTAGATGTTTCTCCCATTAGCTCAGCAGGGCGAGGGAGCAGGTTAAGGTATCAAGTATCTTCTCGTAAATAGAGGGCGTTATCCAATACTTGACGGCTCCAGCCCATTCCTCGTGATATGGACGTCCCCGCGCAGAATGAAAAGTACTTTATCAGTTGGGGGTGTGAGGGGCACGTCCGACTGTGCGTCCATTTTGGAAGAAGTTTAGCAGGCAGTGAGGTTGCCGTGGTTCTAGAGTTTGCATCTGGGCCAGGTGAGGACAGCAGGCTCCATCCCGTGGAGGCCACCAGCAAGCCAGGAGTGTTCTAGTGACTGTCGCTGTTACTGTAGTGTCCGTTCCAGATTTGCTTAATTAACTGAATGTAAATTCTTCGGCTGCCATGGTGGGGTTTAAAACCGTACCTGTAAGTCAATAGTCTTGACCCCTGGATTACTGCTTCGGTAATTTAATCACACTGCTATAAACCGTCAGCTAATTCGGATTAATTAGTGACATCAAGTGCAACCCACAATAATAAAGTTTGTACTTTCCAGTGCTCTGAGTGATAAGTGCAAACGCAGGAGATACTTTGGAATTGAATCACAGTGGTTCAAGCACAGAAACGGACCATTCGGCCCATCCTGTCTGTGCTAAAGGGCTGGTTTCTGTGCTGCCTACTGAAGTGAATCCCATTTGCTGGTGTGGTACATGGGCTCCTGTGTCCTGCGGATTCAGATGTGTGCCAACCCGCTAAATGTCACAGAAGCAGGCCATTTTGCCCACCGTGTGCACACCAGCCCTTCATTGTCTCTACACTAATCCCATTCGCCTGCGTTAAGGCTGTATCCTACGACGCATCGGCATCCACTCCAGCGCCGATCTAAATCTGTTTTAAGCATTCTGATAATACCTGACTTCAGCAGGAAGTTCCAGATATCAAACGTGGAATTTCCACCTCAGACGCCACTTCAGACTCCCTCCTCTCACTTTACAGCTGCACCCCGCTGGTCTTAGTGTTCGCTCCATGAGAAGAGTATTCTGCCGACACTGTCTGTGATGATGATAATTTTATGTATCTCTGTGGGAACCCTTCTGCCTGCTTCACTCCAGGAAAGTAAGCCCAGCATATCTAATCTTTAACCTACTCTAGGATTGATCTAACCCAGTGGTCCCCAACCTCCAGGCCCCGGACTAATACCGATCCATGAAGCATGCAGGGATGCAGCAGTAGTCAGAACACACCCAGCACATCTTTAAGAAAAAAGCTGAAATAAAGAAGCTAATTAATTAGGTGCCGCCTGGCATGTAAATGTCGGCCCAGATCCGCCACTGGTCTAACTGCGTAGCAGTTAGCGCGTTGCTATTCCGGCTCGGGGCATTGAAGTTTGGAGTTCAGTCCCGGCGCCCCCTGTAAGGAGTCTCCGTACGTCCTCCCTGTGGAATGTGTGGGTTTTCTCCGGATCTTCCCACAGTCCAATTTCATGTCGGGTGGGCTAATCGGTCATTGTAACTTGTCCCGTGGTTAGGTTAGGGTTAAATCTGGGTTGTTGGGTGGTGGGGTTTGAAGGGCCTCCCTCCCTCCTCCTCCCACCCTCTCTCCCGGACTGACCTCCCTCCCTCCCCCCCTTCCTCCCACCCTCTCTCCCAGACTGACCTCCCTCCCTCCCTCCTCCCACCCTCTCTCCCGGACTGACCTCCCTCCCTCCCTCCTCCTCCTCCCACCCTCACCTCCCTCCCTCCCTCCTCCTCCTCCCACCCTCTCTCCCGGACTGACCTCCCTCCCTCCCTCCTCCACCTCCCACCCTCTCTCCCGGACAGTCCTCCCTCCCGGCCCTCTGCAATAACAGCATCAATAGTGTTGTTTCTCTTATGTAAAAAAACCCAAGCTGGTTAAAGTCGCAGAGAGAGTGGGGAAGTGGAACAAGACGCAGCCGATCACTTCTCATCAGTGCAAATTCTATCGTTAGGTCACTGACTCAAGGCAACTAAGTCGTGGAATTCTGCTGCAACTAACGTGGTCTTGAGCATTCACATTACAAAATTCCTTGATCACGGGTAGATAGATTTGTGAAGAGAGATTTGGGCATATTGGCCTTCATAAATCAGGGGATTGAGTACAGGAGTTCATATGTCAAGCTGAAAGTGTAAAGACATTGCAGAAGTTGCTGCCTGCAGGAAAGATGTCAGTAAGATTGAAAGAGGGCCGAGAAAGTTTGCAAGGATGTTGCCGGGACTTGAGGACCCGATTTAAAGGGAAAGATTGAATAGGTTCGGAATTTATTCCCTGATGCACAGGAGGGGAGACCCTGTGGGAGAGGAGTTCTTGTAGAGGTATACAAAATTAATGAAGGTTGCGGACAGGGTAGATGCATGCAGGCTTTTTCTACTCAGATTGGGTAAGACTAGAACTGCAGGTCGTGGGTTTAGGGCAGGGATGCTGCCTGGCATGCTGAGTTCCTCCACCATTTTGTGTGTGTTGTTTGGGTCTCTAGCACCTGCAGATTCTCTCTTGCCGTTTTATACCATTGACCGAGGGGGTCCGAGGACTCCAGCTGGCAATCCCTGGTTTAAGGGGAACACCTTCACTCGGTGGGCAGAGTGAGTGTGGAGCGAGCAGCCAGCAGAGGTGGTGGATGCGAGTTCGGTTGTAACATTCGAGGGGAATTTGAGAGGGGTTCGGAGGGCTATGGTCCAGGTGCAGATTGATGGGACTAGGCAGATGACAAAGCCAACACGGAAGAGATGGGCCAGAGGGCCGGCTTCAGTGCTGTAGGGCTCGATGGCTCTGTTTATTGAATTTTACCCATTTCATACAGCAGCAACCAAAATGTGTTTGCTGACTGGGGGAGTGCTGCCTCCTGCAGGGTTTTAGTGGAAGTGCAGATCCCGGAGCCTGGTATTCATTGCGCCAGGCGTATCATTTTAAACATCTCACTGGAAGTGTTTCATGACATCATTCGAAAGGGTCGAAATGATGGATATCTTCCTTCTGAACTTGGATCACCGTTTTGGCCAGCGCGTCTCTGGCAGGCACCCTATCGGATTTACTTCAGAAATAAATCTTGATATTGGAGGGAGGAGAAATGCTGGGAGCTTGCGGCACGGAACTGTTATCATAAGATGTACTGAACCAATGTCGTCACAGTGAGACAGGTCAGGTACCTTTTTGTTCAAGGAGTTTCTGAGCAAATTACTGCTGTCTCAAACACCCGCTGGCCCATGAGATGTTTTTAAATCAAACAGAAGATCTCTTCACCATCTGAGGAAACTGAGAAGCAAAACTCCAGAATTTATTTTCCCCAGTGTGGGGCCCTCTCCTCCCCTCCCCTCCTGCCCCTCCCTCATCCAATCCTCTCTCTGCCCCTCCCTGCTGTTCCCCCCCCTTCCTGTCCCATCCCCTGATTTCTCCTCCCTCCCCCCTCCCACCTTCTCGCCCTCTCTCCCTCCCTCCCTCCCTCCTCCTCCCGCACTTTCTCCCGGACCGACTTCCCTCCCTCCTGGCCCTCCACAACAACAACATCATCAATAAAATAGAACAACTACAACAAAACTAGCCCCTTTCCTCTCTCCCCTCTCACCCACAGACAGGCCTCCAAACCCAGGACAAGCCATCTCCTGGCCTCCAGTCTCCTGTCCCTGGCCCAGACTCTCAGACACCAGGTCTCCAGTCTCCTGTCCCTGGCCCAGACTCTCAGACACCAGGTCTCCAGTCTCCTGTCCCTGGCCCAGACTCACAGACACCAGGTCTCCAGTCTCCTGTCCCTGGCCCAGACTCTCAGACACCAGGTCTCCAGTCTCCTGTCCCTGGCCCAGACTCTCAGACACCAGGTCTCCAGTCTCCTGTCCCTGGCCCAGACTCTCAGACACCAGGTCTCCAGTCTCCTGTCCCTGGCCCAGACTCTCAGACACCAGGTCTCCAGTCTCCTGTCCCTGGCCCAGACTCTCAGACACCAGGTCTCCAGTCTCCTGTCCCTGGCCCAGACTCTCAGACACCAGGTCTCCAGTCTCCTGTCCCTGGCCCAGACTCACAGACACCAGGTCTCCAGTCTCCTGTCCCTGGCCCAGACTCTCAGACACCAGGTCTCCAGTCTCCTGTCCCTGGCCCAGACTCACAGACACCAGGTCTCCAGTCTCCTGTCCCTGGCCCAGACTCACAGACACCAGGTCTCCAGTCTCCTGTCCCTGGCCCAGACTCGCAGATGTCAGGCACAAACTACCGTTAAGCTAGAAAGGTACAGAACAGATGTTGCCAGCACTGGAGGGTTGAGTTATATGAAGACACTGGAGAGGCTGGGATTTGTTTCCCTGGAGGGTAATGGGCTGATCTATGGTTGATAGAATGGATAGTCCTTCTTTTACCCCAGAGGCTGAGAGTCTAAAACCAGATGGTATAGGCTTGAGGTAAAAGATTAAAGGGGACGCAAGGGATAAGTTTCTCCACGTAACGGTTTGTGGAACGAGCTGGCCAGAGAAGTGGTGGAGGCAGTAACGTTTACAACATTTAAACGATATTGGGACAAATATGTGGATAGAAATGAGAAGAAGGATTTCAGGCAAACGGGGGCCATCAGATAGACATCTAAGGCAGCGTGGATGAGTTGGGCTGAATGGCCTTTTTCCCTGTTGTATTACTCAGTGACCATCAAGTACCTGTCTGTACTAATCCTATTTACCTGCACTTGATACACAGCCTTTATATTTGGTGTGTTAGATGATGTGAGAGTCCCGACCTCCGCTACTCCCTCTGGCAATGTGTTTCCGGTTCCCACCACCCTCTGAATGAAAATGTTCTTCCTCAGATCCCCCCTAAGTCCCTAACCCCTTAACTTCGAACTTCTGCTCTCTGTGTTTTCTGGCTAACCCTGGCAATAGTTATTTGAGGGTCATGAGGTGTGGTCCAAACAGGAACGGCCCCTTATTCTAAGTCTGCTTTGAAAAAGCTGAACTTCAGAGTTCAAGGCACATTTATTAATTGTGTATGGTGAATGCAACCTTGAGATTCATCTTCTTGCAGGCAGCCACAGACAAAGAGACACATGAGAATCTATTTAAAATAGAACACACAACAAGGACTGTCAAACACCCAACGTGTGTCGGGGAGGGGAGGGGGTAGAGAACAAATCGTGCAAACAATAAGAAAGTTAACAAATAACAGGCAGAACATTGGCCACAGAGTCCCTGAAAGTGAGTACACAGCTGTGGAGTCTGTCCAGGAGCCCGATGGCTGCACTGCTCCTGAACTTGGCGGAGTGGGACGCAGGACTCCTGCGCCTCGGGTGGAAAGTCCGCTTTCATCTGTAAGTGTTCATGTTGTGTAAGATAAAGTACAGGCATAGAACTACTGGGTGTGCCGTGCAGGCGGGGAAGCATTGTCAGAGACAGCAAAGCCGACGCTGAGATCTGATCTTCCATTTTGGTCATCTTCTGATACTGCCGTCTTTGTGTGTGTCTCCCTCTCTCACTTGTGATCTTAAAAGTCAGGTGAACGCGGAACACTACAGCACAGTACAGGCTCTTCAGCCCAGAATTTTGTGTTGACTTTTTAACCCACTCAAAGATCAATCTAATCCTTCCCTCCTACATAACGCTCTATCATCCATGTGCCCATTTAAGAGTCTCTTAAAAGCCCCTAATGTATCTGCCTTCACCACCACCCCTGGTAGGGCACACCATGCAACCAATGTGTAAAAAAAAAACGCCCCTGTCATCCTCCAATCATCTTAAAGTTATGCCCTCCCATATTGGCCATTTCTAAGTGTCTGTATCAGTTAGCTGTAAGAAGTTGGACTACTTGGACTGTTTTCTCTGGAGTGTCAGAGGACGTGAGGCAATCTGATAGAGGTTTATGAAGTTAAAAGAGGCATAGGTAAGGCAGGCAGTCTTTTTCCGCAGAGTATAATAAGGGTCATATGGAAGTTTTAAAGGAGATGTAAAGGGCAAGTTTTTTTTTTACACAAAATGGTAAGTGACTAGAATGCAATGCCAGCTGTGGTGTTTGAAGTAGGCACAATTATGATTTTGAAGGGTCATTTAGACAAGACACGTGAATATCCAGTCTAGATGAGGGGTTCGACCCAAAATGTCAACTGTTCATTCCCTTCCACAGATGCTGCCTGACCTCCCCTCATCTCCTGCCTAAGTGGCTGCTGGCTGTGACACAGTGAGTGGGGCTGTCACCCTGTAACTCCTGCCGGCCTGGGTTCAGTCCTGACTTCCTGGTGCTGTCTGCGTGGGATTTTTTCCAATGTCCCAAAGACATGTAGGTTGGCAGGTTAATTGGCCACTGTAAATGTATCCGTTTTATAGTTGAATGGCAGCATTTGAGGTGATTTTGATAAAATCAAGTGTAATTTAAATGTGAATCTGTGGAATTCATTACCACAGACGGCTGTGGAAGCCAAGTCACTGGGCATATTTTAAGCGGAGGTGGATAGGTTCTTGCTCAGTCAGGGTGCCAGAGGTTGTGTGGAGAAGGTAGGAGAATGGGGTTGAGAGGGATAATAAATCAGCCAGGTGGGATTCGTTCAAATTGGCATCATGTTCAGTTCGAACCTGGTGGGCCGGTTTCTGTGCAATACTATTCTGTGCTCTGTCATTTAGTATTGCAGTGGTGAATTAAGGTACTAAAAGTATGATTGTGGTAGAGCATGGGTTAAGTTATCAGCAGGGGCAATCTAGAAATTTGGGCCAACGTAAAGCAGTGGTGCCGCTTGTTCAGCTCCAGCAGACGAGTTCAATCCCGGGCCTCCGGTGCTGTCCGAGCTTCCCTCTGCGTCTCCTCCCGGTTCTGTGCTTTCCTCCCTCCTACATGTGTGGGGTGGTGGGTTGCTTAGCCTCTGTAGATTGGCCCTGAATGTAGAACAATGCATCACAGGAACAGGCCTTTCAGCCCACAATGTTGTGCTGAACCAATTCAATTAGTAATCAAGGGGCAATGTAACTAATCCCTTCTGCCTACACAATGTCCATATCCCTCCGTTGTCCTCACATTCATCTGCCTATCTAAACGTCTCTTAAAAATCCCTAATGTATCTGCCTCAGTTACCACCCCAGGCAGCGCGTTCCAGGCACCCTCCACTCCCTGTGTTTAAAAAAAAAATAACTTCTCCCTCCCATCTCCTTTGAAATTACCCCCTCTCACCTTAATGCCTGCCCTCTGGAGTCATACAGTTCAACCCTGGGAAACAGATACTGTCTGTCCACTCTATTGAAGTCTCATAATCTTACAAACCTCTATCAGATCTCCCCTCAGTCGTGGCTACGAACTTCAATGCCCAAGATCCCTCTGCGCATCAGCACTGTTAAGGATCTTGTCCTCAACTGTCTCTTTCCCTTTAACCTACCACGGTGCAATGCTTCACATTTGGCCACTTCTGCACCCATATCTGCAACTGATCTTTGAAATTACTCCCTCACCTTAAGCACATGCCCTCTGGTATTAGACATTGCAACCCTGGGAGAGAAAGGATTCTGTCTGTCTACTCTATCTATGTCTCTCATAACGTTAGAAACCTCTGTCAGACCCCCTCAGCCTCCACTTCCCCAGAGAAGACAACTCAGCGCTAAAGTCTTGTGGAGAGGATAAAAGTGTCGGATTAGTACAAGCGGGTGCTCAACGCCTGATATCGACTCTGTTCTGTTTAACACTATGATGTAATCCAGAGACACAAACAATTTAGCGATTTACGGCGGCAGCTGTAAGCTTCGGGTTCGACTCCCGCCGCTGTCTGTACGTACTCCCGTAAGCGTGCGTTTCCTCCGGGTGCTCCGGTTTCCTCCGGCGTTCCAAAGGCGTGCGGTTAGGGTTAGAGAGCCGTGTCCGTGCTGTGTTGGTGCCAGAAGTGTGGTGACACTTGCGGGCTACCCAGCACAATCCTCGCTGATTTGATTTGATGCAAAGCAATGCATTTCACTACATTTTATTATAAAGCTACTCTTTAAACTTCTGATTTGAATCTTTTTGTAGCAGATTGGTGATCTAAAGTCAACCATTCGGTAATAAATATCTACTCTCAGTAATAATAGACTTGAATTTACTGGATAGTTATATATGCCCATTTGGTTCAGGGGAAGGGTTCTGCCCCGCCCAGTCCAGCCTATACCTGACCCCAGGATCCACCAGTGTGGTTAATAGAAATGACCCTGCCCCAGTGCTCATTTCTGACTCACTTAGCAACAGCCAGCGGGCCAGGGCTGCATTTGGCAGGCCGAGAGGTTCCCCTGGTTTCTGCGCTGTGCTGCAGTAAAGTTCACGCAGTGTCAACCATCCTCACGGGATACCCAACCTCATCCTTATTTTCTTTTTCCCTGCAGGGATTTCAAAAGCAAAAACGTGCTCCTGAAGTCCGATTTATCTGCGTGCATAGCCGACTTTGGGCTGGCCGTCAGGTTCGAACCCGGAAAGCCTCCCGGGGACACACATGGACAGGTAAAGTCAATGATGGAAGATTTGTCTTGGGGGAAGGTCATGGAGGGAAATCGTTATACTTTCTGGGGTGTGTGGTCACAGATCTCCACTGGATTTTTTTTTGTGTAGGGAAACAGGGATAAAATGGAAGATGAGACATTAGCAATATTTGTCATAGTCATTGAGAAGTACGGCACAGAAACAGGCCCTTTGGCCCATCTAGTCTGTGATGAACCACGAATGTACCTCCCAGCAACCTGTACCAGGGCCATAGCCCTTCATCCCCCTCCCATCCATGTGCCTGTCTCTTAAATGTTGAAATCGACCCCGCATCCACTTCTTCTGCTAGCAGCTCTCACCACCCTCTGAGTGAAGTTTCCCCTCACGTCCCCCTTAAACATTTCACCTTTCACCCTTAACCCATGATCTCTAATTCTAGTCTTGCCCGACCTCAGCTGTAAAAAAAAAGCCTGTTTGCATTTACGCTAGCTACACCCCTTATAATTTTGTTGTTGTTGTTCAGTCGTTAAGTCGCGTCTGACTCTTTGTGACCTCATGGACCATAGGATACATAGGGGTTTCATGACAAGATACAGAAGTAGATTACCAGGCCTTTCCTTCGCACAGATACTACTGCTGCCCATGTTGGGACCCGGCTGGATTTGAACTCAGGACCATCTGCCCTGAAGTCCAGTGCTGATGCCACTGCACCATCAGCCAGCACCTCTATCAAATCTACCCTCATTCTCCTATGCTGTAGGGTATAAAGTCCCAACCTACTTGACCTTTCCCTATAATTCAAGTCCCGGCAACATCCTTGTAAATTTTCTCTGATCTCTTTCAACCTTATTTACATTAGATTAGATTCAACTTTATTGTCATTGTGCGGAGTACAGATACAAAACCAATGAAATGCGTTTAGCATCTGACCAGAAATGCAAAGAATAGTGTTATTTACAAAATAACTGCGAACAAAAAGTAAGTGCTACAGCACACAAATATAAAAGTACTGAGACAGTACAGTGTGGGTGCAATACTGCTTAGCGCTGTGATGTGAGGTTCAGCAGTGTCACAGCCTCAGGGAAGAAGCTCTTCCTGTGCCTGCTGGTGCGGGAGCGGAGGCTCCTGTAGCACCTACCGGATGGGAGGAGAGTGAAAAGTCCATGGTTAGGGTGAGATGCATCCCTGATAATGCTTTTCGCCCTGTCCTGGCAGCGTTTATGGTAGATGTTCTCAATGCTGGGCAATTGGGTGCCGATAATCCACTGGGCAGTTTTCACCACACGATGGAGTGCTTTGTGGTCCGATACAGGACAATTGCCATACCACACTGAGATGCAGTTGGTGAGTATGCTCTCAACGGTACAGCGGTAAAAGTCTGTCAGTATCCTGGGACACAGATGAGCTTTCTTGATGCTCCGCAGGAAATAAATGCGCTGTTGCACCTTTTTGATCAGGATGGAGGAGTTCAGGGACCAGGTGAGATCCTCGGAAGGAAATGTGGATACCAAGGAATTTGAAGCTTGATACACGCTCCACTACAGCTCCGTTGATGTAGAGGGGGACATGAGTGTGGCTCCTAGCATGCCTGAAGTCCACAATAATCTCTTTGGTCTTCTGGGTGTTAAGGGCCAGGTTGTTGTCGGCAAACCACGCGCCCAGGTGCTGGACCTCGTCCCTGTAGGCCGTCTTGTCATCCCACTGATCAGGCCAACCACCGTGGTGTCGTCTGCGAACTTGATTATGGAGTTAGAACCATGTACAGGAACGCAGTCATAGGTGAAAAGGGAGTACAGAAGAGGGCTCAGCACACAGCCTTGAGGCACACCGGTGTTCAGGGTGAGAGTGGAGGAGGAGAGGTTGTCTGACTTAACTCATTGGGGTCTGTTAGTCAGAAAATCCAAGGTCCAATTGCAGAGGGATGAGCTGATACCAAGCTGGCGAAGTTTGGCGATCAGCTTGGAGGGGATCACAGTATTGAATGCCGAACTAAAGTCAATGAACAGCATTCTGGTGTAAGAGTTGAGGCTGTCCAGGGTGGGTCAGGGCAGAGTGAAGTGCCATGGAGATGGCATCCTCTGTTGACCTGTTGGTGCGATAGGCAAATTGATGGGGTCCAGGGTAGTGGGCAGACAGGATTTCAGATGTGATAGAACCAGTCTCTCAAAGCACTTTGCAATGATGGGGGTGAGTGCAACTGGGCCGAAGCCATTCAGGCCTTTCCTTTAGGTAGGTGTCCAGAACTAGGCACAATATGTGCTTTGTGCTGTGTATGACTGTTGGTACTGTGTTTTGTACTTTGGCCCCAGAGTAACGCTGTTTTGTTTGGCTGTATTCATGAATTAAACTTGAACAGGCCAAATTAGGCCTCACCAACATCTTATACAATATGGACATTACATCCCATCTCCCGTACCCAATACTTCGATTTATGAAAGCCGGTGTGCCAACAGCTCTCTTAATGACCTTACTTTCAATGAATTATGCAACGCTACTTTCAAGAAATCGTGTATTTCCAGATCCCTCTGTTCTACTGCACTCCTCAGTGCCCTATTGCTCACTGTGTTAATCCTATCCTGGTTGGACCTCCCAACGTGCAGCATCTCACACTTGTCTGCATTAAATTCCATCTGCCATTTTGCAGCCAATTTTTCCAGCTGGTCCAGATCTCGCTGCAAGCTCTGATAGACTTCCCAACTGTCCACTACACCCCCAAGCTTGGTGTCATCCGTAAACTTCCTGATCCAGTTTACCACATTATCATCCAGATCGTTGGTATAGATGACAAACAACAGCGGACCCAGCACCGATCCCTGTGGCACTCCAGCAGTCACAGACCTCCAGTCAGAGAGGCAACCATCTACAACCACTCTCTGGTTTCTCCCATGACGCCAATGTGTAATTCAACTTACTACCTCACCTTGAATGCCAAACAACTGAACCTTCTTGACCAGCCTCCCATCCGGGTCCTTGTCAAATGCCTTGCTAAAGTCCACAAAGGCAATATCCACTGCCTTGCCTTCATCAACTTCCTTGGTAACTTCCTTAAAAAACTCTTAAAAATTTGTTAGACAAGACTTGCCACACACAAAGCCATGCTGACTATCCCCAATAAGTCCCTGTCCATCAAAATACTTATATATTCAGTCCTTTAGAATACCTTCCAATAACTTTCCCACTACTGACGTCAGGCTCACCCGCCTATAACTTCCTGGTTTATTTTCAGCCTTTCTTAAACAGTGGAGCAACATTAGTTATTCTCCTATCCTCTGCCACCTCACACCCGTTGTTAAGGATGTTTTAAATATCTCTGCTGGGGCCCCTGCAATTTCTGCACTAGCCTCACAAAGGGTTCAAGAGCACACATATTCAGCCCCTAGGGATTTATCCACCCTAATTCAGAATCAGGGTTATTATCACTGGCACGTGACGTGAAGTTTGTTAACTTAGCAGCAGCAGTTCAATGCAATACATAATCTAGCAGAGAGAGAAAAAATAATAAATAAAATAAAATGATAATAAATAAACAATTACATACATTGAATAGCTTAAAAAAAATGCAAAAACAGAAATTATATTTTAAAAAGTGAGGTAGTGTCCAAAGCTTCAATGTCCATTTAGGAATCAGATGGCTGAGGGGAAGAAGCTGTTCCTGAATTGCTGAGTGTGTGCCTTCGGCTTCTGTATCTCCTCCCTGATGGTAACAATGAGAAAAGGGCATGCCCTGGGTGCTGGAGGTCTTTAATAATGAACGCTGCCTTTCTGAGACATCGCTCCCTGAAGATGTCCTGGGTACTTTGTAGGCTAGTATCCAAGATGGAGCTGACTAGATTTACAACCTTCTGCAGCTTCTTTCGGTCCTGTGCAGTAGCCCTTTCATACCAGACAGTGATGCAGCCTGTCAGAATGCTCTCCACGGCACAACGACAGACAGTAAGCACTTTTTCAGTAATCCGTATACAGTCCATGACCTCGCTGCCCCTTGCCTCACTTCTCGTGTCTCGCAAGTAGATACAGATGCAAAAATCCATTTAAGATGGCCCCTATGTCATTCAACACAATCCATAAATGGACCACTGTGATTATCAAGAGGACCAAGGTTGTCACTTCCAATCCTTTTGCTCTTAACACATCTGTAGAATTCTGCTTCACCTTCTCTGCTAGAGCAACCTCGTCTTCGTTTAAACCTCCTGGTTTCCTTTGTAAGTGTTCTCTTGCCTTTCTTGTACTCCTCAGATACCTCATTTGTCCCACCCCGCCTGTACCTGCTATGCACCTCCTTTTCGCTAACCAGGGCCTCAATAGTTTTCTGAAACCAAGGTTCTGTAAACCTGTTATCCTTGCCTGTTTATTCTGACAGGAAATACAAACGCTGTAGTCTCAAAATTTCACTCTTGAAAACCTCCCACTTGCCAAGCACACTTTTGCCTAAAATTAATCTGTCCCAATGCCAGATCCTTTCTGATGGCATCAAAATTATTTCTCCAACTTAGAACCTCAACTGGAGGACCAGACCTATCCTTTTCCATAACTATCTTGAAACTATTGGTATTATGATCACTAGATGCAGAGTGTTCCCCTGCACAAACCTCTGTCACCCACCCTGTCTCATTCCCTAATAGGGGATCTAGTGTCGCACTCTCACTGGTTGGGACCTCTGTGTACTGATTAAGGAAGTGTTTTTGCTGAGGCTACGTCAGGAGTACTACGTACAGTTCTGGTCGTCTAGCTATCAGAAACATGTCATTAATCTGGAGGGGGTACAGAAGCAGTTCACGAGGCTGTGTGCCGGGATTTATAAGGAGCGACCAGATAAGCTGGGAATCCTTTAATTCAGGGGACCCAACCTGGCATCCACAGACTCCTCTGCTAGAGGTCGGAGTCCATGTCATTACAAAGGTTGGAAACCCCTGCTTTGACTGGAGAATTGGAGGCTGAGAGATGTCCTCAGAGGTTATGAAATCATGAGGGACTTAGATACAGTGGGTGGTCACAGTCCTTTCCCTAGAGTTGGGGAGTCTAAAACTAGCTGCATCTGATTTAAAATTGAGAAGAAAAAGGTTTAAAAGAGCGGGGCAAGATAAATGGAACTAATTTGGTTGGGCAATTTGATTGGCCTGGACAAGGACTGGTTTCTGCACTGTCCAGCTCTGTGATTGGATGACCAGTGGCCTTGGGCAGGAGAACCTGTGGTTGGGGGGCAGGGTGTAGTGATGGCCTAAGGAGAAGGGCTTGCCTGTTTTGGAATCGAGGCAGTAAGTTTTTTTTGTGATGCTGTGCCTGGAAAGCTAGAAGTGTTTCAACGGAAGGGGATTGCTTAAAAATAACCTGTCACCCAATTGACAGGGGAAACATTTCTTTCCCTCTCTCTTTTGGATTCCTGAGTATTTGGAGTTCTCTCCCTCCAAGGATGGTGGATGCCATGTTTGACTGCGTTTAAGGTCGAGGTAGATAGAACGGTAGGGGAGCGTAATGGTTAGTGTAACACCTCAGAGCACCAGCAGTCAGGGTTCAGTTCTCTGTGTGACTGCGTGGGATTCTTCCGGTGGCTTCGGTTTCCCCTCCCGCATTCATTCCAAAGGCACGCGGATAGTGAAGGTAGTAAGGTGTGGGTGTGCTATGTCGGTGACGGAAGTGAGGCGACACTCACAGGCTGCCTCCAGCACGTCCTCTGACTGTGTTGGTCCTTGACACAAACGACACGTCGTTGTATGTTTCAATGTGCATGTGACGTATAAAGCTAATTTTTATCCTTCCTGGAAAAGGTTCTTGATGGGGGAGAGGGAGGGTGCAGGAAAGTAATGGGGGAGGGTGTGAGGGCAGCGAGAGGCAGGAGTATGGAGTTCAGGTTACAACATTAGCCAGTCAGTCACAGGGTCCAAGTGTCCAACCCCTGCTCCTAATGCGTGCCTTGATTAAGCTGACAGACTTCTGGATTTGAAGGAGGTTGTGGGATACAGGGATGAAGTTGTACAGTCGGTGAGGCACAGGAGCAGAACTGATCCCACTGAATGGTAAAGTAAATGGGGTGATGCCAGACGTAGGTTTTCACAGAGACTGGTAAGTACATGGAATGCACTGCCAGGAGTGATGGCAGAGGCAGATTCAGTAGGGACATTTAAGAGACTCCCTTAGATCGGTGCATGGATGATAGAAAATTGGAGCGTTATGTAGGAGGGAAAGGTTAGATTATTATTGGAGTAAGTTAAAAGGTCCGTAAGGTATAGGAGCAAAATTAGACCATTCAGCCCATTGAGTCTGTTCCACCATTCCATGGCTGATTTATTACCCTTCTCAACTTCATTCTCCTGCCTTCTCCCCATAACCTTTGACGCACTGACTAATCAAGAACGTATCAACCTTCGCTTTAATTAGACCCGATGACTTGGCCTCCACAGCTGTCTGTGCCAGTGAATTCCACAGATTCACTAACCTCTGCCTAAAGAAATTCCTCCCCATCTCTGGACATCCCTCTATTCCAGGGAATTCCCAACTTTTTTTATGCCATGGACCCCTCCATTTATCTTCCATTCATATACCTATCTAAGAGTCTCTTTAAAATAATATATAAGAACAGAATTAGGTCATTTCACCCATCAAGTCTGCTCCGCCATTTCGTCATGACTGATCCAATTTTCCTCTCAGCCCCAATCTCCTGCCTTCTCCCTGTATCCCTTCATGCCCTGACCAGTCAAGAATCTACCAACCATTCCCTGTGGCAAGGAATTCCACAGATTCACCACTCTTTGGCCAAAGAAATTCCTCCTGATTTCCATTCCAAAAGGACGCCCCTCTATTCAAAGTCTGTAGCCTCAGGTCCTAGACTCACCCACTATGGGAAACATTCTCCCCACGTCCACTCTATCACAACATTGTGGGCTGAAGGGTCTGTTCTGTGCTATAATGTTTTGTGTTCCAAACAAATGGCCTATTCTTCCTTGCTTTTTATGTGGTCAGTGTCCGAATGTAAATCCAATTGGAACAGGGTCAGCAACGAGATACGTGGGAGCCACTGTCCTCTGGGGATTTTTCATGCTGCATAAATCACCCGGCCCTTTGTGTTTTCACTTTCCATTGAACAGGGATTCGCTGCTTCATCTTCCATATGGTATTGAGATTAAGCAGAGCTCGCTAGGCTGAGTGCCTGTGATGGGGCTGTGGGAAGGGGGCAGCGTGCTGGATGCCCCTATTGTGAGGCCGGTGAATTGCCGCAGTGTGTCACCGTGATTAATACCTCCTGCTCCGCCACAATGGGAGTCTCCACACCCCCGAAAGAACATCTGTGCAGACATGGGGAGCGGAGACTGCAACCACTCTGCAGGGTTCTGCCCATACGCGACAGAGAAACGCCTGTGAGATATTAACCCAATAGACGTTAGAGAGGCAGCGGTGATATACGGCACTAGAGCATAGAAACAGACCTTTGGCAGGGGTGCAGCCCACCTGGATAACTTTATCACTGTGACCTCTGCGCGTGCACGCCACCCAGCGAAGTAAAGCAACAGTGGAGGGAGAGGAAGGGATTCAAAGAGAGAGCAGCTTTTTCTGCTTTAGACATTTAGTGCAGAGAATTTTCCCAGGTGTTGCTGGTACTTGAGAACCTGAATTATAGGGAAAAGTTGAATAGGTTAGGACTTTTATCTCCTGGAGTGTAGGAGAATAAGGGGAGATTTGACAGAGGTATACAAAATTGAGGGGTAATAGATAGGGTTAATGCAAGCTGTCTTTTTCTACTGAGGTCGGGTGAGATTAGATCTAGAGGTCATAGGTGAAAGGTGAAATATTTAAGGGGAACCTAAGGCGGGGAGCTTTGTCACTCAGAGGGTAGCATAAATGTGGAAGGAGCTGCCAATGGAAATGCTGGATGGAGTTGTGATTGCAGCTTTTAACTGAAGTTTGGTTAAGTATATGGCTGGGAGGGGGGGTGGTGGTGGAGGTCTACGGGCCATGTGTGGGTCAGTGGAACTAGGCAAAGTAACAGTTTGCATGTCCTCGATGGGCCAAAGGGCCTGTTTCTGTGCTGCAGTGCTCTATGGCACCAGATATCAGCTGCAGGTTTTCAGATGGCAATGACTTAGCAGCACAGATTTCAGATCAGTTTATTGTCATATAGAACAGGATACAGTAAAACTCCTTGTTCACATGAAGCAGACCATAGCCGCTGCTTAACCACGCATCCTGAGTCCCAGTGTTGAGTTGTGTCCCATGGGGTTTGGTCCCTTCTCATAGCCAGTTGGTTTGATTTAGATTGCATTTACTCAGCTGGTTCCTGGCATAGTGGGCTTGTTGTATGAGGAGAGACTGAGAGGATTGATCCTGTGTTCAGGAAAATGAGAAGTGATGCCATTGACGGATTCACGATTCTTACCAGACTTAACAGGGAGGATGTTTTCTAGGACTGAGGTGTCTAAACTCTGAGTTCTTGGACAGGTGATCTGGGGTTGGGTGGGGAGAAACTTTCACTTGGGATAGGTAATGCATCTCACCCTAACCATGGACTTTTTACTCTCCTCCCATCTGGTAGGTGCTACAGGAGCCTCCGCTCCCGCACCAGCAGGCACAGGAAGAGCTTCTTCCCTGAGGCTGTGACCCTGCTGAACCTCATATCACAGCACTAAGCAGTATTGCACCCATATTGCACTGTCTCAGTACTTTTATATTTGTGTGCTGTAGCATGCACTTTTTATTCGCAGTTATTTTGTAAATAACACTATTCTTTGCATTTCTGGTTAGATGCTAACTGCATTTCATTGGCTTTGTATCTGTACTCGGCACAATGACAATAAAGTTGGATCTAATCTAATCTAACCTTTAGTGTTCAATACCATAGAGGGTTATGAAGGCTCCATCATTGTGTCCAATCGAAACAGGGATTGATGTTGAAGAGTAGGGAGGTCACTTCATTTTCCTGTGCTAGCAACATAAGATATAGGAGCAGAATTACACCATTTTGCCCTCAAGTTTTCTCTTGTCATGGCTGATCAATTTTTCTTCTCAGCCCCAATCTCTTGCCTTCTCCCCGTATCCCTTCATGCCCTGACCAGTATAAGATAGGAGGTCTGCTATGACCCTAATGAAGGGCAGAGTGGGCGACTCTTTCGTGCGTTTGTGTGTTATTCATACGGCCTGGAGGCTCCCGTTAGGATCAGCCTGAGGCTTGGGAGAGTGTTCAAAGTAAATTTATTATTGAAGTATGTATACTTCAGTGTTGGCGCTTAGCCAAGTGTAAGGTGTTCTTCTAGTGATTTGAAGGTCGCTAGTTTGAGCCTCGGCTGAGGCCGCGTGTTGTGTCCTTGAGCAAGGCACTTAACCACACATTGCTCTGTGACGACACCGGTGCCAAGCTGTATGGGTCCTAATGCCCTTCCCTTGGACAACATCGGTGGCGTGGAGAGGGGAGACTTGCAGCATGGGCAACTGCTGGTCTTCCATACAACCTTGCCCAGGCCTGCGCCCTGGAAACCTTCCGGCAAATTCATGGTCTCATGAGACTAACGGATGCCTATTATTACTATTATACTTTACACAACCATGAGATTCGTCTCCTTACAAGCAGCCACAAAACAAAGAAACCCATTAATACCATTGAGCAGAGAGAGGGGGGTAAGAAAAACAAATCATGCAGACAATAAAAGTAGGCAAATAACGTTCAGAGCTGAAGTTCAGGAATGCGAGTTAGTTGCAGGCCACAGCCTCAGTTCAGTGCAGAGACAAGTAGACCTCACCGAACAGTGAGCTGAACACCCGCCCGATGCTGGCCTCTGCCCCCGACACCCCCACCTTGTCAAAGTCTAGTTTAGGTCCTTTGTCTAGCTTGCGTTATCCTTGTTTAAGGTGTTGTATGTAGCTGTTTTTGGTAATCCTAACTAAAATTTTGCTGACTGAAGCACAAGGATCTTGGGCCTTCTCCACGCAGTGTGATCCTGGTTGAGATATGACCATGTATCTAATCCTTCCACATTGCTTAAGACATTCCATTTGTAGGTATTTGTCTTGTTCAGAAAAGGGCTGAAAGCTGCCTCCCCTGATCTAACTGGAACCCTTCTTCTTGCTAGGTTGGAACACGAAGATATATGGCCCCGGAGGTCCTGGAGGGGGCCATTAACTTCCAGCGAGATGCCTTCCTCAGGATAGACATGTATGCCATGGGGCTGGTGCTCTGGGAAATGATCATGAGGTGTACCGCAGCCGACGGCAAGTATTACTTCCTGTTTCGCTTCACCACACAGCTCACGTCCACACCGTAACGCAGTGGTTAGTGCAGACGCTTTGCGGCGCCAGCGATCGCCAGTCGGTGTTGGATTCCCACTGCTGTATGTGAGGGGTTTGCTCCGTTTCCCCTGACGGTGTGGGTTTCCTCCCACAGTCCAAAGACGTACAAGTAGGGTTCGTCAGTTTTGGGCCTGCTACATTGGCACAAAGCATGGTGACACTGGTGGGCTGACCCCAGCACGATTCTTGGTCGCTGACACATTCCAGTGTACCTTTTGAGGTACATGTGACAATAAAGCTAATCTTTATCTCTGAACCATTCGTTGCCTCGTAGGTTCAATGCCACAGCGCTGACACTTCTAGGTCCAAAGGTGATGGGTTCAAGTCTCCGGGCTGACACTCCACCGCAGTGGTGACGGCGTTGCTTGGTCTGAAGTGCAGGTTTTTACACGCCCCTCTGCTCTTGGGGTGACTCGAAAGATCCCCTGCTCTCTTAGCGGGGAATGTGATATCTTGCCCATATTTATTTGTCAACCCAACTGAAGCAGATGATTTTTAAAAAAACACAAATAAGAAAATCTGCAGTTGCCGGAAATCCAAGCAACATACGTAAAATGCTGGAGGAACTCAGCAGGGCAGGTGACATCCATGGAAAAGAGTAAACAGTTGACGTTTCAGGCTGAGGCCCTTCGTCAGGAATGCTGAAGGGTCTCGGCATGAAACGTCAACTGTACTCTTCTCCATGGATGCTGCCTGGCCTGCTGAGTTCCTCCAGCATGTTGTGTGTGTTGAAGCAGATGATCGGAGATTATCACCAACCTTCATGTACCCACATTGTCTGCCCCATTTATCATGTCACAAGCAGCCGCAGGTCAGAGTCATCGGTGCTTTGTGCCATCTGGTCAGAGCCAGACTGGTCTAGTCCCATCAGGCCACACCCGGACCATAGCCGTCCATACCCCTCCCATTCAAATTGCTCTTAAATGTTGCAATCACACCCACATCTACCACTTCCACTGACAGCTTGTTCCACATTCTCGCCACCCTCTGAGTGAAGAAATTCCCCCTTAAATATTTCACCTCTCACCCTAAAACCTCTAGCTCACCCAACCGAGGTGACACCTCAGTGGAAAAAGTCTGCTTGCATTTACCCTGTCTGTACCCCTCATCATTCTGTATACCTCTATCAAATCTTCCCTCATTCCCCGCACTCCAGGGGGAAAAAATTCCTAACTTTTCCCTTGTTGAATGTGAGCCCTTTAGGAAGTTCAGAGATGCTCACAGGACTCAGGATATGTCAGCACAATTTCTTCTGAATGGGATTCTATCGCAGCCTGATTTTAAATAATCCTGCCCATGCTGACCTTGTACTTTACCGTCCCGGACCTTGATTCTAGTGTGCAGGTAGACCCCCACTTGTGGATACGGCCCAGTCTGTCACGGGTAAAGCCCTCCCTGCTCTTGAGCACATCTACATGGAGCGTTGTTGCAGAAAAGCAGCATCCATTATCAGGGACCCCCCATCACCCAGAGGAGCTCTCTTTTGGCTGCTGCCATCTGGAAGAAGGTACAGGAGCCTCAGGTCCCACACACCAAGGTTCAGGAACAGTTATCACCCCTCAACCATCAGGCTCTTGAACCAACTTCACTTGCTCCATCACTGAAATGTTCCCACTGTTCGTGTTCAAGGACTCTTCATCTCATATTCTCGATATTTATTGCTTATTTATGGTTATTATTATTTCCTTTTTCCCTATTTGCACAGGTTGTTGTCTTCTGCACAGGGTTTGTCTGCCGTTTTGGGTGAAGTCTTTCATCAGCTCTATTATGATTATTAGATTCATGGAGAGTGCCCACAAGAAAGTGCATCACAGGGTTGTATATGGTGACATACATGTACTTTGATAATAAATTTACTTTGAACTTTGAGGTATTATCTTCCTTATACGAAGTCCACCAGTTTTTGATAGTCCCGAGTGGAATGTCTGCTTTAATGTGACACTTTAAATCCCACCAGAGTTGATCAAAATCTCACTCTGTTATGGCAAGAGGTTGGGCAGGTTTGGACTTTATTCCTCGGCGCACAAGGTGACTTACGGAGGTATATAAAGCCACGAGCTGGAGTGAGGGTATGCAGCCTCAGATGGAAGTGTGTTGACGTGTGGAAGGTCGTGGGGTTAGGGGCTTTCTGGGGGGAAGGGTGTGGTGTGGACAAACAAGAATAAAATGGAAGATAAGATCTACAAGATGTTGGCGAGGCCGCGTTCAGAGTGCTCTGTAGATTTCTGGTCATCCAACTATGAGAAAGGATGTCATTAAATTAGAAAGGGTGCAAAAAACAGATGTGGTGGGAGGAAGGGTTTGATTTGTAAGGAGAGACTGGGACTGATTTAGGTTATGAGCAGAGTCCTTTCTGAGGTTTATACAATGGATGGTCACAATCTTTCCCCCAGGGTAGGGGAGTCTAAAACTAACTGCATCGGGTCAAGAGGATCTGGAGAAAGATTGAATAGGAAGCTGAAGGGTGACCATGATTGACCTTGGCAAATTTTTCTACAGAAGTAGTTTGCCATTGCCTTCTGGGCAGTGTCTTTACCAGACAGGGGAGCCCAACCATTACCAATACTCTTCAGAGATTGTCTGTCTGGTGTCCATGGTTGCATAACCAGAACTTGAGTTATGCACCGGCTGCTCATATGACCATCCACCACCTGCTCCCATGGCTTTACATGACAATGATCGGGGGGTTAAGCAGGTGCTACACCTTGTCCAAGGGTGACCTGCAGGCTGGCAGAGGGAAGAAGTGCCATATACCTCCTCTGGTAGGGACTTATCTCCACTCTGTCACCCACTGAGGCAGATACAATGAAACTTAGAAGGCATTTGGAAAAGTAGATAGTAAAGTTTTAGTAGGAAATGGGCCAAGCTTAGGTAGCCGTCTTAACCAGTATTGATAAGCTGGGCTGAAGGGCCTACTTTCATGCTGTATTACTCCCTGGCTCTTTATTTTTCCCAGTGACTTCAGTGTCATTAACTACTGCCATTCTGATGAAAGATCACTCACCTGAAACACTAATCCTATGTCTCTCTCCACAGGTGCTGCCTGACTTGCTGAGAGTTTACAGCACGTTGTGTATTATTTCCTGTTTCCATCACCGGACGTGTTGGCTGTTGGTTTAATATTGAGCCGGCCGTGACATCTCACACATGCTACTAACCTCATCTCGCCTCTCTGCCTGTGCAGGGCCCATCGACGAGTACACTTTGCCATTTGAGGAAGAGATCGGCCAGCACCCGACGTTGGAGGACCTGCAGGAGGTGGTTGTCCACAAGAAGATGAGGCCTGTCCTGAAAGAATGCTGGTATAAGCATCCGGTGAGTAAGTCTGGTCCTTTTCATTGCGTGATCTGTACCAGCTCCTTGGACAATTGGGCATCTCAGAATAGTACAACACTGTCCTGAGCCCTCTGGTGCCTGTGCCCCCCGGTGTTCCGAGCCCTCTGGTGGCCAGACCCCTTGTGCCACACATGATCTGTAGCCCGCCCTTCCATGTGTATTCAAAGTTCAAAGACCAAGTTCAAATTTATTATCAAAGAATGCTTTCCATATGGTGGTGGGTGGGTGGTGGCATCCATTAGTCTCGCGAGACCATGGATCTGCGCCTGGAAAGTCTTGCTTCAGTCTGTGTTAGAGCAGCGTCTGTTGTGGCTGTAGAGTTCCACACGGGAGTGACAGTCTCGGCTGCAGCGAATGCACTTGAAGGCACTGTCCTCCAGTGTTGTCTTGATGCTGTTTTTCCGACGAGTGCGCTTTTCTTCAGCAGCAAGCCTCAACTTCTCTTCTCCTCTTTTTAGACCTCTACGTAGTTCCAGCCTCCAGCGAGAGGGATTGCTTGCGATGTCCTCCCACCTCTCGACGTTCATTTTCAGTGGAGTGGTAGTGGGGGCAAGCTTCCACTACCTAAAAGTGCTCCTCACAGTGCGCGCCTCAAATGGCCTCCGACAACCAATTCCAACTTCTGGCCTTCTCCTGTGGCTTAGCCTCTAAGCCCGGCGGAACTGTTTCTACTGACAGGAGAAGGGGCGAAGGCGGGTCCTGGCACCTTAAAACCAGTGCTCTGGGTAGATGGAGCTCGTCAGCCTGGGAAGGCAGTCCATCTGAGAGAGGGAAACTCTGATTTCAAACCTCCGCTGCCTTGCGGCCATACCCACTGATGGGAAAGTCTTTGGGAGTAAACCCTGAGGACAAATCCGGAGCTGGATTCCCTAAGGCAGTCCAATATTGCCTTCAACCTCGTTTTCCATATACAGCCTTGAGATTCATCTTCTTGCAGGCAGCCACAAAACGAAGAAACACAATAGAATCCCAAAAAAAATCCACACACAGACACACACACACTGTCGTATATCCAATGTGCAAGAGAGGACAAATCTCACAAATGATAAGGAAAAAGTAACAAAACCTGTGGACCAAGAACTGCCGAGACCCTGAAGGTGAGTCTCGAGCTGTGGAGCCCGTCCCGCGCTGAGGTGAGTGAGGCCCGTCCAGGAGCCCGATGGCTGCAGGGCAACAACTGCTCCTGAACCTGGCGGTGTGGGGCGCAAGATGTACTAATGTGTAGGGGAGGGAGAGGCGTTCAAAGTAGAGGGGTGGGGCAGATTTTCTTTATACAGACTGATGAGTATCTGGAATGCGCTGTTAAGGGATGTGGAGGCAAATAAAACAGAGGCATTGAAGAGGCTTTCGTATAGGCAGAGGAAAATGCTGCTGAAGACAACACTGGTGACCAACAGCAGGGATTTGCAGATAGCTTACAAAGCTACACCCAGTGGTGCTGGCAAGAAGTGGCAGCCGAGACAAATGCAGGCAGGCGGTGCCGAACACCTGTTTCTTTTCCGCTCCCGGCCTCGACTATTTTGATCCTGCTCGGCACTTTAATTGGCGCGGAGTAAGGGAGCAGAACGCGGGCTTGTCTTCCACTCAACGCAGCGTCCACCCCCCCCAGCGATGACCATACTGGCGCTCCCGTGAGTCTAGTTTGCTGAATCCCCCAGATGGCAAAAGCGCCAGTTCATTTGGTCGGTTCAGAAGTACATCTGTTAAAGGGGGAACCACAGGCTGTGGACTGCAGCGATCGTAGTTTAGATGTAGTAGAGGATCTGGTAGTTTGAATCGTCACTGTTGTATGCCCACGCCGTGTTTAACAGCATAGTCACCTGCCCATGTGAAAGCCTCTTAAACCCTTCTGTGATATCGGCTTCCACATGCAGCACATTCTGATACCCACCACCTGAATGCATCTTGAGGCCCACACCGGCCGGTTCAGGAGCAGTTGTTTCCCTACAGTCAGCAGGATCCTGGGCATGATCACTTTCAGCGACTCTGCAGGTCACGGTCCATGTGTTTTTATTGACTTTTTTTAAACTGTGTGCGTGATTTGTCCTCCTGGATCTACGACAGTCTTAGTTGTGTGAGTACAGTCTGCCTGAAAGGGTGGCGGGGGGCAGGGCTCCCCCTACACACCGGGATGTATGTCTGTGTCTGAATTAGTTTGCAGGGTTACAGATCAAGATGGGATTAGATACAAAGTTCAAAGTGAATTTATTATTGAACGACATGTACTACCTTGAGATTCATTTTCTTGCAGGCGTTTACAGGAAGAAAGAAATGTAATAGAATTTTGTGAAAGGCACCTGTTCTCTTCCTTCCCCCCTCCCCACCCCACATTGAGTGCCCACTTCTGTTGGTTCTCCTGGCTCCTTCGAGCACCCACCTTTGGCACATTGGCCTTCGTAAATCCAAGTATTGAGTACAGGAATTGGGATGTTGTGTTGAAGTTGTATAAGACGTTGGTGAGGGCTACCTTGGAGTATTGTGTGCAGTTTTGGTCACCTATGTACAGGAACGATGTGAATAAGGTTGAAAGAGTACAGAGAAAATTTGTCAGGACTTGGGGATCTGGGATAGAGGGAAAGGTTGAACAGGTTTTGACTTCATTCCCTAGAGCGTTGGAGAATGAGGGGAGATTTGATAGATAGGGTAAGTGCAAACAGGTTGGGCGAGACTATGACTGGAGTTCATGGGTTATGGGTGAAAGGTGAAATGTTTAAGGGCAGCATGAGTGGGAACTTCTTCTCTGATAAGGTACTCTGAGTGAAACAAGCTGCCAGAGGAAGTGCTGGATGTGGATTTGATTTCAACATTTAAAAGAAATTTGGGTAAGTACAATAATCGAAGTCTATGGTCTGGGTGCAGGTTGATGACACAAGGCAGATTAATAGTTCCGCATGGACTAGAAGGGCCCAATGGCCTGATTCCCTGCTGTAGTGTTCTATGATTCACTGAGGTCATTGTCCCCTCCCATGGGCACCAGTCAACCTCCACTCTTACCCCCGGCGCCCAGCACCTGAGTGGCCATCCTGCACTAATGCTGCCTGCTTCTCTCTTCCCCCACAGGGGCTGGCGCTGTTCTGCGAGACGATCGAGGAGTGTTGGGACCACGACGCGGAGGCGCGCCTATCGGCTGGCTGCGTGGTGGAGCGCATCGCACAGACGCGCAGGCTGATCAACGGCACTACCTCCGACGGCCTGGTGAGCCGCGTCTCCACCCTCACCAACGTGGACCTGCCCCCCAAAGAGTCCAGCATCTGATCCCACGGCGCCGGAGTCGGACTCACACGACATAGCTGCTAACCTAACCCGACTTCTGGTCGCTGTTCTCGGATCCGGAGCTATTTACCAGCACACACAGACACACACACACATGACTCTACTGTATTCGACGGGCATCTCGATCCACAAGCATTCAGATACCAACCAGTGAATGCAGCAAAAAATAATTACCGCTACCCAAGGTGCAGGTACCTCAGACTTGAGTCCATTTCAGCCGTGTGAGTGTTTATTTTTCTTTCTCCACACTCATTTGTAGCTTTCTCTGTCTTCTCAACAGCATGTTTGTGACTTTTTTTAAAAAAAAAATGTTTGCGAAAACCTGTACCACCGGCAAAAACAGGAAGAAAATGAGAAAAAAAAAACAAAATGCTGCACCCCATAGGAGGAAACCTTTTTTGACTGTTACACATGATTTTACCTTCCTCAAGGGATCTATATACACACACACACATACACACACAAACACACTTTCGACGGCGAGCGCTTCAAAGCGGTCTTTTTAACGGGAGAACGGGTGTCCACCGTAACGTACGTGCGCACGCTATTACGTGAGCGCCAACCCCCCCCCGCACGCTGTTACGTGCACTCGCCCCGCACTGAGGGAGAGGTGGGAAAGGACTCCCCCTGGGATGTTGGCATGAGGGGGGTGGGGTCGTGAAGGGAGGAGTGAACAGACTTGACAGCATTTGGACGAAACAAGTATATGTAAGTAGCTCCGAAAGTAATTCTCAGGTAACCGGTAAATTTTAGGGGGTTTTGGGATGGGTGGGGGTTGTGTTATCTTTCCGAGCGCGTGATTATCCAACAGGCACGCGGGGTGGGAGGGGGAGGGAGGGAGAGTGGGTGCGGGAGAAAAAGAAAACGAGTTTATTTTGTCTTAAAGAAGAAAGAGGTGCATATTTTATGGCTGCATATTTACACGCCATAAGCAGTTTTAAGTCCGTGAATGTCCCGAGTGCTGCTTTTTTATTTTGCGACATGCAATGTTTCAAGAAGACAAAAAAAAACAAACACACACACACACACACACACACACACACACACACACACACACACACAGTACATAACGTGGCTTCCGAGGTTCTAACGCGAAACAAAACTCATGACCACAAACCACCTCAAAATAAAACCAGAAATACCTCAGATTTTTTCTACCTGTATGATTTTATTATATATTTTGTTAGTTGTGTTGTCTTTGTAGAGCTATTTTAATGTAAGTTGGCTTTTATGACAAGGGAGTTTAATAAGTTCCAAATTATTAGGAAGTGCTACCATTTACCTTGTAAAGCACCATTGTAAATAATTGTAGGTTTGTAGAATATTGCCTATAAGGTATCTGGGCATTATCGGTCTCATTTTGTTTTCTGCTTGCCTCACCTCCTGTCGCTCTTGTGAATATTTCGCTCTTGTGAAGGTTTCAGTTCACCTCCCCTCAGACACACACAAAACACTTCATGATTTCTTCCCCCTTTGCAGCTAATCTTTGCAATACAATTGTCGTCTTCCAGACAGTAGTTTGCAAAGTCTTTTTGGAGGTTTTAATTTATCTCTCTTTTATTCCCTGCAAGACCATCCCCATGTGCCATATCTTTAGCTAACAGGAAGACTCAAAGTGTGATTACGTATTAAGGGTTGGTTGATGAAGTTTTATTGGACATGGTCTCTTTGTGCTAAATGTTCACACAATGCTGATACAAGCTTTTTGTGTTTAGAAGGAAGCAAAAGCTAACTTGGTTCACCAGCAGGCAAACTGTTTAAGAAGACCTCTTTGCATCTGGTTTGTTGAGTTGAAGGAGAGGGGAGGACAAGGATTGCATTGGCTTGGCGATTTACAAGCCAATGGTTCCCTCTTGCCAATGACCCCATCACATGTGACCTCCCTCTCCTGTCCAAACGCCTGATGAGTGGTGATCAAAAATCTGGGGCTAATTAATTCGCTTTCAATTAATCCTGGCCACAGTTCCCTGAAGGGATTTGACAACCGAGAAGAGCATTTTAAGTACAATCCATGTGTACGCTTGGACCCAGGAACACGTGGCTCTGCTTGTTTCTATGCACATCGTGGGACAATCTAAAGCAAGAGGGAAAGAAAATCTCAAAGGATGGATGTTGTTATACCAAAATCTGTTAGTCGTGGCAGAACTATCACACAACATCAGCTCTGACTCCCTTTCTTCACCATGGAAATTTTCAAAGGATTTTCTGATGGGTTTTGTTTCCTTTGGGGCTAATGAGATTACTTTGCTGATATTGATTTAATAGGTGATATAAAATTTAGCAAGCTATTAATAGGTGTGTTTATCGGCCAGATGTTAAGCGAGTGGTGTGGGCTTTTGTGATCATGTGCATCTCCGTGTTGGCCAAGTGTCGACCTCCTCAGTGATCTAGGAAGAGGCAATGCTCCTGACTTGGGATGCTTTGGTGAACTGTACCTCAGTCCATTTCCCTGCTCTGAAACGGGACCCAGAGAGAGCTTCACTCTGGCAATTGAAAGAGAAAGCCCAGGCTTGTAGGGGATGTGGTGGTAAAGAACTTTGGTTGGAGGGGGGTGGGTGGTGAGACGAAGGAATCATGCAGAAGGGCTGGGGGTTGATGGCATCCCCTGGGTTATATTGGAGTGTTTGCTCTTGGGGGGAGCCTCTGCATGATCACCTTTCCACACAGCCTGGCGTGGAATTCTTTCATCGGGCAGCTTTTCCACCTTCCCTCCTCAGAGGTGCGGATGTTGGCAAGGCTGCAGATTCCAGATTCCCAGGAGACCAAAAGGAGTGGAAGGGGAAATCGATCCTCCTTTGAAGGGAGAGGACAGAACTAAGCCATTGCACCCAGACCTCAACTAAACTGTGGCCTCTATGGGGAGGATCCAACCACCTAGTGTATTGTCCAGTAGCTTTGCTGAGTTGTGTCTTCAGTGTGCTTTCCTCTGTATAAAGCAGGTTCGATATCCAGAGCCACTCTGTTGCAATGATGCTTAATACCAAGGGCCCTACGGTCATATCTTTGTGGAATGCCACAGTAACTGTAACTGTGTTTGTATTTAAAAAAAAACATTTAAACCGCACTTCCTTCAATTCCCAGTGCCGCGCTTCGGAATGTGATTTGGTTCAAGTTCCAGCCTGCTGCTTGATATAAATATCGATCCACTTTGCCACGAAACTATGCAGATATATTACCAATTCTAAGCTGATTGAACCAACAATTTGTATGGTATTTGTTGGTTGTGGTTCTATTTTCAAGCTCATTTCAAAGATTCATTATTTTTTCTGTGTGGTTTTAAACAGGCCACAATTGTCAGTAGTATCCTGGGACCATAATGGGGCAGAAAACAGGTATCGGTGTTCCCAATCTGTCTGGTAATCTCTGAAATATCACATTCGCTCTTGTTCTTTTCCTCAGTTGTTGTACGGTATTGTAAATACTCACCATCTTATTTCTTTGCTGTATTGAAAAAGTATTTGACACAGCAGCACGTAGCAAGGTACAATTTCTAGGACTGGCATTCCCTAAGCTGGGAAACCGGGAAGCTGACTGAGTGCTTCCTGCTCCATCTGAGCTGAGTGAGGAATTGAAATCACTTGGAGGAAGTTTTGCTGTCTTGGAGGCTGCAACTTGAGGCCGGAGTAGGCTGAGATATGAGAGGGTAGAGCAAAAGCATCCAGAGCTCCAGTCATGAAACTGGGTTCAACAAGGGCTCCCTTATCCCCCTAAAGTAACCGTGGCCAAACTGATGCTTGGCTTACTGGCTGATATTCAGGAAAAAATATTACAACCTGGTGGGTGTCCTAATTTTTGCAGCCAATTCTTTGAAACAAAGTCAGCATTGACTTGACTTGAAATGGTTGTCTGAAGGTTGGAGCTAGCCCCCAGGCTGGCGAGCACGGATAGCATGTGCTACTGTGAGAGAATGTGTTCGCCTGTCAGAGCTTTTGCAGTGCAGAGTTAACCTTGTAAAGACACGCAATCAGCTGTTTGTAGCTCATGGTCTCCAAACATTCGTATAAGAAGCCGGACAAAGAGCAGATCCAATTAGCATCCCCAAGCGTTCTTTAATTGGTCCTAGAACCAGCTAGATTCAGGTTGTATGAAGCCACACATGTGGCATTGCCAAGTTGGTGGATGAGAGGAATGGAAATCCTCCATTGGAATTTGGTAGGGCTTGGGGATGTCCTGGGCTGTACCAATCTGGAAAGACCTTTGACAAGACTGTGGTGACAGACCAGTGACCTTCCCCTTCAGGGCCTCCGGATGTGGGAGATGGTGTCGTTCTCTCAGTAAACTGGAGGGCAATAAATTTAGCTGTGGCCAGCTGTGGGCACGGTGGGAGGTGAATGAGCTGGGGGTTCCGGTCTCCCAATGCAAGCCCTTGTACACTTCATCCAGTGCGGGGTGTACAGTCAAGTGAGCAGCAAGTGAATGTACATTAAAAGATGCGGGTGATTCTTTTTATTAAATTATACATCGGATGGTCTGGTCTGTTCAACCATGCATCTGTCTTATCTTCACCGTGTAGCATCCTAGCTCCATGTCTCCGACCCCCGTGTGGCACAGAGCTTCTGGGAGGGATTTACTGTAGAAGCTGTAATTTTCTTGTCCATTTTAAACAACTTTGTATGTCACTTCCAGTCTAAGCCTCGGCCAACAGCTCAGCTGAAAGCTTTCAGCTTCCTGGATCCAGAATCTCCGTGGGTAGTTTCCCTACTGCTAGAAGTCTCAGCAACATACCTGCTCTGAGTTGTAATCTTTTGGACAATGTGCTTGCAATTGTCAGGGTAAACCAGGCTGGCTTGTCTTGTGTTGAATCGTTTGCAGTCACCGAGTGCACATCGATTGATCTCTGTCAAGGGCTCATTCGTGTGAAATGTTATCAGGTCCACAGATAAGGCTGAGGCCACTAACCTGGCAAGTGAAAACATGGCCTTTATCTGAAGCGCATGCTGGGCTAGTTCACTCCGCTCCACCAATACATTCAGGCATTTACAGGTCGACACCTTCTAAAGCCTTTTCACCACACAACTACACGTTATGCAAAAGTATCTGAACCGACGCGAGCCTTGAGCGAAACCACTCCTTCCGAGGGTTCTTCGTGTTTACTGTCTCCATATGCCAACACTGATCCAGCAGAAAGTGAAGGATCATCACTATTGTGCCTTTCCTATACTTCCTTTGCTTTTCCTTGCGCGTCACAAGCAGCTGTCCTACTTTGCTTAGCTTGCGTTGGGTTTCACCAGGAAACAGCTGTCTTTTTTGGGCGTTGTCTTTTTCTTTTGCTCATTGGCCAGCCATTTCCTTCATTCAGTTGGAGGCCAGATGCAGTTTTGTGATCCAGGTATTTTAAGGAACCATTTACCTCAACCCTCACTAAACAGTGTTGCCAGCTGGAACTTGACATCACAAATGTAACCAAAACACAAACCTCTCTGGATTATCACTTGCATTTTAAATAAAACATTCCCAGGGATTGAAAAATCTTTACTGACAGGTCCAGCATCAAGTGAAGGTTTGAAATGGCATTGTGTTGAAAAGGATTTAATTTGGAGGCAGAGCTGCTAAAAGTGATTTTGGACATGAGTTTATTTTTGATGTTGGAGCCCCTTTGTATTAGAAGTTTCTATGGTGGGGTAAGGGCAGTACCTTGGAGAGGGTCAGATAGAAACCACATAAGAGCAATCCGCAGATGGGCCTTAATCGTTACCTTCAATGAAGGGTGCTCGGTGCCATAGGCAAAATTCTGCATCAAATGTATCAGAAGTGTGCAAATGGCAGGGACAACAAATCAACTGAGTATGTGAATGAATGCTTGGGTCCAGGGTGAAGTTGGGAGTGATGAGCTCAGAGATTAGCAGAGGGCAAGTGGAGAGAGAAGTAGCAAGCCCTTGAGTGCCAACAAGGCCACAGGGAGTCAGTCTCCAGGTCACCCCATCTCCCTCAGGCAAAGCTAAATGCAGGGCCTCTGAGGTGGCGGCAGCAGAGAATTGCTGGTCGACAACAATTTGAGAAACCTTCCTCCTCCCTCTTGGTCTCTAATAGGAACTCAAGATCAAGCACTCAGACTCCTCAATTTATCTGGAGAAAAACATATAAAAATTATTACCAATTTGAATTTTGCTTTCAGTGAATTTACACCCCACACATGTGCAAAGCCTTTTGTGCTTTGTCCTGAAGAACTGTGTTCCCCCTTGAATGGTCTGTGTCAGTCTAACTGGTATCTCCATATATACAGCCTGTGCCTCAAGTCACTAAACCTGTCGAGATGTTTTTTAAATGCCCATCTGAAAGCCATTAAAGTGATCTGCGCCATCCCATCAGTAGAACTAGGTGTCGGGACGATGTGGGAATCGGGACTGGTGAGCTCTCAACTATTTGTCATAGAAAATTCATAAAAGAGAGCAGGTATTTCAGGAACTCCGCACTGAGAGCCATTCATTCACTTGCAGAATTGCCTGAGATATTTAGTGTTATTTATTTTTTTAGGCAGTGCAGCTGTTTTTCTTTTAACCATGCTGTCTGTCTCCTTGCTGTAATAACTCACAGCGATTGCTCTGTGAGTGAATGTAGACTATTCAGCTTCAGTAGTGATAGGTAAAGTATTTGGTTCCCAAAGTAGAAATCTTTTAAGACTGCCCCGCCATTAAACTAGCTTGTCCAGCCTTACCGTAAATAATACCTTTTATCTATTCTGTGGGATAAACAAACACAAGAGGTTCTGCAGATGCTGGAAATCCAGAGTAACACACACACACACAAGTTACTGGAGGAACTCAGCAGCCAGGTGGTATCCATGGAAAGGAACAAATGTAGACATTTTGGGCCAAGACCCTTCATCTTGACTGAGTTCCTCCAGCATTTTGTGTATGTTATTCAGTGGAATGTCTTACTCAACCAGCCACTTCTTTTAGATTTGCAAGAGGGGTTGCATGCCGCTACAATGGTGCCAAGGTCCTTGGGTAAGGGTCAAAACTCTTTTCCCTAGTTCTTCCCGCTGTGTGTTTGGATGTGACCCACAGTTACCTGGTGACAGCTGATCTTAGGGCTCAGGGCTCTAAAGATGATATGTTATCGTAGTTCAGTTTTAAACACGACTTGCCTACCACACAATGCTGCCTCATCATACGATTTGTGCAGTCAAAGACACTAAATTTATTGAGAGATTGTTAGGCTACATCCCTCATGACAATATTCAAGAAGCGAAGCAAACAAAAAAATGTGAAATGTCTCTGCAGCTTTGAATAATTTATTTCACCTGGTGTGTAGAGGATATTGTTGGCCGTATAATCGAAACAAGTAGAGAGGAGGAATTAAACACTGTGTCGTTTGCCAGGAACTCTGTCTCTTAACTCACTACCTAGAGAGCCGTTCAGTATTTAAAGGATATGTCAAATTAAAACCAATGTTCAGCTGATACTTCTGGGATTACACAATGTTGGCATTGGGAAGGGGCGCTGTGTCAAACTCCACCGCTTAAAAATAGTATTAATTGTCCAGTGGGGCACTAGTGATGCCAATAATGGTTGCTGGCCTTGGGATGCCTTGTAAAGCTGATACTAGCTGCTGATACAGAAATCTCTTTGGTATTTCTGACTTAACTCTTAGCTGGTGAATCTAACTGTGATGAATGAACTCTTCAGGCTTCCAACCCGGTACAGGAGTCGATTTTAACTGACGTTTCGATGACAAACTCTGCCAACTTCATCGGGGATAATGCAGATGAAGAAGGCAGAGTTTGTCATCGAAAAGGCCAGTTAAAGTTGATACTTGTAACCACCTGGAAGCCCGAGAAGAGTTTATTTGTCATATACACTAGGAAAGCACGAGACTCTTTTCTCACTATGATTCCACACAATGCCATTGTCAGCATAATCAAAAAAAAGAATTAACACCATGGAGAGCTGTTCTTTTTTTGCATTTTAAACTTGTTTTAATTTACAATATTTAAATCTGTTTTTAGTAATTCTATTTATTTATCAGTAAGTTGATGAATTTGCCTGAGTAAACCTGGATTTTTTAAAGTATATTAAAAAAATGACTTAGGATGAAGGAAAAAAAAAATAAGTCATACAATCTGACCAGTTTAAAGGAGGAATTAATTGCAATGCTTTGAAAATTGATGCTGGAAAAGATTTGGAAGGTTTCTTAATCTTTGGGCCCAAACTTAAGTACTGTTCCTTATATCAGATGTGAATTGTAAATGTGTAGGATATAATTCACTATTGTAGTTGAAAATTGTAGGACCGTGTTAGCTTGTACTACTGATTTAACAGAACTTATACTAAAAATTGTTTAATAAACATATACAGAGAGTTAGGCTCTTTGATGTAACCCCTCTGAATTGGAAAAGAAATATTATGTTAATTTTTTCTTTAAAGATGCACCCCTAAAACGATGCTCCCTCCATTGCGTTAACAGTTCTGAAAGGACTACATCTTGAACAGAACACTTTAACAATCATTGTAACATACTTCATACAATTTGCAGTGATCTTTGTTCTTTTTACTGTGGTAATTTTAGAAATAAGTATCAGATGTTTGAATAGATGCTATGTTGAGGTGTTGCTGTTCCCAGTTTCTGGACCCAAATGCCAGAACAAAACCAGTATGAATGTAGTATTCCCCCCCCCCACCTCCTGTGAAACAGCACCACTGCAATAGGAGGAACTAGAAAGGATTATTTCAACTTTATCTTTTTGTATATGAAAATAAAAAAAATTGATAAACCTCTGTGCTTCATCAAGAATTTTTTTTCTCTTTGGAAGAAGTTATGCAGAGTTTGCTCACAGTTCATCCATTGGGACAAGCAGATCAGTCAGAAGGATGGCTTTCTCCTTTCCGCAGAGCAGTGAAGCTTCGCTCACTGGACTCCCAGTCACATTGTTAATGGTCCTGATGTTGTGCTAACCTTCGTCTTCCCCTCCACCCTCCCATCTCTGCAGCTTCCTCCTGTCTCTAAAGCAAGAGCTCAGTCTGGACTAGATGGGCCAAAGGGCTTGTTTTTGTGCTGTTAGTGCTCTGTGTATTTTTTGTACCGCAGTGGTTCATGTCGTTAGCCTACCAGGACATGTAGTAAGACCAGAAGGTATAGGAGCAGAATTAGGCTATTTGGCCCCCTGGATCTACTCTGCTATTCAATCATGGCTGTTACTTTTTTCTGTTTACAACTCCCCTTTCCCACCTTCTCCCCATAACCCTTAACCCCCTTATACAATTAGAACCTGTAAATCTCTGCCTTAAATACTTCCAATGGCTTGACCTCTACAGCCTACTTTCTCAGTTCACTACCCTCTGGCTGAAGAAATTCCTCATCTCAGTGTTAAAGGAATGCCATTTATTCTGAGGCTGTACCCTCTGATCCTGGATTCACCTAACAGAAACATCCTCTCCAAGCCTTCCAGTATCCGGTAAGTTTCAATGAAATCTCCCACAACCCCCAACCCCCCCACCTTTGACCTCCACAAATACAGGCCCAGAGGTAGCAAATGCTCTTCAGGGGCTTCACCTTAATCATAGTGCATTGACTAGTAACACATCCCTGAAACAACTTGGAGTGTTTTTATGTTGTGAAAGGGGATGAGTAATTTCACACGGATTTCACGCTTCCAAAAACCCTGCGGTGGATGGACAGAGAAGCAACGGCATTCGGGGTTTCACCAGCTGATCAAGTGGGTCTGCCACGTTTTCATTCATTTTCCCTGCCTGTCCCCAGCTTGCGTCTCAGTTTAAAGATTAGCTCAATTTATCACATTCACAGGTTGTCGAAAGGTATAGTGAAACCGTCACTCACAACACGCTGGAGGAACTCAGCAGGTTGGGCAGCATCCGTGGAAAAGATCGGTCGACGTTTCGGGCCGGAACCGTGGCTTTGACCCCAGCATCTGCAGATTATTTTGTGTTAGTGAAACTGTCATTTGTGTCAAATCAGCAAAGACTGTTGGGGGCAGCCTGCAAATGTCACCCACACTTGTGGTGCCAACAAGGCGTGCGCACAGCTCACTTAACCCCAACCATATGTCTGGAACGTGGGAGGAAACTGGAGCACCCAGGGGAAACCCACGTGGTCACAGGGAGAACGTGCAGACAACGGCAGGAATTGGATCCAAATCGGTGACTGTAGATGTCGTCATGTGATGCACTAACCACTTCATTACTATGGTCAGAGAAAAGTACGGGGGTGGGAGGGGGATGTCTTTTAACACAGATTGAGGGTGTGGTGGTAGAGGCAGATACATTAGGGGCATTTCAGAGACTCTCGGGCACATGGATGAAAGAAAACTAGAGGGCTATGTGTGAGGGAAGAGTTGGATTGATCTCAGTGGTTTGAAAGGTTGGCAGGGCCTGGGCAGTGCTGTACTGTTCTAGGTTCCACGCTGGCACCTGATCCATATCCCTACATTTCCTTGTGTGATGTGTAGATGCCACTGTCATATCTGCTTCCTCCACCACCCCTTGCAGCACATCCCAGGCACCTACTGGTCCTTGTAAACAAAATCAATAAATGTTATCAGCTTTGCCTCTAACCCCCCCCCCACTTAAATTCACAGTCCATCTGTTACACCTCCTACCCTTTCCTCGATCCCTCTCTGTCAACGAACTGTCAACTTGCATCTTTTATAAATCTACTGGTTATCTTGACTATACCTGTTCTGTAAAAACTCTTTACTCAGTTTATATACCTTTGCAGCTTTTCATTCCAGGACATCAGAGACATTGTCCTCCTTTAAAGAACAGGGTTTCCCTCCCTCTACTAGTGATGCTGCCCTCACCCACATCTCCTCCATTTCCCAAACATCCACACTCACCCCCTCTTCCTACTGCTGTAAGTGATAGTTCCTCTTGCCCTTGCCTACTGCTCCATCAGTTTCCACATCCAACACATTATCCTCCACTCCTGCCACCTTCAAAGGGACCCCACCACTAAACATATCTTTACCTCCATCCACAGGGATTGTTCCCTCTGTGAGTCCCTTGTCTATTCGTCCCTCCCCACTAATCTCCCTCCCGGCACTTAACCCTGCTAAGTGCTGCACCTGTCCGTACACCATCTCCCTCAGCTCCATTCAGGGCCCCCAAACAGTCCTTTCAGGTAAGGCGACACTTTGGCTGCGAATCTGCTGGAGTCGTCTATTGGGTCCAGTGCTCCCGGTGCAGCCGCAACCTCCTTTACGTTGGTGAGACTGCTCATAGATCGGGGAACCACTTTGTCAAGCACCTCCACTCCATCTGCCACAAACAAGACATCCTGGTGGCCAAGCATTTCAATTCAGATGTGTTGGTCCACAGCCGCCTCCCGTGACAAGATGAGTCCACCCTCTGGGTGGAAGCAACACCTTATATTCCATCTGGGTACCTTCCAATCTGATGCCTGATGGTATGAATATTGATTTCTCCTTCCGGTGAACAAATCTGCACTGACACCCCCCCCCCCAACAAAACTCCCATTCTCCACACCGACCTTTCACTCCTTCCCACCTGCCTAGTATTTCCCCCTGGGCCCCCTCCTCCTCCCCTTTCTTCCTATTGTCCGCTCTCCCCTCCTATCAGAGTCTTTCTCCAGTCCCTGACCTTTCCTGCTCACCTGGCTTCACCTATCACCTTCCAGCCAGCCTCCTTCCCCTCGGTCTCAGCCCAAAACTTCAACTGTTTACTCATTCCATAGGTGCTGCCTGACCTGCTGAGTTCCTCATGTTGCTTCAAATAAATAAAACTTGCCCACACTTCTCCCCTTTCCCTCTCATCTTAAATCTATGCCCTTCAGTATTCAGCAGTTCCTGCCTGAAAACAAGACTGTCTATGCCTTGTCAGTTTATATAGTTTTTTATCAAATCTCCCCTCCTCCTGATGCTCCAGAGAAAATGATCCAAGTCTGCCCAGCCCTTGTAGCTAATGCTGCCCAACATCTAGGCAGCATCCTGGCCAACACCTTGCAAAGCCTGTTACTTACTGACTATTACGCCGCTGGAGTTTAGTACCGCTAGTGTCCAAAACAATGAAGGTCCTTCATCTACGGTGGGTTTCACAGCTTCCCTCATCATGTCAGTAGCTTCCTCTCGGGTTGTCACTACTGTCAGTCACACAGGTCTTAGGAATACTGTCACAATTAGATGTAGAAGGACTCTTTATTGCTGTTTCTGTAATAATTTTTTTAAGACACATAATCCCCTTTTATTGTCATTTAGTAATGCATGCATTAAGAAATGATACATTATTTCCTCTGGTGTGATATCACAAAACACAGGACAAACCAAAACTGAAAAAACTGACAAAACCACATAATTATAACATATAGTTACAAACAGTGCAACAATACCATAAGTTGAATAAAGTCCGTGAGCACAGTAAAGTTCAAAGTTTCTCAAATGTCATACTTCACACGCAGACGGGAGAAGGAAGAAAAACTCTCCCTGCCAAGCCGACCACAATCCAACTCTGAGTCATCCGAAAACTTCGAGCTCTGATCAGCTCTCTGACACCGAGTACTGAACGCCATCTCTGTCCAAACGATTCGACCTCTTTCTCGGTGGCCAAAAGCAGGCAAGGCCGGGGATTTTGAGGCCTACCCTCCGAAAGATTCACCACCACACAGTAACGACAGCAGCGAACGGGCATTTCAGAAATTTCTCCAGATGTTCATTTGTGCTTTCACGTCCATTCTCCAACAAATCAGAATTGTCCACGGCCCCTATTTAACAGATACAATATCATTTGTTTTACCTGTCAGGGTTGTTGGCCCTGAGCTGAACCCCCAAACCTAGAGAACCAGTGGACTACTCTTTCTATCTTCTACCCTTTGACCTGTTTGTCATGGGTGACCCTACTGAGACCCAAAGCACAAGACCCTGACTCCAGCCAACATAGTGCTCTGAGTTATTGAGGCATGCAAGCCTCCAAACCCAATGATAAGGTTGTGGTCCCCTTGGAGGTGCAAAGCCTCTACTTCTTTCCTATAATGGAGTCAGCAGGACTGCACGACAATACAGTAACGGTGATGGAGCTACCCCATTACAGAAGAGATGAAGACACTCTTCACGGAAGGCAGCAACAGTCATAACACTCAGAAATCTCTGGACTTGTACACTAAGGTCCGTTAGTTCCTCAGCACTGTGGTAAAGAAGGTCAGTGCAGTGTTGGCATTCATTTCAAGGGGAATAGAATATAAAAACAAGGTGATAATGCTGAGTCTTTATAAGACTCTAGTCAGGCCGCACTTGGAGTACTGTCAACAGTTTTGGGCCCCATACCTCAGAAAGGATGTGTTGTCATTGGAGAGAGTCCAGAGGAGGTTCACGAGGATGATTCTGGGAATGAAGGGGTTACCATACGAGGAGCGTTTTGCATCTTTGGGCCTGTACTCACTGGAATTTGGAAGAATGCGGGGCCGGGGGGGGGTGGGGGAATCTCATTGAAACCTACCGAATGTTGAAAGGACTAGATAAGGTGGATGCGGAGAGGGCAGAACTAGAAGGCACAGCCTCAGAATTGAGGGATGACGCTTCAGAACAGGTAAGGAGGAATTTTTTTTTAAAAGTCAGAGTAGTAAATGTGTGGAATGCTCTGCCACAGACAGCATGGGTATATTTAAAGTAAAAATTGATAGTTTCCTGATTGGTCAAGGCATCGAAAGTTATGGTGAGAAGGCAGGTGTATGTGGTTGAGTGGGATCCGAGATCAGCCATAATGGAATGGTGGCTCAGACTCGATGGGCTGAATGGCCTAATTCTGCTCCTATGTCGAATGGTCTTATGGTCTTGCTCTCTAGGAACCTTTCATTCATGGAGTACATATGTCCTTTTATCCGATTCCTCCCAAAAAAAGCATCGGCATATTACCAGGATTAAATTCCACCTGCCATTGCCTTGACCAATTGAACAGCTAATCAGAATCGGCTTCGTTATCACCGACTTGTGCTGTTTTGCAGCAGCAGTAATGTGCAATGCATAAAAAGTACTATTTAATTTACAAGAAATATAAAAATATATATTTACAGATTGCACTAAGATTGGGAGCAGAGTAGACAGTGAGGAAGTCTATCAAAGCCTGCAGCGGGACCTGGACCAGCTGGAAAAATGGGCTGCAAATGGCAAATGCAATTTAATACAGACGAGTGTGAGGTGTCACAAACAAGAGAAAATCTGCAGATGCTGGAAATCCAAAGCAACACACATGAAATGCTGGAGGGACTTAGCAGTTCAGGCGGCGTCTATGGAAAAGAGTAAGCAGTCAATGTTTCGGGACAAATGGGTAGCCACAGGGAGCCGCTTTTTCTGGTGGACGGAGTGTAGGTGCTCAGTGAAGTGGTCTCCCAATCTACATCCGGTCTCACTGATATACAGGAGGCCACATCAGACACAATATATGACCCCAACAGACTCTCAGGTGAAGTGTCGCCTCACCTCAAGACCATAAGATATAGGAGCAGAAGTAGGCCATTCAGCCCATCAAGCCCGCTCTGCCATTCTATCGTGAGCTGTCCAATTCAGCTGAGTCATCCTCACTCCCCTGCCTTCACCCCATACCCTTTGATACCCTGGCTAATCAAGAACCTATCTATCTCTGCCTTAAATACACCCAATGACTTGGCCTCCACAACTGCTCATGGCAACAAATTCCACAAACTTACCGCCCTCTGACTAAAGTAATTTCTCCGCATCTCAGTTCTAAATGGACGTCCTTCAATCCTGAAATCATGCCCTCTTGTCCTAGAATCCCCTACCATTGGAAATAACTTTGCCATATCTAATCTGTTCAGGCCTTTTAACATTTGGAATGTTTCTATGAGATCCCCCCTCATTCTCCTGAACTCCAGGGAATACAGCCCAAGAGCTGCCAAATGTTCCTCATATGGTAACCCTTTCATTCTTGGAATCTTTCTTGTGAATCTTCTCTGAACCCTCTCCAATGTCAGTACAGTATATCCTTTCTAAAATAAGGAGCCCAAAACTGCACACCTGGAAGGACTGATTGGGCCGCTGAATGGCAGTGAGCGAGGAGGTGTAGCACTTGTTTTGCTTGCAAGGATAAGTGCCAGGAGGAAGATCAGTGGGGAGGGATGAATGGACAAGGGAGTTACGTAGGGAGTGATCCCTGCAGAAAGCAGAAAATGGAGAGTAGGCTGCGAACAGGCCACACAGGCTGGAGGAGCAACACCTTATGTTCCGTCTGGATAGCCTCGAGCCTGACGGCATGAACATTGATTTCTCTTTCTTCACACCCTCCCCCACCATTCCCCATTCCCATTTCCCTCTCTCACCTTAACTCATTACTTTCCCATTACCTTCTGATGCTCTTCCCCTTTCCTTTCTTCCAAGGCCTTCTGTCCTCTCCCCCTTCTCCAGCCCCTTATCTCTTTCACCAATCAACTTCCCAGCTCTTTACTTTACCCTCCCCCCCCGTACTATTTCCTCCCCTCCCCCACCTTCTTCGTCTGACTTCCCACCTTTTTTCTCCAATCCTCATGAAGGGTCTTGGCCTGAAATGTCAACTGTTCACTCTTTTCCATAGATGCTGCCTGGCCTGTTGAATTCCTCCAGAATTTTCTGTGTAGCACCAGAGTCAAGTTTCTATCTCGATGTACGGGGAAGGGGAGAGGGTAGCTGGAGAGATGAGTGGACAGGGGGTTGTGGAGGGAGTGGTCGCTGGTGAGAGGAGGGGGAGGAGTAGTGGACGGATGAATGGGGCAGGGAGTGGTCTCTGCCGAAATGGGGAACTTTTGGCTGCTGGTGAGATCTCGTTGCAGCTGGTGGGTATCAATAGAGCCGATAGCCAAGAGGTTGGAGCAGGAAAATAATGCTGATCAAAGATAATCCATAATCCCATTGCTCAGAACTGTATTTTAAATTTAATTTTCAGTCTATACTCAGATCTGGAGATTTGTCGATGAAGTTATTTGCTATGTGTGCTAACCCTGAAAGTGCTCAAACTGAGTATTTTTAAAAGTAGCACCCCACACTCAGATCTGTCCAGGACAAAGACCATGGGATCACAATAACATGGCAGAGAGCTGAACTGGTAGATATAAAAGTGTGGTGTTTGTGTAAGGGGTCAGCTATCAGACTGTATTGTATAGTTTGGTGAGTCAGGGTTACCAGTTGTGAAAGGTAGTTACTGACTTTTTAGGTCGTTAGAGGGGTGTGTGTTTTGTGGATGGGGGGGCGTGGAGGGGGTGGGCGGACCGGAGGACGGATGGGGGGGGGGCGGTCCGGCACGAGGGTGCTGCCTGCAGGGACGTCTTGGCTGAAATGGCGCGCAGGGGCGCGTTTCGGTTGGTGCTGCGAGCTCTGAATTGGAGCGGCGGCGGCGGCGGTGGTAATGCCAACGCCGGGGTATCCGCGCCCTCGCCATCTCGGCGACTCTTCGGGGCCGGCTTTGTGTGTGGGTCGGTCCTGGGCTCCTTCGGCTGCGCACTAATTGTGCACTGGACTCGCCGGCCGCAGGACGAGGAGAAGGCTGAGGGAGGTGAGGCGAGGCGGAGTGTGAGGGAGGTGGGAGTGTAAAGGCAGGGGTCCCCACCGTTTTTTGTACTGCGGACCGGATTCATATTGACAATATTCTTGCGGACCGGCTGACTGGCGGGGGGCGGGGGGGTAGGGTTCCCAACGGACGAGTAGTATACTTCGGGTGTACCCTAAGAAAGACTACAATGACCACGAAGCCTTGCGCGGGCACCAGTGCGCATGCGTGTACGTGCCAGTTTTTCCCCCTGGTCCCACTGATCGTTTTTGGCGATTCTGTTCCGGCGGGGGGGGGGGGGGTGCTAATGAACGAATGACACCTGTTAAACTCACCTCAACATGTCTTTTACAGTCTTAACCCACCATGGGCAATAGAAAAGTCACTGTTGCAAACAGTGCAGCAAGCAACACTGTCATTATTTTTGACCCCTATTAGGCAGGGGTACACTTTAGTGTAGTCTGGGGTGACGTACGTTTTATATTACCTTTTTCCGGAACACCGCCATGGTTCGTTCGTTCTCGTTTTTTCCCTCTCTCCTCCTCTCTCCTCTCTCCTCTCTCCTCTCTCCTCTCTCCTCTCTCCTCTCTCCTCTCTCCTCTCTCCTCTCTCCTCTCTCCTCTCTCCTCTCTCCTCTCTCCTCTCTCCTCTCTCCTCTCTCCTCTCTCCTCTCTCCTCTCTCCTCTCTCCTCTCTCCTCTCTCCTCTCTCCTCTCTCCTCTCTCCTCTCTCCTCTCTCCTCTCTCCTCTCTCCTCTCTCCTCTCTCCTCTCTCCTCTCTCCTCTCTCCTCTCTCCTCTCTCCTCTCTCCTCTCTCCTCTCTCCTCTCTCCTCTCTCCTCTCTCCTCTCTCCTCTCTCCTCTCTCCTCTCTCCTCTCTCCTCTCTCCTCTCTCCTCTCTCCTCTCTCCTCTCTCCTCTCTCCTCTCTCCTCTCTCCTCTCTCCTCTCTCCTCTCTCCTCTCTCCTCTCTCCTCTCTCCTCTCTCCTCTCTCCTCTCTCCTCTCTCCTCTCTCCTCTCTCTCTCTCTCTCAAAAAAATTGATTTCCGGGACATTGTATATAATTTGCGGGCATCAGGGAGCCACTATTAATATGCGGGAGACTCCCGGAACTTCCGGGAGAGGTGGGATGTTTGCCGATGTCTTGACCTCCACATCCATCCATTACAATGGATCTACAGATTCACTACCGTCTACCTACACGGACATCCCTCTATTCTGAGGCTTTGCCCTCTGGTCCTAGACTTATGTACTATAGGAAACATCCTCTCCACATTCAGTCTATCCAGGCCTTTCAATATTTCATAGGTTTCAATGAGATCCCTCCCTCATTCTTCTAAACTCCAGCACAAACAGGCCCAGCTTATTGTCCTTCTTGATAGTTACATCAGGTTCCTGCAGAATTCAAATAGACTGACACCACCCTTGATCACACGACCCTGCCAAAGAAGAGGAAAGAAGCAACATTGCCGAAGCAAAGTCACAATATCAGCATTATTAATCACCAAGTGACTTCATTGTAATTATACCATAACTTCATCAAACTAATGAGTGTGATGAATTAATATAACGACAATATCTCAGTGCATTACAGCAGGGGTCCCCAACCTTTTTCGCACTGCGGACCGGTTTCAATTTGACAATATTCTTGCGGACCAGCCGACCGGGGTGGGGGGATGGCGGTGGTAGGGTTGCCAACGAACAAGAGTAGCAGTCAAATACATTAGGTTTACCCCGAGAAAGACTACAATGGCCATGAAGCCTTGCGCGGGCACCAGTGTGCATGCGTGTACGTGCCCATTTTTTTTACAATTTGTTTTTGGCGATTCTGCCTGGGGGGGGTGTTAATCACGAACGCAATATAGGTGATAAGTGGCTAATACAGTCAATTTTGTTTCTAAAAGGGTTTATCTAACGAATTTAATATTAAACACATAGTGCATATTTTCCTCGCATGAATATAGTGATGTCAATTATCAGGGAAGGACAGGGGAGCTTGAAGTAAGTGTTGAACGAACTTCCAGTAGAGGTGGTAGAGGCAGGTTTGGTATTATCATTTAAAGAAAAATTGGATAGGTATATGGACAGGAAAGGAATGGAGGGTTATAGGCTGAGTGCAGGTCGGTGGGACTAGGTGAGAGTAGCATTCGGCACGGACTAGAAGGGCAGAGATGGCCTGTTTCCGTGCTGTACTTGTTATATGGTTATATAAGTCACTTATAAGTCAATAGCATCATAACATTTTAAGTAACGTTTGGATATTAAACACAGCACATATTTTCCCCGTGTGAACATATAAAATCATTGCAACGCACCAATGTCGCTGAATCAGTGGGAGCCCTAGGCTTGTTTCCCTGCAACAAGATGGCCCCATCAAGGGGTGATGGGAGACAGCAATACTCGAAGGGAGTTCCTTATGTCCAGTCTATTCCGCAATTTAGTTATCATTGCATTCATTGCAGAGATATGTTGGAAATGGAAGCAATATTTTCAGTGCTTTGTGGCTCTCTCAGGATATTCAGCCTTGACTTTGATCCAGAATGCCAGCAGAGATGTTATGTCAAACATACTTTTCAGCCCACCGTCATTTGCAAGCTCGAGGAGTTGATCTCCTCCCCACGCTGACATGGATGACGTGCGGGTAATGACCTCGCGTGCGTTCAAGCTCAACAGTGGGCGTGACAGAGAATGAGGAAAGGTGCAGCTGACTCATATCGCCAAATCATATCGTTTCCTCGCGGCCCGGTAGCGCATGCTTTGCGGCCCGGTGGTTGGGGACCGCTGATGTAAGGCGACTAAAAATATGGGTAGGTGAGTGATGGCGGGTGCAGGGAAGCTTTGACGCAGTGTTGTGTTCGAAGTAAATTTATAATCAAAGTACACATATGTCACCATAGACAACTCTGAGATTTATTTTTTTGTGGACAGTCACAGTAAGTACAAAAGTACAATGGATTTAATGAAAAACCGTACACAAAGACAAACATCCAATGTGCAAAAGACAACAGAAATTAGCAAATACAAAAAGAAAAACATTAATAGATAAATAGTAAATGATATTGAGAACATGAGTTGTAGAGTCGGTGTAAGTAACTCCCTAGGTTGCGGAAACAGTTCAGTGTTGAGGTGTGTGAGAATTATCAGTTATTAAACTGTTCCTGAACATGGTGATTTGGGACCTGGGCTCCTGTACCTTCTTCCTGATGGCATCAGTGAGAAGGGAGCATGGCCTGGGTGCTGAGGATCCATGATGATTGGTGCTGTTTTCCTGTCACATTGCCCCAAAGGATTTTCCTTTGATGGATGGGACTCTATCCACTACTTTTTGTAGGTTGTACCTTTCAGGTGCATTGGTGCTTCGATACCAGGTCATGATGCAACCAGTTAGTTTACTGTCCACCGCATACCTACGAAAGTTACCAGTTTTAGATGACGTGCCAAATATTTGCAAACTTACAAGATAGGAGATGGACTGCCATGTCTTCTTTGTAATGCCACCTGCACGCTAGGCCCAGGACAGATCCTCTGAAATGATAACACTGAGGAATTTAAAGTTGCTGGCCCTCCAGCTCTGATCCCCTGATGAGGACTGAATCCTCCTGAAGTCAATAATCAGACCTATGGTCTTTCTGACATTGAGTGAGAGGTTGTAGGTAGCACCACTCAGACACATGTTTAATCTCCCTTCTGTGCACTGATTTGTCACCACCTTTGATTCAGCCAACAACAGCAAACTGAAATGAGGCATTGGAGCTGTACTTAGCCGCACAGTCAGAAGTATAAAACAGATTGAGCAGGGGGCTAAGCGTACAGCCTCGTGGCACACCTGTGCCGATGGTGACTGTGGAGGAGATGTTGCCAATCTGAACTGACTGGCGTTTGCAAATAAGGAAACTGAGGATCCAGTTGCACAAGGAGGTATTATAGGAGCAGAATTAGGCCATTCAGCCCTTTGAGTCTGCTCATCCCAGATTCCACTCAACCCCACACACCTGCCTTCTTGCCATACCCTTTGATGCCCTGACTGATCAGGAAACAAATCAATTTCCACCTTAAATATAGCCACAGATTTGGCCTCCACAGCTGTCTGTGGCAGAGCATTCCACAGATTCACTACTCTCTGGCTAAAAAAATTCCTCTTTACCTCTGTTCTAAAGGGTCACCCCTCAATTTTGAGGCTGTACCCTCCAGTTGTGGATACCCCCACCGGAGGAAACATCCTCTCCACATCCACCTTATCCAGTCCTTTCAACATTGGGTAGGTTTCAATGAGATCTGCATTCTTCTAAATTCCAGTGAGCACAGGTCCAAGGCTGCTAAATGCTCCTCAAATTTTAACCCCTTCATTCCCGGAATCCTGCTCATGAACCTCTGGACTCTCTCCAATGACAACACATCCTTTCTGAGATGTGGGGCCCAAAACTGTTGACAATACTCCAACAACAGGAATTCTGCAGGTGCTGGAAATTCAAGCAACACACATCAAAGTTGCTGGTGAATGCAGCAGGCCAGGCAGCATCTCTAGGAAGAGGTACAGTCGACGTTTCAGGCTGAGACCCTTCGTCCTGATGAAGGGTCTCGGTCTGAAACGTCGACTGTACCTCTTCCTAGAGATGCTGCCTGGCCTGCTGCGTTCACCAGCAACTTTGACAATACTCCAAGTACAGCCTGACTAGTGTCTTATAAAGCCTCAGCATTATTTCCTTGCTTTTATAGTCTATTCCCCTTGAAATAAATGCCAACATTGCATTTGCCTTCTTTACCACAGAGTCAACCTGTAAATTAACCTTCTGGGAGTCTTGCATGAGGACTCCTAAGTCCCTCTGCACCTCTGATGTTTGAACCTTCTCCCCATTTAGATATAGTCTGTACTATTGTTACTTTTACCAAATTGCATTATCAATCACAGTGACTAGTGGGGTACCGCAAGGCTCAGTGCTGGGACCCCAGTTGATTACAATATATATTAATGACTTAGCCGAGGGAATTAAATGCAGCATCTCCAAGTTTGCGGATGACATGAAGCTGGGCGGCAGTGTTAGCTGTGAGGAGGATGCTAAGAGGATGCAGGGTGACTTGGATAGGTTAGGTGAGTGGGCAAATTCATGGCAGATGCAAATTTAATGTGGATAAATGTGAGGTTATCCACTTTGGTGGCAAGAACAGGAAAACAACTTCCCTAATATTGATTGGCACCTGATTAGTTCCAGTGGTTCAGACAGGGCAGAGTTCATTAATTGTGTCCAGGACGGATTCCTGTCACAGTATGTTGACAGGCCAACTAGGGGGAATGCCATACTAGATCTACTATTAGGTAATGAACTGGGTCAGGTCACAGATCTCTCAGTGGGTGAGCATCTGGGGGACAGTGACCACCGCTCCCTGGCCTTTAGCATTATCATGGAAAAGGATAGAATTAGAGAGGAAAGGAAAATTTTTAATTGGGGAAGGGCAAATTATGAGGCTATAAGGCTAGAACTTGCGGGTGTGAACTGGGATGCTGTTTTTGCAGGGAAATGTACTATGGACATGTGGTCAATGTTTAGGGATCTCTTGCAGGATGTTAGGGATAAATTTGTCCCGGTGAGGAAGATAAAGAATGGTAGGGTGAAGGAACCATGGGTGACAAGTGAGGTGGAAAATCTAGTCAGGTGGAAGAAGGCAGCATACATGAGGATTAGGAAGCAAGGATCAGATGTATTGAGGAATATAGGGAAGCAAGAAAGGAGCTTAAGAAGGGGCTGAGAAGAGCAAGAAGGGGGCATGAGAAAGCCTTGGCGAGTAGGGTAAAGGAAAACCCCAAGGCATTCTTCAATTATGTGAAGAACAAAAGGATGACAGGAATGAAGGTAGGACCGATTAGAGATAAAGGTGGGAAGATGTGCCTGGAGGCTGTGGAAGTGAGCGAGGTCCTCAGTGAATACTTCTCTTCGGTATTCAGCAATGAGAGGGAACTTGATGACGGTGAGGACAATATGAGTGAGGTTGATGTTCTGGAGCATGCTGATATTAAGGGAGAGGAGGTGTTGGAGTTGTTAAAATACATTAGGACGGATAAGTCCCCGGGCCTGACAGGATATTCCCCAGGCTGCTCCACGAGGCAAGGGAAGAGATTGCTGAGCCTCTGGCTAGGATCTTTATGTCCTCGTTGTCCAGGGGAATGGTACCGTAGGATTGGACGGAGGCGAATGTTGTCCCCTTGTTGAAAAAAGGTAGTAGAGATAGTCTGGGTAATTATAGACCAGTGAGCCTTAAGTCTGTGGTGAGAAAGCTGTTGGAAAAGATTCTCAGAGATAAGATCATGGGGATTTAGAGAATCATGGTCTGATCAGGGACAGTCAGCATGGCTTTGTGAAGGGCAGATCATGTCTAACAAGCCTGATAGAGTTCTTTGAGGAGGTGACCAGGCATATAGATGAGGGTAGTGCAGTGGATGTGATCTATATGGATTTTAGTAAGGCATTTGACAAGGTTCCACATGGTAGGCTTATTCAGAAAGTCAGAAGGCATGGGATCCAGGGAAGTTTGGCCAGGTGGATTCAGAATTGGCTTGCCTGCAGAAGGCAGAGGGTGGTGGTGGAGGGAGTACATTCAGATTGGAGGATTGTGACTAGTGGTGCCCCACAAGGATCAGTTCTGGGACCTCTACTTTTCGTGATTTTTATTAATGACCTGGATATGGGGGTAGAAGGGTGGGTTGGCAAGTTTGCAGACGACACAAAGGTTGGTGGTGTTGTGGATAGTGTAGAGGATTGTCAAAGATTGCAGAGAGACATTGATAGGATGCAGAAGTGGGCTGAGAAGTGGCAGATGGAGTTCAACCTGGAGAAGTGTGAGGTGGTACACTTTGGAAGGACAAACTCCACGGTAGAGTACAAAGTAAATAGCAGGATACTTGGTAGTGTGGAGGAGCAGAGGGATCTGGGGGTACATGTCCACAGTTCCCTAATAGTTGCCTCATAGGTAGATAGGGTAGTTAAGAAAGCTTATGGAGTGTTAGCTTTCATAAGTCAAGGGATAGAGTTTAAGAGTCATGAGGTAATGATGCAGCTGTATAAAACTGGTTAGGCCACACTTGGAATACTGCGTCCAGTTCTGGTCGCCTCACTATAGGAAGGATGTGGAAGCATTGGAAAGGGTACAGAGGAGATTTACCAGGATGCTGCCTGGTTTAGAGAGTATGCATTATGATCAGAGATTAAGGAAGCTAGGGCTTTACTCTTTGGAGAGAAGGAAGATGAGAGGAGACATGGTAGAGGTATACAGGATATTAAGAGGAATAGATAGAGTGGACAGTCATTGCCTCTTCCCCAGTGCACCACTGCTCAGTACAAGAGGACATGGCTTTAAGATAAAGGGTGGGAAGTTCAAGGGGGATATTAGAGGGAGGTTTTTTACTCAGAGAGTGGTTAGTGCGTGGAATGCACTGCCTGAGTCAGTGGTGGAGGCAGATACACTAGTGAAATTTAAGAGACTACAAGACAGGTATATGGAGGAATTTAAGGTGGGAGGTTATATGGGAGGTAGGGTTTGAGGGTTGGCACAACATTGTGGGCCGAAGGGCCTGTAATGTGCTGTACTATTCTATGTTCTATGAATTGAAGGCTTTGTGGCCAAGTTTCTGGACAATACAAAGATAGATGGAGGGGTAGGTAGTTTTGAGAAAGTAGAGAGGCTACAGAAGGATTTGGGGATTAGGAGAATGGGTAAAGAAGTGGCAGATGGAATACACTGTCAGGACGTGTATGTTCATGCACTTTGGTAGAAGAAATGAAAGGGTTGACTATTTTCTAAATGGGGGGAAAAAAAATCAAAAATCTATGATGCAAGGGACTTGGGAGTTCTCATGCAGGATTCCCTAAAGGTTAATTTGCTGGTTGAGTCTGTGGTGAGGAGGGCAACTGTGCTGTTAGCATTTGTTTTGTGAGAACTAGAATATAAAAGCAAGGATGTAATGTTGAAGCTTTATGAGGTACTGGTAAGGCCTCACTTGGAGTATTGTGAGCAGATTGGACCCCTTGTCTAAGAAAGGATGTGCTGAGTCTTGGAGCGGGTTCATTCGGGGAATGAAAGGGTTACCATATGAGGACCAATTGATGGCTTTGGGCCTGTACTGATTGGAATTCAGAAGAATGCGAGTTGGAGGTTGGGGTGGGGTGGAAGTCTCATTGAAACCTATCGAAAATTGAAAGGCCTCGATAGAGTGTATGCAGAGAATATGTTTTCTATGGTGAGTGAGTCTAAGACCGGAGGACACAGCCTCAGATTAGAGGGATGCCCATTTAGAACATGGAGATGAGGAGGAATTTATTCAGCCAGGAAGTGGTAAATCTGTGGAATTTGTTGCCACAGGCAGCTATGGAAAGCAAGTCACTTGTTTTTTTTTCTTGTGAATGATTCTACATGATATTGTGTTTGCTGTTGCTGCAAGTAAGTTTTCCAATGGCCCTGTGCATACGTGGACTTCCCCATATGACAATGACCTCGACTTTAATTTTTCTCTGTAGAGCTCTTGGAGGACAACCTGCTGGAAAAGTTTGGCCTGCCACTGCTTGGTTCAGACGTCCGTTATTGCACCAATCACATCTCCTCGTATGATCAAGCCAAGAGGACACCCAGATGGGTTCTCGAGCACATCACAAAAGAAAAAGTGCAAGGTACATTAAACTGGTTAAGTGAAACTGAGGCCTTCAAGGATCTAGCATTGAGCTGACCCTTGCTCTGCACCTGTGATGATTTCTCACCAATTGCCATAATCCATCCTTATGGGTGTTATAAACTTAAAGGAATGGGTATGTAGATTGACCTCAATGATCTATAAAAGACAGAAGCATTCAATAGGTACATTTAATGTCAGAGAAATGTATACAACATACATCCTGAAATTCTTTTTCTTTGCAAACATCCACGAAAACAGAGGTGCTCCAAAGAATGAATGACAGTTAAATATTAGAACCCCAAAGCCCCTCCCCCCAGTTCCCCCTCCTACACATAAGCAACGCCCATCCCCCTCCCTCACCAGCAAAAAAGCATCAGCAGCCCCCACTGAGCACTCAAGCGTGCAGCAAAGCATCAATAATGACACAGACTTGCAGTACCCCAAAGACCAGTGGTCGTCAACCTCCGGGCCTCGGACCGATACCAGATCATCTGCGCTGACATTTACGTGCTGGGCGGCGCCTAATTAATTAGCCTGTTTATTTTGGCTTTTTTCTTAAAGATGTGCTGGGTGCGTCCTGGCTACCGCTGGACCCCTGCACGCTTTGCAGCCCGGTATTGGTCCGCAGCCTGGAAGTTGGGGACCACTGCCAAAGACTACCCGTTCATGGATTTATTTGCTCTCTATTGGTGGGTATGAGCAAAGTGAATATAACATAACTTCCCCAACTCCTATGCTCAGTGCCCTGACTGATGAAGGCCAGTGAGCCAAATGCCTTCTTCACCACCTTGTCTACCTATGATTGTTGCTGCAAAGGAACAATATACTTGTACCCCCAAGTCCCTCTGTTCTAAGTACTCCCCAGGACCCTACCATTCACTGTCAAAGTCCTACCCTGATTTGACTTGTCCCAAGGTTAGGACAAAACCCCAAGGGGTCTGATCAAGTTTGCAAATAGTTAAAAGAGGAGAGAGACAGGACCTATGGGAACTCCTCACTGCAGGTGTCCAGAGAAAGGCTCTAGATTAACACTCTTGTTAAACCACAGAACCTCTCCTGCAACTGTTTTGCCTGTTGAGTTTATATGCTGGCTCTTTCAAAGAGCAGTCCAATCAGTCCTCTGCTCATTTCTGGGAGGAATTTTCTTCTTTGAATACTACTCTTTTTGAAAGGTTGCTGTTGTGTCTGTATTTGCCATCCTCTCATTCCGACTACTTGTGTTTAAAAAAAAGAGAGAGAGAAGAAGCATTTTTAAATTACCCAGATTCTGTGTGTCTGGTCATCAAAAATCCTCCTCTTTCTTTTTGTAGAATTCCAGCATTAGGGTAAGTAGCATGTTCAACAATCGTAAGCACAAGAGATTCTGCAGTTGCTGGAAATCCAGTGTATCACACACAGAATGCTGGAGGAACTCAGCAGGTCAGGCAGCATCTGTGGAGAGGAGAAACCAAATGATTGTTCAACAAATGAATGTTTAGTTTCCTTTCTAGTAACAGATGGAATCATTAGCCTGAATAAGCTGAAAGACCAGAATTCACCATGGAAATATATTGATATTGGACTGTGGTTTTGAACAGGAACAGCTGATCGGAAGCACTGCAAGTTTAAACCGGACCCTACTGTGTCACCCTGTTTCAGCGCCACCAATGAGGACTACTTCAACAGCGGCTGGAGCCGTGGACACATGGTTCCAGCAGGAGACAACAAATACTCACTGGTACGGAACAATCTGCATACTGTTTTATGTGTGTGTGCACGTGCATGTGTCTTCCTTGAAGTTGAGAAGAATGACGAGTAAACTTATCCAAAGGAGGTCCTGACAGGGTAGCTGTTGGAGTATCTTCACTAACACAGAAGTCTCATACAAGAGGATGTAGTTTAAAAAAAACGAGGGGCCAGTCATTTACAACTGTGGTGATCGACTTGTACTGCATGGAAACTTGTACTGCAAAAGCCTTAGGTTCCATATCATCAGTTTCAGACATAAAGTGGCTCTGGTCAAGATAATCACTTTGAAATGTAGGAGAATGAGGGGCGATCTTACAAAAATGTTTAAAACTATGAGAGGCACAGATAAAGTAGATAGTAACTGACATTAAAGGGGGGTGGGGTCCTAGTTGGCTGCTGGTGACTGGTGGTGTTCCATAGGGACTGTGTTGGGTCTGCTGCTTTTCACGTTATATGCTAAGTGATCTGGATGACAGAATTAATGGCTTTGTGGCCAAGTTTTCAGGCAATATGAAGATAAGTGGAAGAGCAGGCAGTGTTGTGGAAGTATGGAATCTTGGACAGGTTGGGAAAATGAGCAAAGAAGTGCCAGATAGAATACAGTGTAAGGAAGTGTATGATCATACATCTTGGTAGAAGGAATAAAGGCATAGACTATTTTCTAAATGGGGAGAAAATTCAGAAATCGGAAGTGCAAAGGGACTTGGGAGTTCTTGTGTCTGAACCAGGAATCTTAAGGTAGTGATATAAACTTTTCTTTGACTTTTGACTTAAATCATCCATGTGAACCAAGATGGCAATCTGAGCTAGTCTTACTTGCCTGCCTATGAATCTTATCCCTCAAAACCTTATCTATCTAAATGCCTTTTAAATATTGTTATTGTAACTGCCTCTACAGTTTCCTGTGATAATTCGTTCCATATATCCGCCATCCTCTCTAGTGAACAGTTTCCCTTTGGGACCCTTTAAACCTTTCCCCTCTCACCCGCTAGTTTTAGACTCCCTTACCCTGGGGAAGAGACTGGCCATGCACCTTATCTACACCTATCATAATTTTATACACTTGTGTAGAAATTTCATCAGATGGTAGTGAACCTCTGGAATTCTCTGACCTCAGGGGTCACAAAGGCCAAATCATTAGAAATATTTAAGATGTTACAGTTCAGTATTTGAGAGATTGAGGAATTGAGGCTTGTGAGAAGCTGAGGCCAGCATATATTGGTCCTGATAGCTTGAATGGAGAGGCAGGGTTGAGATGTTTGGTAGCCTACTCTTGCCCATGTTTTCTGTGCATGTGAGAAAAGTGGCATTGTAAAGTCGAGAAAGGGTCTGGTTTAGCGGCAGATTTCACTAAACCACAGCGAGAAGTCACTTATAGCCACTCTCATTTTTGTGTGCAGATGTTTGCTAAGGGTTTTTAGGATGTCTCCCACCCAGGCAATACGTAGCCTCAATTTGAAGCCAGTGTAACTTGAAAGCCGACTGTACCTTAATATAGCACATGCAAAATGCTGGAGGAACTCAGCAAGCCAGGCAGCATCTGTGGATAGGGATAAACAATGTTTTGGGCCAAGACCCTTCATTAGGACTGGAAAAACAAAATGAGAAGTCAGAGTAAGAAGGTGGGAGGGGAGGAAGAAGTACAAGTGGTAGGTGACAGGTGAAACCGGGAGTGGGAGATGGGGAGGGGGTGAAGTAAAGAGCTGGGAGGTTGATTAGTGAAAGAGATAAAGGGCTGAGGAGGGGGAATCTGATAGAGGGTAGAAGACTATTTCCAGCATCTGCAGATCTTCTGATGTTTGTGTCTGTGCCTAATGATGATGTGTACTAGAAAAAAGTTACATAGATAGATAGATAAATAAATAAAGGCATCTGTTAGTCTTGCGAGACCATGGATCTGTGCCTGGAAAGTCTTCACTCTTCAGGGCGCAGGCCTGGGCAAGGTTGTATGGAAGACCAGCAGTTGCCCATGCTGCAAGTCTCCCCTCTCCACGACACCAATGTTGTCCAAGGGAAGGGCATTAGGACCCATACAGCTTGGCACCAGTGTCATCGCAGAGCAATGTGTGATTAAGTGCCTTGCTCAAGGACACAACACGTTCCCTCGGCTGGGGCTCAAACTCACGACCTTCAGGTAGCTAGTCCAATGCCTTAACCACTTGGCCATGTGCCCACAGGAAAAAAAAAAGTGACAACAAAGCTTGGAGATGAGGAACAACTGGAGGAGAAAGACAGCTTTTGACTTACCTTGTATGAGAATGTCGTGGTCTGTCACTGTGAATGGATGTGATTTAGAGGAAGCAGGGTACAAGGACTTGTTTGAACAACGATGGATGAGGGAAGTGATCCCGGGTCCTGTACTCAGTGGGTAGTTTCTATGCCTGAAAGCACATATCACTCAGCTCAAGGACAGCTTCTGTTCTGCTGTAACAAGACTGTTGAACAGCCCCATTGTACGTTAAGATGGACTCTTGACCTCGCACTCTACCTCACCATGACCTTTGCCTGCACTGCACTTTCTCCATTACTGTAACACCGTATTCTGCATTGTTATTGTTTTCCCTGGTACTACCTCTAATGTACTGATCTGATGGATTAATTTATATGGATGACATACAAAATAAGAAGTTTTCACTATACCTCAGTATATGTAACAACAATAAACCGATTTACCATTAAGCTGTATAGCCAGCATTTCCAAAACGGTGTATTGTAATGGATTTAGTCCCAAAGTTATGGAAGAGAGGCACACAAGATATGTGAATAACTGCCAGAGGTGCTGCCTTTTAAACCAGATGTTAAGCTGTCGTAGCACCTCCCGCTGGTAAACAAAAAGGGTTCCAAAGCTTACAGCTTACTACCTCACCCTATGTTCCACAAACATTTTGTGCTGAGTTATCTGCCCCTTCCAAAGTGTTTTCAGTAATATGGGAATGGGGCTATATAGCTGATGAGGTTAGTTTTAAATTGGCATCATCTTTGGCACAGACATAGTGAGCCGAAGGGTCTATTTTGAGCTGCGTGTTCTATGATCTGGTCTTCACAGCATATGTGGTGAGCATTCTGCAGGCTTCCCACTCTTTGCAAGGGCATTTCTGTCCTAGGTACTTTGCCCCTCTAGACTGTGATGCCTGTTTCCGGCGCCTCCTCCAGCCAAAGAACACATCCATCTTGCATCCCGTCTGCTGAACCTTGTAAGAATTTTGTGCATTTCAATGACATCCCTAAATCTTATAAGCTAATGAATTCAGTCGCCATCAACCAAATCTCTCCTCTTGCAACCATCGTGAATTTTTGCTGCGAACTTTTCTCTATGACAGAAATCTCCTTTCATGAGTAAGGAGGCGCAGGCGCGTGACGTCAGCCAGTAGAGCAGAAAAAGTTTAAAAAGACTGCCATATCCAGTGGGCAATGGAGTGAGAGGTGGCAGAGTGATAGGGCTTTGGCTCCACGGGCTTAGGCGATCACGAGGCGAGGTAGGTTTACCTGTGTTAATCGCAGAAAGGAAGTAGTATGTGTGTGAAGCCGGTTTCCTGCGCTCGGTGTCAGATGTGGGAGGTCCTGGAGTCTCCCAGCCTCCTGGACGGCCATATCTGCACCCGGTGTGTTGAGCTGCAGCTCCTAAGGGACCACGTTAGGGAACTGGAGTTGCAGCTCGATGACCTTCGTTTGATCAGGGAGAGCGAGGAGGTGATAGCAAGGAGTTATAGGCAGGTGGTCACACCGGGGCCACGGGAGACAGACAAGTGGTTAACAGGAGGGGGAAGGGGAAGGGTCAGGTACTAGAGAGTGAAGGGGAAGAGTCAGGTACTAGACAGTACCCCTGTGGCTGTACCCCTTGACAATAAGTTCTCCTGTTTGAGTACTGTTGTGGGGACAGCTGACCTGGGGGAAGCAACAGTGGCCGTGCTTCTGGCACAGAGTCTGGCCCTGTGGCTCAGTAGGGTAGGGAAAGGAAGAGGATGGCAGTAGTGATAGGGGACTCTGTAGTTAGGGGGTCAGACAGGCGATTCTGTGGACGCAGGGAAGAAACTCAGATGGCGGTTTGCCTCCCAAGTGCCAGGGTCCGGGATGTTTCAGATCGCGTCCACGATATCCTGCAGTGGGATGGAGAGCGGCCAGAGGTCGTGGTACATATTGGTACCAATGACATAGGTAGGAAAAGGGAAGAAGTCCTGAAAAAAGACTACAGGGAGTTAGGAAGGAAGTTGAGAAGATTACTGCCTGTGCCTTGTGACAGTGAGTATAGGAATAGAATGAGGTGGAGGATAAATGCGTGGCTGAGGGATTGGAGCAGGGGGCAGGGATTCAGATTACTGGATCACTGGGACCTCTTTTGGGGCAGGTGTGACCTGTACAAAAGGGGCAGCTTGCACTTGAATCCTGGGGGGGGACCAATATCCTGGCGGGGAGGTTTGCTAAGGCTACGGGGGAGAGTTTAAACTAGAATTGTTGGGGGGGGTGGGAACCAAACTGAAGAGACTGGGAAAGAGGTGGTTGACTCACAAATAGAGAAAGCTTGGAGACAGTGTGTGAGGGAGGATAGGCAGGTGATAGAGCAGGGACGCGCTCAGACGGATGGCTTGAGATGCGTCTATTTTAACGCAAGGAGTATTGTGAACAAAGCGGATGAGCTTAGAGCATGGATCAGTACTTGGAGCCATGATATGGTGGCCATTACAGAGACTTGGATGACTCAGAGACAGGAATGGTTACTTCAAGTGCCGGGTTTTAGATGTTTCAGAAAGGACAAGGAGGGAGGCAAAAGAGGTGGGGGCGTGGCTCTGTTGATCAGAGATAGTGTCACGGCTGCAGAAAAGGTGGACGTCATGGAGGGATTGTCTACGGAGTCTCTGTGGGTGGAGGTTAGGAACAGGAAGGGGTCAATAACTACTGGGTGTTTTTTATAGGCCGCCCAATAGTAACTGGGATACCGAGGAGCAGATAGAGAAACAGATCCTGGAAAGGTGTAATAATAACGGAGTTGTCGTGATGGGAGATTTTAATTTCCCAAATATCGATTGGCATCTCCCTAGAGCAAGGGGTTTAGATGGGGTGGAGTTTGTTAGGTGTGTTCAGGAAGGTTTCTTGACACAATATGCAGATAAGCCTACAAGAGGAGAGACTGTACTTGATTTGGTATTGGGAAATGAACCTGGTCAGGTGTCAGGCCTCTCAGAGGGAGAGCTTTTTGGAGATAGTGATTATAATTCTATCTCCTTTACAATAGTATTGGAGAGAGATAGGAACAGACAAGTTAGAAAAGCGTTTAATTGGAGTAAGGGGAATTATGAGGCTATCAGGCAGGAAATTGGCAGCTTAAATTGGGAACAGATGTTCTCAGAAGTACGGAAGAAATGTGGCAAATGTTCAGGAGATATTTGTGTGGAGTTTGCATAGGTATGTTCCAATGAGATAGGGAAGTTATGGTAGGGTACAGGAACCGTGGTATACAAAGGCTGTAATAAATCTAGTCAAGAAGAAAAGAAAAACTTACAAGAGGTTCAGAGAGCTAGGTAATGTTAGAGATCTAGAAGATTATAAGGCTAACAGGAAGGAGCTTAAGAAGGAAATTAGGAGAGCCAGAAGGGGCCATGAGAAGGCCTTGGCAGGCAGGATTAAGGAAAACCCCAAGGCATTCTACAAGTATGTGAAGAGCAAGAGGATAAGATGTGAAAGAATAGGACCAATCAAGTGTGACAGTGGGAAAGTGTGTATGGAACCAGAGGAAATAGCAGAGGTACTTAATGAATACTTTACTTCAGTATTCACTGTGGAAAAGGATCTTGGTGATTGTAGTGCTGACTTGCAGCAGACTGAAAAGCTTGAGCATGTAGATATTAAGAAAGAGGATGTGCTGGAGCTTTTGGAAAGGATCAAGTTGGACAAGTCGCCGGGACCCGACGAGATGTACCCCAGGCTACTGTGGGTAGCGAAGGAGGAGGTTGCTGAGCCTCTGGCAATGATCTTTGCATCATTATTGGGGATAGGAGAGGTTCCGGAGGATTGGAGGGTTGCGGATGTTGTTCCTTTATTCAAGAAAAGGAGTGGAGATAGCCCAGGAAATTATAGACCAGTGAGTCTTACTTCAGTGGTTGGTAAGTTGATGGAGAAGATCCTGAGAGGCAGGATTTATGAACATTTGGAGAAGTATCATATGATTAGGAATAGTCAGCATGGCTTTGTCAAGGGCAGGTCGTGCCTTAAGAGCCTGATTGAATTTTTTGAGGATGTGACTAAACACATTGATGAAGGAAGAGCAGTAGGTGTAGTGTATATGGATTTCAGCAAGACATGTGATAACTTACCCCATGCAAGGCTTATTGAGAAAGTAAGGAGGCATGGGATCCAAGGGGACATTGCTTTGTGGATCCAGAACTGGCTTGCCCACAAGGCAAAGAGTGGTTGTGGACGGGTCATATTCTGCATGGAGGTCGGTGACCAGCGGTGTGCCTCAGGGATCTGTTCTGGGACTCTTACTCTTTGTGATTTTTATAAATGACCTGGATGAGGAAGTGGAGGGATGGGTTAGTAAGTTTGCTGATGACACAAAGGTTGGGGGTGTTGTAGATAGTGTGGAGGGCTGTCAGAGGTTACAGCAGGACATTGATAGGATGCAAAACTGGGCTGAGAAGTGGCAGATGGAGTTCAACCCAGATAAGTGTGAGGTGGTTCATTTTGATAGGTCAAATATGATGGCAGAATATAGTATTAGAGGTAAGACTCTTGGCAGTGTGGAGGATCAGAGGGATCTTGGGGTCTGAGACCATAGGACGCTCAAAGCAGCTGCACAGGCTGACTCTGTGGTTAAGAAGGCATTCGGTGCATTGGCCTTCATTAATCATGGAATTGAATTTAGGAGCCGAGAGGTAATGTTGCAGCTATATAGGACCCTGGTCAGACGCCACTTGGAGTACTGTGCTCAGTTCTGGTCGCCTCACTACAGGAAGGATGTGGAAGCCATAGTAAGAGTGCAGAGGAGATTTACAAGGATGTTGCCTGTATTGGGGAGCATGCTTTATGAGAATAGGTTGAGTGAACTTAGCCTTTTCTCCTTGGAGCAGCAGAGAATGAGAGGTGACCTGATATAGATGTATAAGGTGATGAGAGGCATTGATCGTGTGGATAGTCAGAGGCTTTTTCCCAGGGCTGAAATGGTTGCCACAAGAGGACACAGGTTTAAGATGCTGGGGAGTAGGTACAGAGGAGATGTCAGGAGTAAGTTTTTTACTCAGTGAGTGTGTGGATTGGGCTGCTGGCAACGGTGGTGGTGGCGGACACGATAGGGTCTTTTAAGAGACTTTTAGATAGGTACATGGAGCTTAGAAAAATAGAGGGCTATAGGTAAGCCTAGTAATTTCTAAGGTAGGGACATGTTTGGCACAACTTTGAGGGCCGAAGGGCCTGTATTGTGCTGTAAGTTTTCTATGTTTCTAAAAATTGCTTGCAGTGCTTGCCAAATACTGAACACAATTTTTAGTAGAACTAAAATCCTTGTGGCTGTGTTCAAAACTTCTTGCAGTAGAAACCGATACACCATATGTTACCTTAACTGCTACTCTGTCCGCGTATTGGCTTTGAGAGACAGGTGTTTGAGGACTGCCCCTGTCAGCCTGATCACTTTGTACATAATTTTCTGCCTTTCTGTTTCTCCTACCAAAAAGTTATAATTTATTCCCATTGTACTGTATCTACTCCCCTCACTTCGCAAGCCCATCACCCCTACTGTGGCATAGGCTGCCGACAGCAGTTCATCACTGCCCTCTATGCTGGGCCAGTCTTTTTAGTTGCCCCCAGTGTAGCCCATCGTTGAAGATCCTTCTTCTCCCAGGGATGAGTTCTTTGGAGCTTCTGTTGGCATTTCTGTAGCTCTGGGTTTTTAACGGGATGGGGTTGCTAGACCCAAGCCCAACCCCCCTCCTTTCGCAGTCGGGCTGGGGACTGCCCATGACAGGGTTGTGTACTTGCTGCTCACTCACTCAAATTCTCTAAATGTCTGAAGCCTCTTTGCTGCCTCCTCACAACTCACAATTCCACTTGGCTTTTGTGAACCGCAAGTTTAAAATGTTATCCTTGTAGTCGTCAGTACTTACCTACCCCATTGACTTAAAAATAATTCAATCAGCACTGGTGTTAAAATTTACATTTGTTATATTATTTGAAGGACTACTTATGAAAAAAATTATTAATTGGCTGTAATGTGCTTTGGGATATAATTTGTTTATGCCAGGTACTTCTATGCCTTTATCATGGACTGAGATTGTGAGATGTTGCTCCACTTAATAGCCAGAAGATGGCAGTGTTGTACAGTTAAGCACAGGTGATTCTACCATTCCAACACACTCAGTAGTTTGACTGCTTAAAGTGTGTCTCATTGAAACCAGGCACTTTGAGAGATAGGACATGTGTGCATGGGTTTAATATTGCTGTATTGGTTCCCTATGTTTCAGGCTAATCCCTCATGTAGTCATAGAGCAATACAGTACGATACAAGCTCTTCAACTCAATGAGTCCATGCTGACTAATTTCCGCTCATTTCCCTCCAGCTGCTCTCCTCCAAGTATCTATTGAAGTTCTTGTCAAATGATGCTATTGTATCTGCTCAATCGCTTACTCATCCCAGATGCTCACCACTCTGTATGAAGAAGTTGCCCTGAGACCCCTTTAAACCTTTCCCCTCTCACCCTATACCTCTGCTCCCCCGGTTTGCTTTTTTGGTTTCCCATACCCTTGGAAAAAGACCCAAAAAACCAGAAATAGGCATCCTGCCCATCAATCATGGCTGATTTATTTTCCCTCTTCAACCTATTCTTCGGCCTTCTTCCCATAATCTTTAATGTCCTTACTAATAGAGAATATATCGACCTCTGCTTTAAATATAACCAATGATTTGACCTCCACAGCCACCTTTGGTATTCCACATATTCACCACCGTTTGACTAAAGAGATTCCTCCTCACCTCTATTCTAAGGGGAAACCCTACGATTCTGAGGCTGTGCAGGAGGGGCTCATGAGAATTATAGGGTAGCCAGGAAGGAGCTTAAGAAAAGACTTAGGAGAGCTCGAAGGGGGCATGAGAAGGCCTTGGCATGTAGGATTAAGAAGAGCCCCAAGGCGTTCTATGCGTATGTGAAGAACAGAAGGATGACAAGAATGAAGGTGGGACCGCTAAAGGATATAGAAGGTAACATGTGCCTGGAGGTGGCGGAGGTTGGGGAGGTCCTAAATGAATACTTTGCTTCAGTATTCACAAGAGAAAAGGACCTTGATCAGGGTGAGGTCGAAATAGAACAGGCCTGTGTGCTGGACAATGTGGAGATTGAGGAAGAAGAAGTGTTGGATCTTCTTAAAAACGTCAAGATTGATAAGTCCCCAGGGCCGGACGTGATATACCCCCAGGTTGCTGTGGGAAGTGAGAGGAGAGATCGCTGGAGCAGTAGCTATGATCTTTGAATCCTCTTTGACTGCAGGGGAGGTGCTGGAGGATTGGAGAATGACAAATGTAGTTCCCTTGTTTAAAAAAGGTAATAGGGAGAATCCTAGAAACTATAGACCGGTGAGTCTTACATCAGTGGTCTGCAAACTACTGGAAAGGATTCTTAAGGATAGGATCTACGAGCATTTGGAGAAGTACAGTCTACTCAAGGATAGTCAACATGGCTTTGTGAAGGGAAGGTCGTGCCTCATGAACCTAATTGAGTTTTTTGAAGAGGTAACAAAAGAAATTGATGAGGGTAAGGCGGTAGATGTGGTCTACATGGATTTTAGCAAGGCATTTGACAAGGTCCCCCATGAGAAACTCAACCAGAAAGTCATGAGGTATTGGATCAGTGGAACCTTGGCTGTTTGGATAAAAAAATTGGCTTAAAGGAAGAAAGCAGAGGGTAGTAGTGGAAGGAAAGTAGTCTGCCTGGAGGTCGGTGACTAGTGGAGTGCCGCAAGGATCTGTCCTGGGACCCCTGCTCTTTGTGATTTTTATAAATGACCTGGATGAAGAGGCGGAAGGATGGGTGAGTAAGTTTGTGGATGACACGAAGATTGGAGGGGTTGTGGATGGAGCTGTAGGTTGTCAAAGGTTACAAGAGGATATAGACAGGATGCAGAGTTGGGCAGAAAAGTGGCAGATGGAGTTCAATCCGGACAAGTGTGAGGTGATGCATTTTGGAAGGAAAACCAGAAGGCTGAGTACAGAGTTAATGGTCGGTTACTTAAGAGTGTGGATGAACAGAGGGACCTTGGGTTCAAATCCATACATCCCTCATGGTTGCTGCACAGGTTGATAGGATAGTTAAGAAGGCCTGTGGGATGCTAGGCTTCATTAACAGGGGGATTGTGTTCAAGAGTAGAGAGGTCATGTTGCAACTCTACAAATCTCTGGTGAGACCACCCTTAGAGTATAGGTTTTCCCCGCCATCTGAAGGTAGAGCGTTCCTATGAAATGGTTCGTAAGCCGGAATGTCGTAAAGTGAAGAAGCAATTACCATTTATTTATATGGGAAAAATTTGTGAGCATTCGCAGACCCAAAAAATAACCTACCAAATCATCCCAGGTAACATATAAAACCTAAAATAACAGTAATATATAGTAAAAGCAGGAATGATATGATAAATACACAGCCTATATAAAGTAGAAATTCTTTTCTGCAATCATTGCTGCACTGTCCACCGTAGCGAAAATCTTACGCAAGTGCTCTCGGCAGAAACACTCTCTCCAGTAACCTTTAAGCTATGAAGCTGCCAAATCATACCAAATAACACATAAAAATACACAGCCTATATAAAGTGGAAATAATGTGTGTACAGTGTAGTATCACTTACTGGAATCGGGAAGACAGTGAGCACACTGATGATGGTGTGTTAGGCTGAGTCGTTGGAGTTGGGGTAGTGGGACACTGGGGTGTCATCTCATCATCATCTGTTTCTATCAGGACAGGCAGGTCATTTTCTATGTCTGCCTGCCTCGATGTTGAAGGTCGAGGTTCGTCGTCTGCTGTGGCTGATGTGGAAGGCTTGAAAAACGACAGTATGCTTGACTGCTTAGCCTCGCGCATTTTTCTATCATACAGTTCTTTGTAAGCACTCAAACCATCCTGCAAATATACCCTAAATCTACGTACCCTTTCAAAATTTAAAAAGTCGTACTTTTCTGCAATCATTGTTGGCAATTGCAGTGAAAATCTCATGCAGTTGCTTCATGTTCAGTTCCTGAACGACTTCACTTTCGGTCCGTTCACTACTGCATTCAGTTTTGATTGTTATCCTTTCCTCTTCCAATTGCATCAGCTCTTCATCTATCAGTTCTTGGTCATGGGACGCCAAAACCTCTTCAATATCATCTTTGTCAGCTTCCACAAGCCAAACTCACTTTGTCCTTACTTCGTTCACCATGATCAAAACGCTTAATTATGTCTAGTTTAACGCTAAGTGTAATACCCTTACAAGCTCTTCTAGGCTTTTCGGATACCTTAGAACTCATCTTGCGAACGGATGCTCAAAATAAATCGACGTAAAGCACAGATGCTTACAGGCACGTGTTTAAGCAATGCCAGCTAGAATGCGGTTCCGGGGGAGGAGCTCGGCTGCTCGGGGCGCGCACTGCCTTTTTTCATAACAGTGAAAACACCTTTTGTTAGCAAAAATGGGTAACTAATGTAGGTCTTTTGTAACAGTGAGGTGTCGTAAAGCGAACGTTCAAAAAGCGGGGGACGCCTGTATTGTGTTCATTTCTGGGCACCTCATTATAGGAAGGATGTGGAAGCTATGGAGAGAGTGCAGAGGAGATTTACCAGGATGTTGCCCGGATTGGAAAACAAGTCTTATGAGGCAAGGTTAGCAGAGCTGCAACTTTTCTCTTTGGAGCGTAGAAGGATGAGAGGGGACTTGATAGAGGTCTACAAGATTATGAGAGGCATAGAGGGGTGGATAGCCAGTACCATTTCCCAGGGCATGAATAGCAGACACCAGAGGGCATATGTACAAAGTCAAGGGAGGGAAGTTTAGGGGAGACATCAGGAGTAAGTTTTTTACACAGAGGGTTGTGAGTGCCTGGAATGACTTGCCAGAGATGGTGGTGGAGGCTAAAATATTTAAGTATTTAAGAGCCTCTTGGACAGGCACATGGATGAGGGCTACAGGGTAGTGTGGGTTATGTAAGGAATATATGGGTTGGCACAACATCGAGGGCCGAAGGGCCTGTGCTGTAGTGTTCTAGTGCCCTCTGGACCTGGACTCCTACTATTGAAAACATGCTCTCCATTTCCATTTTATCCAGGTCTTTTAAAATTCATTTGGTTTCAGTGAGAACTCCCTCATTCTTCTAAACTCAAGTGAGAAAAAGCCCAGTGCTATAAAACACTCCTCATATGTTATCCCTTTCATTCCTGGGATCATACTTGTAAATCTCTTCTGGACCATCTCCTTAGATTCCTCCTTAGATATGGGGCTCAAAACTGCTCACAATTCTCCAAATATGGTCTGTCAGGCACCTTATAAAGCTGCAGCATTATATTGTTGCTTTTATATTCTAGTCCTCTCAAAGCGAATGCTAACATTACATTTGCCATCCTTACTACCAACTTAATCTGCAAGTTAACCTTTTAGTGAATCCTGCACTAGACTCCAAAGTCCCCTTGCACCTCTGATTTCTGAATTTGCTCCCCATTGAAAAAATGGTCTATGCCATTATTCTTCCTCCCAAAGTGCATGACCATACACTTCCCAACATTGTATTCAATCTGCCACTTCTTTGCCCATTCTCTTAATCTGTCCAAGCACTTCTGTAGACTCCCTACTACTTGCCTCTCCACCATATCCTGCAGAATGTTTGACGTAGGTAATGGGATAAAATTACAGGTAACTAGAAAGCAGGTGATCCTTTTGGGATGACGCAGTAAGGTAAGGCAACATACATTACGTTGGAGAATATTGAGCAGTGAACAGGAAGCGAGACCTTGGAGTACTTGAAGTAGTGGGACAAGTGTATGGGGTTCTGAAAAAGTTAAAGTTTACTGTCATTCAACTATGCATATGTATACCGCCAAATGGAACGGTGTTCTTCCGAACTAAGGTGCACAACACAGTACATATACATAACTCACACACAAAATGCATAAATTAATATATTTTGTGGGGTCAAAGAGATTGTTGGACGGTTGTGAAGGATCATTGACAATGTTAATGGCTCTGCAAGTACAGTACTCCTGAAAAGGACATGTAGAGTACTTTGTTAGGTAAGGTACAGATTTATACTGAAACAGCCTGATGTTGGGGAGACCTTCTTCACCAATAAAACACTTGTAGCACATTGAATTCGCAAGCATGATATTGAAAGATGACTTTTAAAAATCTTAGAGTCACAGACCAGTACAGAACAGAACCTGGCCCTTCAGCCCATCTAGTTCAGAAGAACTGTTATTCTAGCTAGTCCCATAGACCCGCACCCAGACCAATGCTCTTCGTACTCCTCTCATCCATACACCTCTCCAAACTTCCCTCAAGTGGTCCAGTTGAACCCGCATCTACAATTTCCATTGCCGCTCGATTCACACTCACACCATCTGAGTGAAGAAGTTCCCCCCAGCTTCCTCTTAAATATTTCACTTTTCACCCTTAACGTATAACGTCTAGTTCTAATCTGGCCTTAACTGAGGGGAAAAAAGCCTACTTGCATTTACCCTATCTATGCCCCACATCATTTTGAATACCTGTATCAAATCTCTCCGCATTTCCTCATGTTCCAGGGAATAAATTCCGAAATCTTGAGCCTTCCCTTGGCAATCAGAGATTAAGATTGACGAGGGCTACATGTTAGGTTTGTGTCTTTCTCCGCATGTCCACAACTCAAAGAGAGTTAGTGCCTGGACTTGATTGATGTACTGAATGGATATTACAGACCATATTTGGTGTCAGATTGAAATTTGTATATGGTATTGAAGGGTGAGTCTTGATACAATCAGTACTTGCTGATTTAAAATATATCTACATTTAATTTGCAAACGATGGTTAAAGTTCAGCATGTGCACGTTAGAAAGAATGTACAATGGTAGTCTCACATTATCATTGCTTTGCCATTTTGATTAGCCCTTGTATAAAGAACTTGTTCTTTAAACAAAGATTAATTATGTTAGCTGAATCTGTGGCGTGTTTTGTTCTCCTTTGCAGAAAGCTATGGCAGAAACCTTCTATCTGTCCAACATTGTACCTCAAAATTATGAAAACAATGCTGGCTTCTGGAACCGGTGAGCATCAAAATTTCCTAAATTTATACTTCAATCATGTGACCATTATTTTCTTAGGTAGACCTTTGGTTTAAGGGTCACTTGCTTCCTCTCCAGTTCTGCAGTGATGCAACATTGGTGCTTCTACTGCAAGTGTGACAGGAGTTGCTTGATAATCTGGGAAGAGGGGTGGATAATTAGAAAGGAGGAGAATGGAGAATCTCTTCTGTTAGTGCTGGACTTCCTTCTCCTCCCAATAACATCCAGCTTTCTCGGTGCCACCCTGAATATGCTTTTCCTTTTTTTTTCTTTTTTTTTAATTTTATTTTTATTTGGATAAGGAATTCACAATTATCATGTACTTTTTTCACACATATAACCTTTTTCATTTTTTTATATGTATAAAACTACAATTATTTATACATTCTTAAGTACACATTGAGATGATATAAAAGGAAAATAAACATTTAAATAGATAATTATGTACTGTGGTAAATCTAACCTATTAGGCTAAGTAATGAAATTAGTTGTTAAGAAAAATGGTAATAATAGTTTCCATACAACCCTTCTGGACCATTTCCACTGGTCCAAAATGTTGCATACAAGCCTATATACCAACCATTGTAGGTGCTTATATCCCATTTGTTCGTGCTTGTTCCTGCCTGCAGACGTAATTATCCAATCCCTATGTACTTATTTACTTAATTTTTTCATTTTTTTTTATCCCTTTCCCAAATCTTTCCCTTTACTTGTATTAATTCTCTATTTTCCAAAAAAGAAACAACAAACATTTAGACTAGGGGTGCTTACGTTAGCAATATTACTGTGTTGATGAGAAGAGCAATATAAATCATTAGGAGAGTCATCTAAAGTCTGCTCGCATTGGGGTTATATATTCAATCCATTTATTCCAGATTTGATAAAATGTTTCTTTTTGAGTTCTCAGGGAGTAAGTCAACTTTTCCATTTTAAATATTTCCAAGATAATTTCGTACCAATCTTCTAATGTAGGTGGTATTGGATTTAGCCATTTTCTAGTGATTGATTTCTTACTTGCCGCTAAGAGGGCCTGCAGCAACTTTATATCTTCCTTCTGTTCAAGGAACAATACATGCCCCAAATAGAGCGTCTCAAAGTTCAGAGGTATCTGGGACCTAAGTACCTTAACTAATGTTCTATGAATACCTTCCCAAAATAGACTTAATTTAGGGCAATCCCAGAAAATATGAAAATGATTTGCCTCCTTGGAGCCGCACCTTCTCCAACACATCACATTTGTATCTTTATATTTTTCCTGATATGGGGTCTTGAAGTATCTTATAATGTTTTTCCAACAATGTTCTCTCCAAGTCAAAGAATTAGTCGAGGACCATTGAAAGCTGCAGATTTTCCCCCAAGCCTCCTCTGAAAGTACCAACCCCGCTTCTTTCTCCCACTTCTCTTTAATATACAGTGTATTTACATTTTTAGCATGGGAGAGTGCATTATATAGGCGAGAAACTGATTTACTAGGTATTGAACTGCAAGCCGAATTCAGAATCTTGAAAAATTCTTATTCTACTGTTGATAGGTCTGTATATCTACAACTCTGGTTAACATAGTTTCATATTTGAAGGTACCTAAAAAAGTCATTATGTTCTAGGCCATGTTTGTCCTGCAGGATTTGGAAACTTTGTAATACTCTTTTATCTATAAATGAGAGGTAGGTTGTAAGACCTTTCTTTATCCATAGCTCAAATCTTTTATCTCCTCTGTTGGGAAGGAATTCGGTATCATATGCACACCATCTAAAGAGTTTTAGCATGTTATTAATTCCACATGAATTAACCACCTTCTGCCATACTTTTAATGTAAGATTTATCCAAGCATTATTAAATTTTTCCAACTGGGCCATCAATCCTTTGTCAGCTATTGAGGCCTGAAGAGGAAAACTGTCAACTAATCCAAATTCTATTTCCTTCCATCTAGCCTTATATTCCCTATTACACCAATATAACAGAGGGGTTATCTGTGAGGCATAAAAATAATTTCTCAGGCAAGGAAGAACCATACCTCCTCTTTCCTTCCCTAACTGTAAGGTGTTATATCGAATTCTAGGTTTCCTTCCTTGCCAAATGAAGCGGGAAATCCATTTGTCCCATTCCCTGAATTGATTATCATCCACCTCCACTGGTAAAGTACGGAAAAGATATAATAACCGAGGAAGAATATTCATTTTTATAGTATTTATCCTTGAATTTAAACTTAAAAAGGGGATAAGATTCCATCTATGCATATCTGCTTTTATCTCTGAGATTAATGGCCCATAATTTACCTGTGACAGTGTTGAAAGATCCTTCGGCAGGGTTATTCCTAAATATTTTAATGATTTAGCTTCCCACTTAAGATCGTATGTATCCTGCAATTTTTTGGATGGTGTATAATTTAGGGACATAACCTGCGTTTTCTTTACATTTATTTTATAACCTGATATTTTCCCAAAGTCATCCAACAGTGTAAACAATCCTATAAATGATTTTTCTGGTTCACTCAGATAGACCAAAACATCATCTGCGAATAACGCCACTTTCTGTTCAATCCCTGCCACCTTGATACCTTTTACGATTTTGCTCTGTCTTATTAGTTGGGCAAGTGGTTCAATATATAGCGCAAAAAGGAGAGGAGAAATTGGGCATCCCTGTCTAGTGCCTCTCTCTAAATTGAAGGAGTCAGAGAGGTCCCCATTTATCTTAATTCGGGCTGTAGGGCTGTCATATAGAGTCTGAATTACTTTAATAAACCTTTCTTGAAAGCCGAATCTTCCTAACACTCTGTATAGGAATGCCCAACTAACCAAATCAAAAGCTTTCTCAGCGTCCAATCCTACTACCATTGTCTCTGTCTCGTTCTTATTAACCTGTTCTAATATGTGCAGAGTTCTCCTTATGTTGTCCTGTGTTTGTCTTTGTTGAATAAATCCAGTCTGGTCTAAATGGATTAGGCCAGGTAAAAGCTTTTCCAATCTGCGCGCTAATATAGATGTAAATAGTTTGTAATCTAAATTAAGAACACTAATTGGCCGATAATTGCCACATTCTAGTTTATCTTTACCCTCCTTAGGAATAACTGAAATAATCGCTTCTCTCCAGGAGGGTGGAGTTTCTCCTCTCTGCAAGATCCAATTAAAGGTGTTAAGTAGTAATGGGGCTAACTGTGTCTTCAGGGACTTGTACCACTCTGAGGTAAACCCATCAGAACCCGGGGACTTTCCAGCCTTTAACCTAGAGATGGCCACGTTCAGTTCTTTGACAGTTACTGGTTCTAATAAACTTTCATTTTGTAAATCTGTAAGTTTAAGTAGATCTAAAAAATTCAATACACTGTCTATATAGGGCTCATTGGGGGCCCGGGGTTGGGAGTACAGCTCTCGATAAATATGTTTCAAAACTCTCTTGAATTTTCCCTATTGTACTCTCCACAAGCTTTGTCTTTGGATTCTTTATTTTATGAATTGTATTGTCTGCTTGTTGTTTTCGTAATTTATATGCTAATAATCTAGCTGATTTACCTCCTACTTCATAATTCTTTTGTCTCAGGTAAAGAAAATTTCTTTGAGTTTCCAACGTATAAATATCATCAATTTCACTTTGCAATTTCCTAATTTCCTGTTTTCGATTTGAATTACTTTTGTTGCTATCTACAACTTGAAGTTGTTTTAATTTTCTTTGAAGGTCTGCTAATTTTTGTGCATTGATTTTTTTCATGTGAGTAGTAATGGAAATAATTTTCCCTCTCAGTACAGCTTTCAATGTATCCCATAAAATCACTGGTGATGTTTCTCCCGTGTCATTAAGGTCTAGATATTCTTTGATTTCTCCCCTTAATCTCTCCATTACTTTCGGGTTATTGAGTATATGTGAGTTTAGCCTCCATAGTGTGTTCCTCATTTTCCTTTCCAGGATTAGAGACATAGAGACTGGGCTATGATCCGACAGATCAATTGTTGCAATATTACAGTTTTTTATCCTGAGTCTATCTGTATTAAAGATAAAGAAATAGTCTATCCTTGAATAGGCTGAATGAGGGAAAGAGTAATATGTATAATCTTTACTAGTAGGGTGTAATTCCCTCCAGACATCTATAATTCCCAACTCCTCCATCAATGAATTCACTTTCCGAGTCAGAGGTTTATTCTGAGTAACTATTCTTGAAGAATCTAATATAGGATTTAATCTAATATTAAAATCCCCTCCACAAATTACTACCCCTCGAGAACTGACCATTAGGTCAAAAATGTGTCTATAAAATGACCATTCACTACCTGGAGGAGCATAAACATTCAGCAATGTTATTTCTGTACCTTCTATTCTTCCTGTGATTTTTACAAACCGTCCTTCTTTGTCTCTAGTCTCTGAAATATGTTCATAATTAAGAGTACTTGATATTAAAGTAGCTACCCCTCTATATGATGAATAAAATACATGCTTAAAGCCCATTCTTTTTAATTTTCCATGTTCAGATTGGCTCATATGTGTTTCCTGGAGGAAAGCTATTTGTGCCCTCTCTTTTTTCAATTTAGACATAATCTTATTTCTTTTAATTGGATTCAAAACCCCATTAACATTATAGGAAATTATTTTTACCAATTCAGTTTGCATTTTTCTCTAGTAGAAAAAAAGCACTCTCCTTTTCTAACCAAACAGTAAGCAATCCCTTCTCAACAGTAAACCAAGACATATAACCACACCCTAGACATTTCTGAACGTATAACATTTGAAAATTTTTCCCGACTTCCCACAGTGAGGCCTGGGCACCGACCCGCCTCAGTTCAGAGGGATAACCTCTGTCTTCACCCTGTGTTAGAGGGCCCTCAGCAGTTTGAATAATCATAGAGAATTTTCTCCTATTTATGTCTCGACCATATTGCTATCATTCAAGTTATTCCGCCTAGTTTATTTTCAGTTACCAGTTTTCATTTTACTTTTAAGTCCGATTTACTCTTTTCAGTCATTTCTCTTAATTAATCTGTATTCTCTGTACATTCGCGTCTGAATATTTGCAGCTTTTCCTTGTAGTTTGACACTCTGGTTCGAGTGGAGCGTCCTCGCCCCACTAACTGCCACGACTTCTGCCGAATCCTCTCCAGTAGCGACTCCGGTTGGGTGATAACTTTAATAGGTAGTCCCTGGTCCGCCAGGTCCGACGTTGCCTCCTCCACCGTAGCGTAAGTTTTTGTCCCTTCGTCGTAAAAGACTCTCAGCCGAGCTGGATACAGGGTCTGGAATCTGATGTTGTTTTCCTTCAGGACTCTCCGTGTTTCCGTATATTCCTTCCGTCTGGCAAGAATCCCCGGTGCGTAGTCGTGGTCTAAACTGATTTTGCAGTTGTTCCACGTGAAACCTTTCTTTTGCCATGCTCTTTTAAGCACCTCTTCCTTCGTTCTGTAACTGAGAAATCTGATCAGAATCGATCTGGGCTGGGCGCCTGCCGGGGGCTGTGGTGCCAACGCGCGGTGAGCCCTTTCTATCTGTAAGTCTTTTGCGGCCGGTATATCAAGGTTCTCTCTAAGCAGCTTCTCCACGAAGGGAATCATCAATCCGGGTTTACCTTCGGTTCCTTCGGGAACTCCGTAGATCCTCACATTTTCCCTCCTCGAGCGGCCACCTTGATCTATTAGTTTCCACTGGAGTTGGTCTTGTAGCTTCAGCATTTCTGCTATCACTTCCTCGGCGTTTTGTAGCTTCTCTTCAATTCCAACAATCCTCGCTTCGGCTTCATCTATCCGCGAGTTAGTTTTTACTATTTCTCCTTTAATATCTTCCAGCTGTTTGCTGTTATCTTGTCGGAACTCGCGAATCTCTCCGAGAATCAAAGACAGAGTCACCGGTTCCCCCTCATTATCTCCGTCCTGGCTTGCCGTGGGGGAGCTAGGCCCTTCGCCTTGCTGCATCTCTTTATGTTTATCAGCCTTCGAAGCGGACTTTTTATTCTTGTTCTTAGACATCATCCTTGCCCCTTTTATTAATATAGTTATGCAATATTAAGTATTTGTCTAAATTCGATTTTGGGGCAGTTTACCTTCTTTTTTGTCGAGAGACCTTTTCCTTACGCCGCCATTCCCTTGATGACCCGGAGGTCGAATCTGAATATGCTTTTCCATACTGACTGATCGTATGCCAGGATCTCCCACAAGTTAATCAGGGTGTTCCACTTCAAGGAGGATTTGGTAACATCATATAGAGACTACAGTTCAGAAATAGACCTCTTAGTCCATTTAATCCATGCCAAACTGTTGTTCTGCCTAGTCCCATCAACATGTACCTGGACTATAGCCCTCCATATCCTACCCATTCATTCTCTATCCACACTTCTCCTAAGTGTTGCAATCGAACCCATAACGGTTGTTTCCACGAGCAGCTAGTTCCACATTTGCACCACCTGCTGAGTGAATAAATTCCTCCGCAGGTTCCCCTTAAAACTTTTACCTTTCACCCTTCCCCTGTGATTTCTAGTTATACTCACACCCAACCTCAGGGGAAAAAGCCTGCTTGCTTTTATCCTATCTATACGCCTCAAGATTTTGTATACATTTATAAAGTCTCCTCTCATTCCTTTGTGCTTCAGAGAATAAAGATCGAACCTATTCAAACTTTCCCTATAACTCAGGTCCTTAAGTCCCAGTAACATCCTTGTAAATATTCTCTTTCAATTTTATTGATACCTTTCCTGTCGGTAGGTGACCAGAACTGCTCACAATACTCCAAATTCAGCCTCACCAACGTCTGATATAACTTCAACATGAGGTCCCAACTCCTGCATTCTTTTTGTCTTGTCGTAACAGAACTCAAGAGAAGTGATTGTTTTGGGAAGCTGATGTTGAGTACGAGAGTGACGTGGATTTTTTGTGTGATATGTGCATCACCGGGAAGGCATTTGTTGGCCACTCCTAACTGCCTTTGAGAAGCTGGTGGTGACCCTCTGCCTCGAACCGTTGCAGTTTTTCTGGTGAAGGTATTGCCGCAGTGCTATCGGGTAGAGAATTCCAGGATTTGAAGGAATGATGATGTTTCCAAATTGATGGTGCGCAACATGAAGGGAATCACTTGTGCTATAGTCATAGTACAGGTTGAGTACCCCTTATCCGAAAATCTCCAAAATCCACATTTTTTTTTGACTATACAATGTCACAAATGAAAAATTCCACAAGATGTACAGGTCTCTCTGCATTGCAGACGGTTCTGAGATATGACCAGAAAATTTAAAAAATAGAAAAATACTACATAAAGTGAAAAATGAAGATCTTGATCATCCCATCTACCTGCACCCGGTCCATCTCATCCACGTACATATCCAAACTTTTCTTAATGTTATAATTGAACCCACATCCACCACCACAGCTGCTGCTTATTTCACACTTGCCCCACCTTCTGTGTGAAGAAGTTTCTCCTCAGATTCCCCTTAAATATTTCATCTTTCATCCTAAACCTATGACCTCTAGTACTCTTCTCACCCAATCTGAGTGGGGAAAAGCTGGTGTGCGTTCATCCTAACTATAACCCTCATAATTTTGAAGACCCCTCCCCCCCCATTCTCTTGAACTCCAGGGAATAAAGTCCTAACCTATTCAGTCTTTCACTATAATTTAGGTCCTAAATTCCTGGCAACATCCTTGTAAATTTTCTTTGCAATCTTTCAGTCTTCTTTAATATAGACATCCTTTGCCACATCTGAAACTTCCATTGGTCATGATGGCAAACTGGTTCCGTGTTAGTAAGCTGAAGGGTCGTGAGCCATTTGCTAATTCCGCTGGGGGAATCGATCATTCGGGATTGATGCTGCATAGGCTTGCTCATTAAACTGGCAATCTGCTGCTCAGCATTCCTCATTCAGTGTGACAGTGTCAGTCAAAGCTTCCAATTTCTCAGGCTGTCGTAGCAGAGTGGTATTCAGATCTGCCCCAACAGGATTGTCTATGAAGGCCCTGCCATTCCAGATCCCTATCTTCATGCTGAGCCATGGAAGTTGCTGATCTTTTAAAATGGGGTAGGCATTGCAGCCTTCACAGATCAAGGTTGCTGTCCAGTGGCAATGGTAACATATTTACTGGTGAACACTGCTGCGTGGTTATTAATGCTCGCACATAACCATTCGTGTGTATACACACAGGTGCCCCTTGGCAAGTGCAAATTCATTCGCATGGGCTAGGGTACATACTCCTTGCCCATTGCTTCCCTCCTTTCTTCTCATCCAGCCCCCAGCTCCTGAGCCCTGCCACATATCGGGCCCTATTACTGGGCCCAATCCTCCATCCACACAGCACCGTATGTTCCTGGCTCCAGCTCTGCTTGTGTGTTGGGCTCAAAGAGAAATACGGTCATACAGCACAGAAGCATCTCCATAAATCCTCCAGGTCAACGCCTATCTGTCCATAATAATCCCATTGACCAACCCTTACGGAGTGGTAGTTGCCTCTCTTAACCCGGGGTAGTCGTTGTCCACCAGCTACCACACAGGCTTCACAGAGCAAGGTCTCTAAGGAACCTCTAGTTGCATATTGGAAGAATAAAGTGAAGCTTCTTCATGTCACTCCCTTGTTAATGATCAGCCCTTCATTTTAAGACTGTAACCTAGATTCTGGATACATACAGAACGTGGAGCAAAACTGAAAAGCAATAGGTCCTTCAGCCCACAATGTCTGCACCAAATACAATGCTAAACACTTCTGCCTTTACATGCTCTGTTCTCTGCATATTGATATGTGCTTATCAAATGCCATTATCATATCCAGGCACCCACTGGCTTCTACGTAAAGGAAACCTGCCCTGCACACCTCATTTAAGTGTTCCTCCTCTCACATTAAATGCAAATCCTCAATAGCATGTGACATTTTCCCCAAGGAGAAAAAATTTGTCTACCCTGTGTACACCTCTTATAATTGTATGTACTGCCATCAGGTTTCCCTTTGGCTTCTGCTGTTCCGGAGGAAGTAACCCAAGTTTGCCCAACCTCTCCTTATAGCTCATACTCTGATCGAGGCAGCATCCTGATAAATATCCTCTGCATCCTTTCTAAAGTCCTTCCTGTAATGGGTGACCAGAATTGCACACAATACTCCCAACTGTGATCTAACCAAAGTTTTATCTCAGTGCAGTGCCTTATTCTTACATTCAAAGCCCTGACCAATGAAGGCAGGCATTGTTTACTACCCTGTCTACCTACGTGGCCACTTTTGGGGAGCTGTGGACTTGGACCCCAAGATCACTCTACACCAGGGGTCTCAACCTGGGGTCCACGGAACTCTTGCTTAATGGTGTTGGTCCATGGCTTAAAAAAGTAAGGGAGCCCCTGCCCTTTTAGGCTCCTGCCGTTAACTGTAGACTTTCCCGTTGCCCTTCGCACTTGCTCAGGGTAATTTCATCTGTCATTTATCTGCCCATATTCTGTATTTTGCTGTATCCTGCGACAACCTTCTTAACTCTTCACAATTCCACTAGTCATACAAACATGCTAACTGATATGCTAACACACCCATCTATATTTTCATTCAATTATTAAAACAGTGGCCACTTAATTAGGTACAGGAATGGAATCCACTGTAGTCTACTGCTCCTGTTTCATTATCAAGGTATTTTTGCCCAAAGAACTGTTGGTCATGGATATTTTTTGCTTACCACACCATTCTCTATAAATTCTAGAGACTATTGTGAAAATCCCAGGAAATCAGTAGTTTCTGATATACTCAAACCACCCCGTCTGGCACCAACTATCATTCTACAGTCAAAGTCACTTAGATCACATTTCTTCCTCATTCTGCTGTTTGATCTGAACAGCAACCGAACCTCTTGACCATGTCTGCATGCTTTTATGCATTGAGGTGCTGCCACATGATTGGCTGATTAGATATTTGTATTAATGAGCAAGTATACAGGTGTACCTAATAAAGTGGCCACTGAGTGTATAAATCACAAACAACAGAAGCCCCAGGAATACCACTGGTCACGGACACCCAGCTGGAATAGCATCCCTTCACTGGTACCCTCAGACCTCAGACGTGGAGAAGCATTAACACTACATTTACCATGTCAAGCCACTTAAGAATTGTATGCATTCAGTAGCCTCGTTTCTCACATCTGAAAGGTGGAGGATGTGCCAGGAATCTTCTGAGGTATCCCAAAAAGATGACAAGTCAGATTGCTACAACTACAGAGGGTCTCTTTCTGCCTCAGGAAAAGTCATTGCAAGGAGATGACAGTTAAATGTCAGCCTCCATTCTGTATTTCTCATCACAACAGTTGCATCCTGAGTGATGGGGACCTGCTTTTCAACACTGTAGCCCTATTCGGCCTGGGCTTTGACCTGACAGGGCATCTCAGGCAAGTCTGATGCTGCCACCCCAAGGTCGTCACACTTTCACAGAAGCCAAGAGAACGGTTAATAAGAAATGAAACTATTTCAGTTTGAGTCAGGTGCATTGTCCCAACTTTTACAGGGGCAATGGTTAGTTAACACAAATATAACTGAGTTAATTCAGTCTTACTGATAATAGGGACTGCAAGCTACTAATTTGCACACCACACTGCTAAATGAAGGAATGGGGCCATTTTTTTTTGTTATCAGGACAGGAAAAATAAGATTGGACTGATATGGCACCAAATCATGAATCACATTGGCCTGGAAAATCCCAAGATCATGTCTGGATTTGTTTTTTTAAACTATGCTCTTGTAACTAAAGAGAACCCATTCATTCCTTCTTTTAACAGTATCATAGAACATTACAGTGCAGTGTAGGCTAGTTGGCCCTCTGTGGTGCCAACCTTATCAGGATCAGTTTTAATATTACTGACATATGTTGTGAAATTTGTTTTTTGAGCAGCAGGTTAATTAAAAAATAAATGTTTAAAAATAATGACATATACATTAAATAAGAAATATATTAAATAAGTAGTGCAAAAAGTGAGCAAAAAGTAGTGAGGTAGAGTTCACTGTCCATTCAGAAATCTGATGGTGGAGGGGAAGAAGCTAGAAACATAGAAAACATACAGCACAATACCGGCCCTTCAGCCCACAAAGCTGTGCCGATCATGTCCCTACCTTAGAACTACCTAGGCTTTACCCATAGCCCTCTAGTTTTCTAAGCTCCATGTAGCCATCCAGGAATCTCTAAAAAGACCCTATTGTTTCCGCCTCCACCACCACCGCCGCCGGCAGCCCATTCCATGCACTCACCACTCTCTGCGTTAAAAAAAAAACTTACCCCTGACATTTCCTCTGTACCTACTTTAAAACTATGCCCTCTCGTGCTAGCCATTTCAGCCCTGGGGAAAAGCCTCTGACTATCCACATGATCAATGCCTCTCATTATCTTGTAGACCTATCAAGTCACCTCTCATTCTCTGTCGCTCCAAGGAGAAGAGGCCGACTTCAGTCAACGTATTCTCATAAGGCTTGCTCCCCGGTCCAAGCGACATCCTTGTAAATCTCCTCTGCACCCTTTCTATGGTTTCCATGTCCTTCCTATTGTGAGGCAACCAGAAATGAGCACAGTACTCCAAGTGGGGCTGACCAGGGTCCTGTATAGCTGCAACATTACCTCTCAGCTCTTAAACTCAATCCTACGACTGATGAAGGCCAATACATCGAATACCTTGTTAACCACAGAGTCACCCTGCGTAGCAGCTTTGAGTGTCCTATGGACACGGACCCCAAGATCCCTCTGATCCTCCATACTGCCAAGAGTCTTACCATTAATAGTATATTTTGCCATTGAACCACCTCACACTTACCTGAGTTGAACTCCATCTGTCACTTCTCAGCCCAGTTTTGCATCCTATCAATGTCCCGCTGTAACCTCTGACAGCCCTCCACACTATCCACAACACCCCCAACCTTGTGTCATCAGCAAACTTACTAACCCATCCCTCCATTTCCTCATCCAGGTCATTTATAAATGAGTAGGGGTCCCAGAACAGACCCCTGAGTCGCACCACTGGTCACCAGCGTCCATGCAGAATATGACCCGTCGACAACCACTCTTTGCCTTCTATGGGCAAGCCAGTTCTGGATCCACAAAGCAATGTCCCCTTGGATCCCATGCCTCCTTACTTTTTCAATAAGCCTTGCATGGGGTGCCTTATCAAATGCCTTGCTAAAATCCATATACACTACATCTATGGCTTTACCTTCATCAATGTGCTTAGTCACATCCTCAAAAAATTTAATCAGGCTCATAAGGCACAACCTGCCTCTGACAAGGCCATGCTGACCATTCCTAATCATATTATGCCTCTCCAAATGTTCATAAATCCTGCCTCTCAGGATCTTATCCATCAGCTTACCAACCACTGAAGTAAGACTCACTGGCGTATAATTTCCTGGGATATCCCTACTCCCTTTCTTGAATAAGGGAACAACATCCGCAACCCTCCAATTCTCCGGAACCTCTCCCGTCCTCATTGATGATGCAAAGATCGTTGCCAGAGGCTTAGCAATCTCCTCCCTCGCTTCCCACAGTATCCCGTCCAGTCCCGGTGACTTATCCAACTTGATGCTTTCCAAAAGCTCCAGCACATCCTCTTTCTTAATACCTACATTCTCAAGCTTTTCAGTCCACTGCAAGTCATCCCTACAATCGCCAAGATCCTTTTCCGTAGTGAATACTGAAGCAAAGTATTCATTAAGTACCTCTGCTATTTCCTCCGGTTCCATACACACTTTTCCATTGTCACACTTGATTGGTCCTATTCTCTCATGTCTTATCCTCTTGCTTTTCACATCCTTGTAGAATGCCTTGTGGTTTTCCTTAATCCAGTCCGCCAAGGCCTTCTCATGGCTCCTTCTGGCTCTCCTAATTTCATTCTTAAGCTCCTTCCTGCTAGCCTTATAATCTTCTAGATTCATATCATTACCTAGTTTATTGAACCTTTCGTAAGCTCTTCTTTTCTACTTGACTAGATTTACAACAGCACCACGGATCTTGTACCCTACCACCCTTTCCATGTTTTATTGGAACGTACCTACTCAGAACCCCACGCAAGTATCCCCTGAACATTTGCCACATTTCTTCGGTACATTTCCCTGAGAACATCTTTCTAATTTATGCTTCCAAGTTCCTGCCTGATGGCCTCATATTTCCTCTTACTCCAATTAAACATTTCCCTAACTTGTCTGTTCCTTTCCCTCTCCAATGTTATGGTAAAGGAGATAGAATTGTGATCACTATCTCCAAAATGCTCTCCCACTGAGAGATCTGACACCTGACCAGTTAATTTCCCAATACCAGATCCAGTACAGCCTCTCCTCTTGTAGGCTTATCTACATACTGTGTCAAGAAACCTTCCTGAACACACCTAACAAGCGCCACCCCATCTAAACCCTTCACTCTAGGGAGATGCCAATCAATATTTGGGAAATTAAAATCTGCTACTGCAACAACCCTATTATTATTACTTCTTTCCAGAATCTGTCTCCCTATCTGCTCCTCAATGTCCCTGTTACTATTGGGTGGTCTATAAAAAAACACCCAGTGGAGTTATTGACCCCTTCCTATTCCTAACTTCCACCCACAGAGACTCCGTGGACAACCCCTCCGTGCCTTTCTCCTTTTCTGCAGCCGTGACACCATCTCTAATCAACAGTGCCACGCCCCCACCTCTTTTGCCTTCCTCCCTATCTTTTCTGAAACATCTAAAGCCTGGCACTTGAAGTAGCCATTCCTGCCCTTGCACCATCCAAGTCTCTGTAATGGCCACAACGTCATAGCTCCAAGTGCTGATCCACACTCTAAGCTCATCCGCTTTATTCATAATACTCATCGTATTAAAATGGACACATCTCAAACCATCGGACCGAACGTGTCCCTTCTCTATCACCTGCCTAACCTCCCTTCGTACTGTCTCCAAACTTTGTCTATTTGTGAGCCAACCTTCCTTTCCTCCGCCACTTCAATTCGGTTCTCATCCCCCAGCAATTCCAGATTAAACTCTCCCTAATAGCCTTAGCAAACCTTCCCGCCAGGATATTGGTCCCCCTCGGATTCAAGTGCAACCTGTCCTTTTTGTACGGGTCACACCTGCCCCAGAAGAGGTCCTAATGATCCAGAAATCTGAATCCCTGCCCCCTGCTCCAATCCCTCAGCCACACATTTATCATCCACCTCATTCTATTCCTATACTCACTGTCACGTTGCACAGGCAGTAATCCCAAGATTATTACCTTTGTGGTCCTGCTTCTCAACTTCCTTCCTAACTCCCTGTAGTCTTTTTTCAGGACCTCCTCCCTTTTCCTACCTATGTCGTTGGTACCAATATGTACCACGACCTCTGGCTGTTCTTCATCCCACTTCAAGATATTGTGGATGCGATCAGAAACATCTTGGACCCTGGTACCTGGGAGACAAACTACCATCCGCATTTCTTCCCTGCGTCCACAGAATCACCTGTCTGACCCCCTAACTATAGAGTCCCCTATCACTGCTGCCATCCTCTTCCTTTCCTTACCCATCTGAGCCACAGGGCCAGACTCTGTGCCAGAGGTGCGACCACTGTTGCTTCCCCCAGGTAGGCCATCTCCCTCCCAGCAGTATTCAAACAGGAATACTTATTGTTAAGGGGGACAGCCACTGGGGTACTCTCTGGCACCTGCTTCTTGCCCTTCCCTCTCCTGACTGTGACCTACTTCTTTGTCTCCTGTGGTCCCGGGGTGACTACCTGCCTGTAGCTCCTCTCTATCACCTCCTCACTCTCCCTGACCAGACGAAGGTCATCGAGCTGCAGCTCCAGTTCCCTAACGCGGTCTCTAAGGAGCTGCAGCTCGACACACCTGGTGCAGATGTGGTCGTCCGGGAGGCCGGGAGCCTCTAGGACTTCCCACATCTGACACCGAGCACAGAAAACCGGCCACACACACATACTCTCTGTCTTTATTTTAAAGAGATAACCTACCTGGCCTTGACCCTCTATCACCAAAGCCTTCCTACTCTGTCTCCCTTTACTCTGACACCCTCTGTAAATCTGACTTCCTTTTAAATTCTTGATGCTGTTCTCACTGGCTGACCTCCACGCGCTTGCGCAGTCGTGCCCCGTTCAAACTGCTGAAGCTGTTCCTAAAACATTGAGTGTGTGTCTTTGGGCTCCCAAACCTCCTCTCTGCTAGCAATGAGATGTCATGCAAAAAGCACAAAAGATATTGAGGTGGTCAACATGGATTCAATCTGATGGTGGAGAGAAAGAAGCTGTTCCTAGAATGGTGAGTGTGTGTCTTCAGGCTCCTGTACCACCTTGATGGCAGAAGAGGGTATATCCTGGGTGCTGAGGGCCCTTAATGATGAATGCTGCCTTTTTGAGACATCACCTTTTGAAGATGTCCTTGATATTGGGGAAGCCAGTGCTCATGATGGAGATGGCTGAGTTTGCAACCCTCTGCAGTTGTTTCCTATCCTGTGCAGTGGCCCCTCCATACCAGACACTGATGCAACCAGTTTTAACCTATTCTAACCATCTAACCTATTTTTAATCTATTCCAAGATCAATCTACCCTGTCCCTCCTACATAGCCCTCCGTTTTTCTTTCATCCATGTGCCTATCTAAGAGTTTTTAAAATGTCCCTCGTGTATCCATCAGCAACCCCACTACCACCCTTGGTAGGCTATTTAGTAATTAATAACTAAAATGTTAATTAGTAGCTTGCAATCCCTATAATCAGAATGAATGAATGAATGCTTATTCACAATTCGAGATTCTTCCACAAATATTGTATTGTACAAAAGTCTTGGGTACCTTTATATTGCGAAGGTTTTTATACCATTTCCTGCATGGGTTAATTTTAATTTGATTTGAAGTACATGATAGAAGGACAACCATCTCCATTCTCTCTTTATTGGCCCTTGAAACGGCACTTTATTAGGTCCAGGAGAGGAACCTGGTGTGGTATTCTGCTACTGTAGCCCATCCACGTCACGGGGTTCAACGTGTTATGTATTCAGAAATGCTCTTCTGCACATCACTGTTGTAATGTGTCGTTACTTGAGTTACTGTCACTTTCCTGTCAGCTTGAACCAGTCTGGCCGTTCTCCATTGATCTCTTTCATTAGCAAGGCGTTTTTTGCCCACAAAATTGCCACTGACTGGATATTTTATGGTTTTCGCACCGTTCTGTGTAACTCTAAAGACTGTTGTTCATGAAAATCTGAGGAGATCAGCAGTTTCTGAGATACTCAAACCACCCCATCTGGCACCAACAGTCATTTTATGATCAATGTCACTTAGATCACATTTCTTTCCTATTATGATGTTTGGTCTGAACCTCTTGAACATGTCTGAATGCTTTTATGCATTGAGGTGCTGCCACATAATTGGCTAATTAGATACATGCATTAATGAGCAAGTGTGCAGGTGTACCTAATAAAGTGGCTACTGAGTGTAGATCTGTGGGTGGTGCAGTGATTAGAGCTGCTATGTCACAGCTTCAGTGACCCCATTCTCAGCTGATTACTCTGTGGAACTTGCACATTCTCAAGTGGCTTCCTGTGCTACAATGCTGTGATGTGTCATTGGGAAATGATCTGATGCAAGACAGTAAAAGCAATTCCTCAGTCTCAGTGCTGGGGATTTACAGCAAGCAGAAGCACCCATATAATCCAATAAATGAAAAGGTGTTTGATGGCTCTGGGACTGTACACACTGGGCTTTAGAAGAACTGGGGGGTGGAGGAGAGAAATCTCATTGAAACCTGTCAAATATGTGGAGAGGATATTTCCTTAAGTTGGGTAGTCTAGGACCAGCCTCAGATTACAAGGATGTCCCTTTAGAACAGAGTTCAGGAATTTCTTCAGCCAGAGGCTGGAATTCATTGGCACAGATGCCTGTGAGGCCAGGCCATTGTGTATATTTAAAGCGAGGATTGATAGGGTCTTGATTAGTCAGGGCATCATAGGTTATAGGGAAAAGGCAAGAGTATGAAGTTGAGAGGAATCATAAATCTGCCATGATGGAGCAGACTCAATGGGCTGACTGGTTTAATTATGGTTTTATGTGTTATGGTGTTGGCTCGTAGCCAAGTGGTTAAGGTGTTCGTCTAGTGATCTGAAGGTCGCTAGTTGGAGCCTTGGCTGAGGCAGCGTGTTGTGTCCTTGAGCAGGGCACTTAACCACACATTGCTCTGCGATGACACCGGTGCCAAGCTGTATGGGTCCTAATGCTCTTCCCCTGGACAACATCGGTGGCGTGGAGAGGGGAGACTTGCAGCATGGGCAACTGCTGGTCTTCCATATAACCTTGCCCAGGCCTGCGCCCTGGAAACCTTCCAAGGCGCAAATCCATGGTCTCACGAGACTAACGGATGCCTATATGTGTTATGGTTTTATGAAACATTGATCATTTATTTACCTCTGTAGACACTACCTGACCTGCTGAGTTCCTCTAGCATTTTGTGTACATTGCTCAAGATTTCCAGCATTTGTGTATTCTGTTTGCAGGACTCTCTTGCAACTCTGCTTTAGGAAGCACTGCATCTGAGGAACTCTGCTGTGCAGTAAACTGATAGGTTTGGTCGGGCAGGTGTGGAAGGTCTGGGCCTGAGCCACGAGAGACTGCAGGTGCTGGGGTCTGGAGCCAAAAGCATGATGCTAAAGAAACTCAGCAGGTCAGGCTGTGAATGTGGAAGCATAGGGATTGTTGGTATTTCAGGCCGAGCCCCTTCATTGGGATTAAGAGCGCCAAGGGAAGGGAGCCAGATAAAGAGGTGAGGGAGGGGGTAAGGCAGGAGAGTGTGATAGACCAATGCAGCCAAGAGGAGTTTAAACGTGACACGCCTGCAATTAAATAGGTAGTACACTGCCAGCATTTTCCAGTGGGATCTGGGTAGTTCACTTTACCTCTCTGCATTGTTGCTATGTGAGCTGAAGCATTTACGGCATTTCATTTTTTCAGCATTCACATCTTGCTGTATTGCAACACGGTAGCTGAGTGTTCAGCACAATCACTTTACAGTGCCAGCCAGCACAAATGAAGGTTCAATTTCTGCCACTGTCTGTAAGGAGATTGTACGTTCTGTCTGTGAGTGTGTGGACTTCCTGGTGCTCTCACATATGGTTAGGGTTAGTGAATTGTGGGCATGCTACTTTGGTGCTGGAGTGTGGCGACACTTGCAAGCTGCCCCCGGCACGACCCTCGGAATGTGTTAGTCATTGATGCAAAATGACGTATTTGATTGTTTTAGTGTATATGGCAAATAAAGCTAATCTCTCTTTAAGCTCTCATTATTTGGGACCTCTTCTGGGGCAGGTGGGACCTGTACAAGAGAGACGGGTTACACTTGAACTACAGGGGGACCAATATCCTTTCAGGGAGGTTTGTTAGTGCTGTTGGGGAGGCTTTAAACTGGATTTGCAGGGGGATGGGAACCAGAGTGCCAGAGCTGACAGTGTGGCTGGGGTGAAAATAAATGATGTTGAAAGTTCAAGCAAATCCGCTGATAGAAAGGTTGTGAGTGGTGGTAAAAATCTTCTGAGGTGTATATATTTCAATGCTAGGAGTATTGCGGGGAAGGCGGATGAGTTGAGGGCGTGGATTGACATGTGGAATTATGACGTTATAGCAATTAGTGAAACTTGGCTACAGGAGGGGCAGGACTGGCAGCTTAATATTCCAGGGTTCCGATGTTTCAGATGTGATCGAGGCAGAGGAATGAAAGATGGGGGAGTAGCATTGCTTGTTAGGGAAAATATTACAGCAGTGCTCAGGCAGGACAGATTAGAGGGCTTGTCTACTGAGTCCTTATGGGTGGAGCTGAGAAACAGGAAAGGTATGGCCACATTAGTGGGATTGTATTACAGACCACCCAATAGTCAACGAGAATTGGAAGAGCAAATCTGCAGAGAGGTAGCAGGCAACTGCAGGAAACATAAAGTTGTGGTGGTAGGGGATTTTAATTTTCCATATATTGGTTGGGACTCCCATACTGTTAGGGGTCTAGATGGTTTAGAGTTTGTAAGATGTGTTCAGGAAAGTTTTCTAAATCGATATATAGAGGGACCAACTAGAGGGAATGCAATATTGGATCTCCTGTTAGGAAACGAGTTAGGACAAGTGATGGAAGTCTGTGTAGGGGAGCACTTTGGTTCCAGTGATCATAACACCATTAGTTTCAACTTGATCACGGACACGGATAGATCTGGTCCTAGGGTTGAGGTTCTGATCTGGAAGAAGGCCAAATTTGAAGAAATGAGAAAGGATCTAAAAAGCGTGGATTGGGACAGGTTGTTCTCTGGCAAAGGTGTGATTGGTAGATGGGAAGCCTTCAAAGGAGAAATTTTGAGAGTGCAGAGTTTGTATGTTCCTGTCAGGATTAAAGGCAAAGTGAATAGGAATAAGGAACCTTGGTTCTCAAGGGATATTGCAACTCTGATAAAGAAGAAGAGGGAGTTATATGACATGTATAGGAAACAGGGAGTAAATAAGGTGCTTGAGGAGTATAAGAAGTGCAAGAAAATACTTAAGAAAGAAATCAGGAGGGCTAAAAGAAGACATGAGGTTGCCTTGGCAGTCAAAGTGAAGGATAATCCAAAGAGCTTTTACAGGTATATTAAGAGCAGAAGAATTGTAAGGGATAAAACTGGTCCTCTTGAAGATCAGAGTGGTCGGCTATGTGCGGAACCAAAGGAAATGGGGGAGATTTTTTGTGTCTGTATTTACTAAGGAAACTGGCATGAAGTCTATGGAGTTAAGGGAAACAAGTAGTGAGATCATGGAAACTGTACAGATTGAAAAGGAGGAGGTGCTTGCTGTCTTGAGGAAAATTAAAGTGGATAAATCCCCGGGACCTGACAGGGTGTTCCCTCGGACCTTGAGGGAGACTAGTGTTGAAATTGCAGGGGCCCTGGCAGAAATATTTCAAATGTCGCTTTCTACAGGTGAAGTGCCGGAGGATTGGAGAGTGGCTCATGTTGTTCCGTTGTTTAAAAAAGGATCAAAAAGTAACCCGGGAAATTATAGGCCGGTAAGTTTAACGTTGGTAGTAGGTAAGTTATTGGAGGGAGTACTAAGAGACAGAATCTACAATCATTTGGATAGACAGGGACTTACTAGGGAGAGTCAACATGGCTTTGTGCGTGGTAGGTCATGTTTGACGAATCTGTTGGAGTTTTTCGAGGAGGTTATCAGGAAAGTGGATGAAGGGAAGGCAGTGGATATTGTCTACATGGATTTCAGTAAGGCCTTTGACAAGGGTCCTGCATGGGAGGTTAGTTAGGGAAATTCAGTCGCTAGGTATACATGGAGAGGTGGTAAATTGGATTAGACATTGGCTCAATGGTAGAAGCCAAAGAGTGGTAGTAGAGAATTGCTTCTCCGAGTGGAGGCCTGTGACTAGTGGTGTGCAACAGGGATCAGTGTTGGGTCCATTGTTATTTGTCATCTATATCAATGATCTGGATGATAATGTGGTAAATTGGATCAGCAAATTTGCTGATGATACAAAGATTGGAGGTGTAGTAGACAGTGAGGAAGGTTTTCAGAACCTGCAGAGGGACTTGGACCAGCTGGAAAAATGGGCTGAAAAATGGCAGATGGAGTTTAATACTGACAAGTGTGAGGTATTGCACGTTGGAAGGACAAACCAAGGTAGAACATACAGGGTTAATGGTAAGGCACTGAGGAGTGCAGTGGAACAGAGCGATCTGGGAATACAGATACAAAATTCCCTAAGAGTGGCGTCACAGGTAGATAGGGTCGTAAAGAGAGCTTTTGGTACATTGGCCTTTATTAATCAAAGTATTGAGTATAAGAGCTGGAATGTTATGATGAGGTTGTATAAGGCATTGGTGAGGCCGAATCTGGAGTATTGTGTTCAGTTTTGGTCACCAAATTACAGGAAGGACATAAATAAGGTTGGAAGAGTGCAGAGAAGGTTTACAAGGATGTTGCCGGGACTTGAGAAACTCAGTTACAGAGAAAGGTTGAATAGGTTAGGACTTTATTCCCTGGAGCGTAGAAGAATGAGGGGAGATTTGATAGAGGTATATAAAATTATGATGGGTATAGATAGAGTGAATGCAAGCAGGCTTTTTCCACTGAGGCAAGGGGAGAAAAAAACCAGAGGACATGGGTTAAGGGTGAGGGGGGGAAAAGTTTAAAGGGAACATTAGGGGGGGCTTCTTCACACAGAGAGTGGTGGGAGTATGGAATGGGCTGCCAGACGAGGTGGAAAATGTGGGTTCTTTTTTAACATTTAAGAATAAATTGGACAGATACATGGATGGGAGGTGTATGGAGGGATATGGTCCGTGTGCAGGTCAGTGGGACTAGGCAGAAAATGGTTCCGCACAGCCAAGAAGGGCCAAAAGGCCTGTTTCTGTGCTGTAGTTTTTCTATGGTTTCTATGGTCAAGTGCAGGAATATTGAATTGCACTATTTATTTTTTATTGTAACTTGTAGTTATTTTTGTCTTGTACTGTATTGCTGCCACAAAGCAACAAATTTCATGATGTATGTCAGTGAGAGTAATTCTGATTCTGAAGAATATTACATGGGTCTCACATGTAGGATGGACACTTAGTTGAGTTACCTGCTTGCCCCTGTGAAATTACTCCATTGAAGACTAATGGAAATATGAGAAAGTCGGAAAGAGAAAAAAGAATCTGCAGAAGTAGAACAGTTTGCATTTGTATAACATAATGCCTATCCTGGGGTTAGGGGCCTCTCTCCACATGTGGGTGGATGTGTGGGATGGGGAAGGGGCTTGTATTGCTGTTATTGTCTTGTTGTGTTGTTCTGCTGAACATTGTGGCCATTCCGTGTTAGAGCTGGAATGTGTGGCAACACTTGTGGGCTGTCCCAGCGCATCCTTGAGTGTGTTGGTTGTTAACACAGATGATGCACTCCACTGTATGTTTCAATGTACATGTGATAAATTTGAATTCTTAATACCGTGTGGAAGCAATATCAATAAACTGTTAGTGCTTAGCTACATCGGGTGACTGATAATAAGTCATCATTTACATGATTTCCGCATGCTAAAAGTTTGGTTATCCAGCATAGACTGGTCACATGGATATGTCGGTTAGCTATTTGTTAAGCATGGGTGCTCCTTCAGCTCTGATCCTCCAGCCTGGGCATTTTGATAAAGAATGAATAAATGACCTTGCATGGTATGTTGAGAGGTTTGTTGAGAACTTTGAACTTTCACTTTCAAGCTTGTGTGCAAGCTGTCCTTGTTGGGTCTCAGTACTCCTCTCTGTAACTGGATCTTGGACTTCTTGACAGAGAGATCTCAGACATCCATTTTGGAGGCAACATGTCTAGCTCCTTCACACTGAGCAGTGGTGCTGTTCAGAGCTGCATCCTCAGTCCACTGCTGACGCACAACTCTACTGCTGTATTCAGCTCTAAGCCACGTCATTAAGTATGCAAATGATACAACAGTGGATGATCTCATCAACGACAATGATGAGTTTTCATACAGAAAGGAGGCAGAACGGCTTGTGAACTTTGACAAGCCGCAGTGGTTAGAGCTGAGGACCTAGCCAGCTAATGGCATGGCCAGCAATGACTTAGTAAAGAAAACCCGTGAAACTATTAATTAATGCAAGGCATTCACATTGTTTTCGGCAGGTTGGAGATATACTGCCGAGATTTGACCCAGCGGTACAAAGACATTTGGGTCATTTCAGGCCCTCTGACTCTACCAACAACAGGAGCTGATGGAAAGAAAACTGTTACTTATGAGGTGAGATGAGACGAGAGAATCTATGTATAACAGCTTTGTGAATATTTTCCTCACTACCATTCAGAAAACAGAGGAGTCACCCCTTCTGAGAGATAAATAATCATGGGAAAAGAGAAATGTATACATTAGAGACCAGAGCCTTGAGCATTAATTCAATTAGGGTAGGTTTTGAGGCACTATTGAAGGCATAAAGAGAATGAAAGTAGCCTGATATTGTCAAAGATATTGAACTAAAATACATTAAAACCTCTTCCAGATTTATTTATTTATTTCAAAATTGGTGCAGAACGGGCCCTTCCAGCTCAATGAGCCGCGATGCCAGGCCACCCATCTATTTAACCTGAGCCAGATAGTTCTGTCTTGTGCCATTCTCAGATTGTTTCAACAAATTATTTATTCTTTGCCTTTTATGTGTCTTGTTACGGTCTACACTGCTTCTCAAGCAAGATTGTCCTTTTGGAGATTTTCTGCACCTGTTCTTTTGTCAGGCACTTGCTCATTTCACTTTCAATTAACTGATGAATAATTTTCCCCTCTGCAAATGTTAAGCTAATTGGCCTGGAATTATCCATATTCGCTAATTTTTCCTCACAGATGTCACATTACTGGCCACTTTCCAATCATCGAACATAAGTGCACGTTCATCGAACCTAAAACGATTATTTTAAAGCCCAAGTCACTTCTGACCGCAGGATCTATCACTGCATCATTTTGTACTCTATCTTAGTTATTTATGATTTTTCTTTTCAACCATTGCTTTTTGTTTGTCTCACTCTTGGTTCTGGTTAGGTTCCTGCATTTGTACCCAGAGGTCTGGGTTGGTGATGGGCAACATTCTTTTTTAACAGCTGTGCTCAGAGCAGGAAATTTTTACATGGCCTGAAAACTACAAGGCACTTTATATTTTTTTTTGTAATTTACAAATTGCATACTTTTGATTTTATTTATTAATTGAAGGGTGTAATGAAATACAGTATAACAAAGAATCTTTTATGTTTCCTAAGGTTTTTCCTCATCTGTCTTTATCACAAATCTATAAACACTGCAAATGCTATATATTGTCTATAAGCACTGTCTATGATTTTATATCCAGATGAAAGATATGGGCCACGGTTTATTAACAATGAGCTACCGACTTCCATTCTGTGTTTACTGTTACAATTTTTAACATTGTTGTAACTTGAAGCACTGACAATATAAATACAGTGAAGCTCTAAAATGTTTCAAAGTAAAGGTGTGTTCATTTATAAAATTTATGGATTATATTCATTAACATTAATTACAAGGTATTTCACAATTATGCTAACATAGATTTTAGTATTATATTAACATTATAAAAGAAAATTCCAGCTGCATATCAACAAAGGTAGCATGTGCGGGAGCGTTTCAGTTAACTGCGTGGCCATGCACCCATACAGCTTAGAGGGAAGAGTAATGTTGGGTGGGTTCATGGGACTGTACAGCACAGAATGCTCCATTTGGCCCAGAATATGTTAACCTACTCCAAGAACAATCTAACCCTTCCCTCCCACATAGCCCTCCATTTTTTTTCATCCACGTACCTATCTATGGGCCTCTTAAATGTCCCTAATGTACCTACCTTTACTAACACAGGCAGGGCATTCCAAATACATACCACCTCTGTGTTAATAAAAAAAAAGTTTAAAAAAAAAATACCTGTGATATCACCCCTATACTTTCTTCCACTCAGCTTTAAAAAAGATGGTTATTAGTATTAGCTATTGGCGCCTTGGGGAAAAAGACACTGGTTGTCCCCTCTACCTGTATCTCTTATAATCTTATATACCTCAATCAAGTCGACTCTCATCCTCCTTTGCTCCAAAGAGAATAGCCCTTGCTTGCTAAGACATGCTCTCTAATCCAGGCTATGTGCTGGTAAATCTCCTCTGCGCCCTCTCTAAAGCTTCCAAATCTTTCCTATAAGGAGATGACCAGACTTCAAGTGTGGTCCAACCAGTCTTATAGAGCTGCAACGTTATGTCACAGCTCTTGAACTCAATTCCTTAACCAATGAAAGACATCACACGTATGCCTTCTTAATCACCATATCAACTTTGAGGGAACTATGAATGTGGATCACAAAATCCCTCTGGTCCGCCACACTGCTAAGAATCCTGCCATTAACCTTGTACTGTGCCTTCAAGTTTGACCTTCTAAATGTATCACTTTACACTTTTCCAGATTAAACTCTGGTCTGCCATTTCTCAGCTCAGCTCTGCATCCTGACAATGTTCTGTTGTAACCTACGACAACACCAACAAATTTTTGTGTCATCTGCAAACTTACTAACTCACTCTTCCATTTCCTCATCCAGGTCATTTATAAAAATCACAATGAGCAGGTGTCCCAGAACAGATCCCTTTGAAACACGACTAGTCACTGGCTAGCCAATTACGAATCCACTCTGCCAAGTTTCCGTAGATCCCATGTCTCGTGGTTTTCAGGATGAGCCTTCCATGGGGAACCTTGTCAAACACCTTACGTAAAAACAACGAACACCACACCTGCTGCTCTAGCTTCATCAATTTGTTTTGTCACTTCCTCAAAAAAAAAATCACTCAGGTTCATGAACCTGACTGCCCCTCGCAAAGCCATGCCAACTTTCCCTAAAGAAAACTATTCAAATTCTACAGCGGCAACTGGGGAATATACACAAATAAGACCATAAGACCATAAGACAAAGGAGCGGAAGTCGGCCATTCGGCCCATTGAGTCTGCTCCGCCATTTTATCATGAGCTGATCCATTCTCCCATTTAGTCCCACTCCCCCACTTTCTCACCATAACCTTTGATGCCCTCTAATAAATACTCTAATAATATTTTTTTAAATACTAAAAAAAATTCTATTTTAAGATATGGTGACTGCAAGGCCAGCATTAGATGAGCTGTCCGTAGATGGCCTTGAGAAGGTGGTGGTGGGCTGCCTTCTTTAACTGCAGTCTTTAAGGTGTGGGTATATCCAGAGTGCTGTGAGGGACAAAGCTCCAGGATTTTTGTTTATTGAGATACAGCACAGAATAGGCCCTTCCTGCCACACTGCCCTGCAATCACCTGATTTAATCCTAGCCTCATGGTGGGACAGTTTACAATGACCAATTAATCTAAGAACTGGGAAGTACCTGGAGGAAACCCACATGGTTGAGGGGAGAACATACTAACAATTTCCAGGCAGTGGTGGGAAGTGAACCTGGATCACCTATAATGTAAAGCGTTGTGCTAACCACTATACTATTGTGCCAGCCTGGACTTTGGCCCAGTGACGGTGAAGGAACACTCAGTGGCCACTTTATTAGGTATGTGAGTGGAACCTAGTGCGCTCTCCTGCTGCTGTAGCCCATCCAGTTCAAGATTCAACATATTGTGCATTCAGAAATGTTCTTCTGCCCACCGCTGATGTAACATGTAGTTGAGTTACTGTCGCCTTCCTGTTAGCATGAACCAGTCTGGCCATTCTCCTCTGAACTCTCTCATTAACAAGGTGCTTTCACCCATAGAACTGCCACTCACTTGATTTTTTTTTGTTGTTTTCACACTATTCTCTGTAAATTCTAGAGACCATTGTGCATTAAAATCCCAGGAGATCAGCAGTTTCTGAGATGCTCAAACCTATTGAGTTATTATTTCAAGGTCAAAGTCACTTAGATTACATTTCTTTCTTATTCTGATGTTTGATCTGAACCTCTTGACCATGTTCACAATTCAAAGTAAATTTTATTATCAAAGTACATCTTTGTTACCATATATAACCTTGAGATTCATTTTCTTGTGGGTATACTCAACAAATCAATAGAATAATAACTATAACAGAATCAACCTAGGGCGCCTAACTAGGGCATTCAACTAGACTGCAGTTGAAGATAACCAATTGTGCAAATACAAAAGAGGAAACAATGATAATAAATAAATAAACAATAAATATCCAGAACATGAAACAAAGAGTCCTTGAAAGTGAGCCCATTGGTTGTAGGAACAATGAAGTTGAGTGATGTTATCCCCTTTGTTTCAAGAGCCTGATGGCTGAGGAGTAATAACTGTTCCTGAACTTGGTAGTGTGAGTCCTGAGGCTCTTGTACCTTCTTTCTGAGAAGAGAGCATGTCCTGGGTGGTGGGGTCCCTGATGATGGATGCTGTTTTCCTGTGACAGTGTTTCATGCAGATGTGCTCTATGGTGAGGTGGGCTTTACCCATGATGGACTGGGCTGTATCCATTACTTTTTGTAGGATTTTCAGTTCAAGAGCATTAGTATTTTCATACCAGGCTGTGATGCAGCCAGTCAATATTGTTACGTACCCCGTAACTGGGTTGCCAAACCAGCAGAAATGGATCACTCAGTTGGAGTCTGGAGTACTAGAACTAAGAAAGTTTTATTAAAGAAACAAGCAACACAGTAATCGAAAGGATAATAAATGCAACAATTCAACAATGATAACCACACATGTGCACAGAATTAAGAGAACAGCATCAATCAAGCTCTATCGTTGTCTAGGGGTTAAATGACCAATTTCAAAATGACTCAAGGTCAGTCCAGTTTGTAGTTCAGTTCGCAGTAATCGTTGCCATGGCGATGGACAACGTGGGGGAAGAGAGAGATAGAATAGGAACAACTCATCATTCAGAACGGCTTCACTCACAGACCAGCAAGATGGCTCACAGACCAGCGAGATGGCTCACAAACAGCTTTTGGGCGGGTCCTTGGTGATGTCACCTGAGGTCACCGACTGTGACCCCTCCTCCAGATGCGGTCGATCCTCTGCAGTGAACCCGGCACCCAGACAAGGGCGGACACACACCGGGTTCCCGCTGATCGTACCTTTCCACCCTTGTCGTTGTCTGGGACTTCTCACCCACTCGTGAGAAGCGCACCGCTTCCAGGGTCTCGTTACCTCGGGTGGCGTGTGTGTCTGTCTTAGCGAACCTGTCCCTTTTTATCCCCCTGCTGGGGTATCGCCTGTCCATCACTTCAAACAGTTCAGGGTTCAAAGGGGGGAGCCGCTCCAGACAGCTCTTCCTCCCACATCCCTTCATTACACATCTCCAGACGCTGCTCCATTGTTCCTTATCTCTCCTTCCCCTGAGGGCAGGTGGCAGACCAACTGCTGATGCCACTGATGCTAGCCCAGGCCAGCAAACATCTTAATTTTATGTGTATTCTCGTAACAATATACTCTCCACTACACATCTATAGAAGTTTGTCAAAGTTTTAGATGTCACGCCAAATCTCTGCAAACTCCTAATGAAGTAGAAATGCTGCTGTGCTTTCTTTGTAATTGCATTTGTGTGCTGCGCCGACGATAGATGCTCTGGAAAAAATAACACCGAGGAATTTAAAATTGCTAACTTTTTCCACCTCTGATTCTCCAATAAGGACTGGCTGATGAACCTTTGGTTTCCTTCTCCTGAAGTCTATAATCCACTCCTTGGTCTTGATGACATTGTATGCATCTTTGTTGTAGGATCTTACAGCTTCCATACCTCAGTGATGCAGCCAGACAGATTCTCTTGATGGTGCTCCTGTAGAAAGTTGTTAGAATGGGGGCGGGGAAACTTGCATGCCTCAGTCTCCTCTGAAGTGTAGACTCTGCTGTGCCTCCTTGACTATGAGGAGTGCTGTGGATCCAGGTTAGATCATCTGTTACATGCGCACTCAAGGAATGTTGTGCTCTTCACTCTCTCCATGGCAGAGCCATTAACGTTCAATGGAGAGTGGTCAACCTGTGCCTTCCTGAAGTCCACAATCATCTCTTTTGTCTTGTCCACTTTCAGACTCAGGTCTTTGTCTCACAACATTTGACAAACTTCTCTACCTCCTCTCTGTATGCTGAATCACTATTGTTGCTGATGAGGTCAACTACTGTGGTATCATTAGTGAAGATGATGCGGTTTGAGCTAAAATTTGCAGTGCATTTGTGAGTCAGCAGCGTGAACAGTGGACTAAGCACACAACCCTGAAGTGCATCAGTGCTCAGTGTGATGGATCGCTGTCAACTCAGACTGACTTGGGTCTGTCCATTAAGCAGTCCAAGGTCCAGTTACTGAGAGGGGTGTTTACAATAAGACACAGGAACAGAAGTAGGTCTTTTGGCCCATTGAGTCTGCTTTCCCATTCAATCATGGCTGATTCTTTTTTTTCTCCTCATCGACCCCATTTCCCAGCCTTCTCCCCGTAACCTTGATGCCATGTCCAATCAAGAACCTATCGATCTCTGCCTTAAATACACACGGCGACCTGGCCTCCACAGCTGCACATGGCAACAAATTCCACAAATTTGCCACACTCTGGCTAAAGAAATTTCTCCGTATCTCTGTTTTGAATGGACACCCCTCTATCCTGAGGCTGTGCCCTCTTTGTCCTAGACTCCCCCACTATGGGAAACATCCTTTCCACATCTACTCTGTCTGGGCCTTTCAATATTCGAAAGGTTTCAATGAGATTCCCCCCCACCCCGCAATCCTTCGAAATTCCTGCGAGTACAGACCCAGAGCCATCAAACATTCCTCGTATCATAACCTTTTCATTCCTGGAATCATCCATGTGAACCTCCTGTCCAATGCCAGCACATCTCTTCTAAGATGAGGAGTCCAAGGTTGTACACAATACTCAAGGTGAGGCCTCACCAGTGCCTTATAAAGCCTCAGCATCACATCCCTGCTCTTGTATTCTGGACCTCTTGAAATGAATTCTAACATGGTATTTGCCTTCCTCACCACCAACTCAACCTGCAAGTTAATCTTTAGGGTGTTCTGCACAAGGACTCCCAAGTGCCTTTGCATCTCAGGATTTTTGGATTTTCTCCCCATTTCGAAAATAGTCCGCACATTTATTTCTACTACCAATGTGCGTGACCATTCATTTTCCAACATTATATTTTATTTGCCACTTCCTTGCCCATTCTCCTAATCTGTCTAACTCCTTCTGCATCTTACCTGTTTCCTCAACACTACCTACCCCTCCACCAATCTTTGTATCATCTGCAAACTTGGCAACAAAGCAATCTATTTCATCATCTAAATCATTTATATACAGCATAAAAAGAAATGATCCCAACAGAACCCTTGCGGAACACCACTAGTCACTGGCAGCCAACCAGACAAGGATCCTTTCATTCCCACTCGCTGCTTTCTTCCAATCAGCCAATGCTCTAACCATGTTAGTAACTTTCCTGTAATACCACGGGTTCTTAACATGGTAAGCAGCCTCATGTGTGGCACCTTGTCAAAGACTTTCTGAAAGTCCAAATATACAACATCCACTGCATCCCCTTTATCTATCCTATTTGTAATCTCCTCAAAGAATTCCAACAGGTTCGTCAGGCAGGATTTTCCCTTATGGAAACCATGCTGACTTTGTCCTATCTTGTCCTGTGTCACCAAGCACTCCATCACCTCATCCTTAACAATTGACTCTAACATCTTCCCTACCACGGAGGTCAGCTTGCTTTCATATTTCATCTCTTCCCTTCTATTGATTCTTTTAGTTACTCTCTGTATGTTTTTAAAAACTTCCCAATCCTCTATCTTCCCACTAATTTTTGCTTTGTTGTATGCCCTCTCTTTTGTTTTCACATCAGCTTTGACTTCCTTTGTCAGCCCTAACTTGTCTGTTCCTATCCCTCTCCAACGCTATGATAAAGGAGATAGAAAGGTGATCACTCTCTCCAAAATGCTCTCCTACTGAGAGACCCGACACCTGACCAGGTTCAATTCCCAATACCAGATCAAGCACAGCCTCTCCTCTTTGTAGGCTTATCTACATATTGTGTCAAGAAATCTTTCTGAACACACCTAACAAACTCCACCCCATCTAAACCCCTCACTCTAGGGAGATGCCAATCAATATTTTGGAAATTTAAATCTCCCACCACAACAACCCTGTTATTGTTACTCCTTTCCAGAATCTGTCTCCCTATCTGCTCCTCAATGTCCCTGTTACTCTTGAGTGGTCTATAAAAAACACCCAGTAGAGTTATTAACCCCTTCCTATTCCTAACTTCCACCCAGAGACTCTGCAGACAACCCCTCCATGACTTGCTCCTTTTCTGCAGCCATGACATTATCTCTGATCAACAGTTCCATGCCCCCACCTCTTTTGCCTCCCTCCCTGTCCTTTCTGAAACATCTAAAAACATGAAACATGGCACTTGAAGTAGCCCTTCCTGCCCCTGCACTATCCAAGTCTGTGTAATGGCTACAACATCATAGCTCCAAGTGCTGATCCACGCTCTAAGCTCATCCGCTTTATTTGTAATACTCCTCGCATTAAAATAGACACATCACAAACCATCGGTCTGAGTGCGTCCCTTCTCTATCACCTGCCTATCCTCCCTTTCGCACTGTCTCCAAGCTTTTCTATTTGTGAGCCAACCTCCCTTTCCTCCGTCACTTCAGTTCAGTTCCCACCCCCCAGTAATTCTAATTTAATATGTTGTATGTCAATTATTTGGATGACGGAATTGATATCTCTGTGGCCAAATTTCCAAGTGATAAGAAAATGGGCAAAGAAGTGGCAGATGGAATACAGTGTTGGGATGTGTATGGTCGTGCACTTTGGTAGACTACTTTCGAAGTGGACAGAAAATTCGAAAAGAAATTCGAGGTGCTCAGGGACTTGGGAGCTCTCATGCAGCTTGCAGGTTGAGTCTGTGGTGAGGAAGGCAAATACAATGTCAGCATTCATTTCAAGAGGACTAGAATATAAAAGCAAGGATGTAATGCTAAGGCTGGTGAGGCCTTACTTGGAGTGTTGTGAGCAGTTTGTGACCCTTATCTAAGAAAGGGTGTGCTGACATTGGGGAGGGTTCAGAGGAGGTTGATGAGAATGATTCCAGGATTGAAAGGGTTATTGTATGAGGAGAGTTTGGCTCTGGGCCTGTACTTACTGGAATTTAGAAGAAAGAGGGTGGATTTCACTGAAAGCTATTGAATGTTGAAAGGCCTAGATAGAGTGGATGTGGAGAGGATGTTCCCTTTAGTAGGGGAGTCTAGGACCAGAGGGCAGAGCCTCAGGATAGAGGGATCTCCATTTAGAAAGCAGATGGGGAGGAATTTCTTTAGCCAGAGGATGGTGAATCTGTGGAATTTGCTACCACAGGCAGCTATGGTGGCCAAGTCATGAGGTGTATTTAAGGCAGAGGTTGATAGGTTATTGATTAGTCACGGGGAGAAGGCAGGAGAATGTGGTTGAGAGGTAAGGTAGATCGGCCATGATGAAATGGCGGAGGCGACTCAATAGGCCGAATGGCTTAAACCTACATCTATCTCTTATGATTTTACTGTTTAAAGGATCAAACAGAATAATTGGCAGCAGCCAACAAAATGAAATCTTATTTTTTTTCTGTCATGGGAATATAAAGTGGACTGCATTTTGTTCTTGACTCGCAACGAAGTCCGTGCAAGAGCCCCAAACCTACCAAGGGGACCACTTCCAAATATAAAAAAAATACACCGCCTCCCCTGATTTCCACTCCCCCACTGCTAATACACCAAGGCTATTTAAACACCACAGCTGAGCCCGATGCTGTAAATTTACTCAGCACCTTCCATCTGAAGTGACAGGGATCCACGGCAAGCCTCTCCCCTTGTACTGAGGAACAATAGCACCAGTTGTGTTTTCAGCCTGTAATCCAGCCGTGTGTATCTATCAGACTGAGCTGTGATTGAATGTAAAAAAGAGAACAGGAGTAGGCCTCTCAGCCTCTCAAACCTGTCCCACTATTCAGTGTAACCAGAGCCTATCTTTTCTCTTAATTTCTCATGACTCTCAATCCTTGATCTTTCAAAACTGTATGTACTTTAAATATTGCCAATTATCTAGGCTGCCAAACTCTCCAGGATGGAGAGTTTTAGAGACTCACCAGCCCATGTCAGATGTCCCTTTGTGCCTCAGTTTTGTTTTTAGAGATAGAGCACAGTAACAGGCCCTTCTGGTCCAAGCCACACACACAAAATGCTGGAGGAGCTCAGCAGGCCAGGCAGCATCTATGGAAAAGGCGTTTCGGGACGAAACCCTTTGGCAGGACTGGAGGAAAAAAAGCTGAGGACTAAATTTAAAGGTAGGGGAGAGAGGAACACCCCCAGATAATAGGTGAAACTTGGAGGGGGAGGGATAAAGTAAAGAGCTAGGAAGTTGATTGGTGAAAGAAGACCACGGAAGAAAGAAAAGGGGGAAGGAGCACCAGAGGGAGGCGATGGTCAGGCAAGGAGATAAGGTGAGAGAGGGAAAAGGGGATGGGAACTGGAGAAGGAGAGGGGGGTGGGGGGCATTACCGGGAGTTTGAGAAATCGATGATCATGCCATCAGGCTGGAGGCTACCAAACAGAATATCCAACAAGTTCTTGCATGCCCAGTTGCATCCATGTGACCAATTAATTTACTGGCCTGTACGTACTTAGACTGCAGGAGAAACTAGAGCAGCCGGAGTAACCCACATGGCCATGGGGAGGACGTACAAACTCACTACAGGCAGTAGTGGGAATTGAAAATTGAACCCAGGTCTAACAGTTACGCTAATGACCATGGTTTATGCAATAATTGTGACCCTTCATTCAAGGTTCTCTCATGGGTGGAAGCATCTCAACATCTGCTCCATTATGCCCCAGGTCTTGTGTTTCAGTAAGATCACCCTTTATTCTTGTAGATCTAGCGTCAGTAGCCACTCTTGTTAGAACCCAGTGGCTACGCTGATCAGATGACTTTGTGCCATCTTAGACAATGGGTCTCAGACTAAGAGTTTAGAGGGTGTGATATTTATGTTTGAAGGAGAGATATTTTCTCTCAGAAGACCTAGCTCTATTTACAGAGAGTACTGCTTTGGAGAAGAGTTTAGTCACTTCATGCTTACCTCAGTTGCTACCAATGCACTTCATAGCACAGTAGAGCTGCATTAGCATTGTTAACACGGAAAAGTACAGCACAATGTGGTCATTTCAGCCCACAATGTTGTGCCAACCTATATGAATCTAATTGACCATCAGTCTAACCCTTTCCTCTTACATAGCACATAACCCTTCATTTTTTCCTCACATCCACGTGCCTGTCTTAAGATTCTCTACTGTACCAGCTTGTACCACTACCCTAGTAATGGGTTCCAGGTACCTACCAATTACTATGTAAAAAAAAAAGAATTACCTTTGATATCTCCCTTAAACTTCCTTCATTTACCTTAAACAGATGTCCTCTGCTATTATACTCTGGGGCAAGAAGTTCTGACTGTCTGCTCTATCTATGACTCGTAATCTATACACCTCAATCAAATCACCTGTGATCCTTCACTCCACAGAGAAAAGTCCTAGCTGGCTCAAGCTTTCCTTTTAAGACATCCTCTTATTGATTGATTGTTTGAGATACAGTGCAGAGTAGGTCCTTTCAGCCCTTTGAGTTGTGCCACCTAGCAACCCCCAAGCCTAGTCACAGACAGTTTACGATGACCAATTAACCTATCAACCGGTACGCCTTTGGACTGCGAGAGGAAACCAGAGCATCCGGAGAAAATGCGTGCGATCAAGGGGGAAGAATGTACAAACTCCTTACAGGCAGGCAGTGGCGGGAATTGAACCCAGGTCGCTTGTACTATAAAGCATTGTGCTAACTACTATGCTACTGTACCTCCAGGCAGTATCCTGGTCAGTCTCTTCACATATAAAGCTTCAACATCTTTCCTTTATTAGCCTACAGGCTAGAACTTAAACTTGAGAAGTTAGCAGTGTAACAAGTGTCGGTCTCTGGATAGTTCAGGCAGCGTGGAATGCACCTCCAGTGAGGTGTGGGATTTCAGGATAGCAAGCAGTCTTCCTGATGACTACATCTATGGGAAGTGCATCCTGACTGACAAGGTCAGGGAATTGGAACTGAATCATCCAGGAGGCTGAAAACCTCATTGGTGAGATGTTAACTGAAGTGGTCACACTCAAAGTGCAGGTTTCAGACGGTAGATGGGTGACCACCAGGAAAAGTAAGGGGAGTAAGCGGTCAGTGCAGGCTTTCCATGTGGATATTTCCCTCAGCGACAAGTGTACCCCTCTAGATCCTGCTGGATGGCCATTTGCGATGCAAGATCAGTAACCAGGCCATTGGCACTTTGGCCAACTCTGAGGCTCAGCAGAGATGGGTAAAATCTGGCAGAGCGGTAATGATAGGAGATGCGGTAGTTAAGGGAGATGGGTATCAGATTTTGTGGCTGCGAAAGAGACACCTGGGTGGTGCGTTGCCTCCTAGGTGCTAGGGTCCAGGATGTCTCAGAGCAGCCAACACATTCGGGTTACCTCTGACCTGATGGCATGAAAGCAACACATTATATTCCATCCGCATTTCTCCTTCTGGTAAAAAAAAATCCCCCCCCCTTCTGTTCCCCGCTCTGGCCTCTTACCTCTTCTCACTTCCCCTGGGTTCCCTCCTCCTTCCCTTTCTCCCATGGTACCCTCTCCTCTCCTATTAGATTCCTTCCTCTCCAGCCTTTGATCTTTCCTACTCACCTGGCTTCACCTCTCACCCTCTAGCTATCCCTCTTCCCTCCCCCCACCCCCAGTTTTTATTCTGGCGTCTTTCCCCTTTCTTTCCAGTTCTGAAGAAGGGCCTCAGCCCAAAACATTGACTGTTCATTCATTTCCATGGATTCTGCCTGACCTGCTGAGTTCCTTCAGCATTTTGTGTGTTGCTTTGGATTTCCAGCATGTGCCTGATAAATCTGTTAGAATTCTTTGAGGAAATAGCAGACAGGATAGACAAAGGAGAGTGAGTGAATGTGCTGCACATGAGGCTGCTTAACAAAATAAGAGCCCGTCTTATTACAAGAAAGATACTAGCATGGATAGAAGATTGTCTGACTGACAGGAGGCAGAGTGGGAATAAAGGTGGCCTTTTCTGGTTGGCTGCTGGTGCCTTGTGTTCTGCAGGGGTCTTCTTTTTTCACATTATGGTCAATGGTTTGGAAGATGGATTTGATGGCTTTGTGGCCAAGTTTGCTGGCAGTACAAAGATGGGTGGGTGGACAGGTAGTGTTGAGGAAGCAGAGAGTCTGCAAAAGGAGCAATGAGCAAAAGATGGCGGATAGAATATTGTGTCAGGAAGTGTATGGTAGAAGACATAAAGGCATAGACTATATTCTAAATGGGGAGAAAATTCAAAACTCAGGATTCCCCAAAGGTTAACTTGCAAGTTGAATCAGTGGTGAGGAAAGCAAATGCAACATTAGCATTCATTTTGAGAGGACTAGAATATAAGAGCAAGGATGTGATGCTGAGGCTTTATAAGGCCTTGGTCAGACCACACTTGGAGTATTGTGAGCTGTTTAGGGCCCCTTATTTAAGAAAAAAATGTGCAAGCATTGGAGAGAGTCCAGAGGACGTTCGCAAGAATGATTCTGGGAATGAAAGGGTTAACATATGAGGAGTGTTTGATGGCTCTGGAGTTTAGAACAGCAGTCCCCAACCACCGGGCCGCGAGGAAACAATATGATTCGGCAATATGAAACGATATGAGTCAGCTGCTCCTTTCCTTGTCACGCACTGTTGAGCTTGAACGCATGCGAGGTCATTACCCGCACGTCATCCATGTCAGCGCGGGAAGGAGATCAACTCCTCAAGCTTGCAAATGATGGTGGGCTGAAAAGTATGGTTTGATATAACATCTCTGCCGGCATTCTGGATCAAAGTCAAGGCTAAATATCCTGAGATAGCCATGAAAGCACTGAAAACGTTGCTTCCATTTCCAACATATCTCTCCAATGAACACAATGAAAACTAAATTGCGGAATAGACTGGACATAAGGAGCCCCCTTCGAGTATCGCTGTCTCCCATCACTCCTCATTGTTGTTGCAGGGAAACAAGCCCAGGGCTCCCACTGATTCAGCGATATTGGTGTGATGCAATTATTTTATGTTTATATGGGGAAAATATGTGCTCTGTGTTTAATATCCAAATGTTATGATGCTATTGGCTTATAAGTGATTTATATAATCACTTGGGGGGGACAGTTTACCCGGGGGAAGCGACAGTGGCCTTGCCTCCGGCACAGAGTCTGGCCCTGTAGCTCAGAAGGGTAGGGCAAGGAAGAGGAGGGCAGTTGTGATAGGGGACTCGATAGTAAGGGGGTCAGATAGGTGATTCTGTGGACGCAGTCCAGAGACCCGGATGGTAGTTTGCCTCCCTGGTGCCAGGGTCCGGGATATTTCTGATCGTGTCCAAGATATCCTGAAGTGGGAGGGTGAGGAGCCAGAGGTCGTGGTACATATAGGTACCAATGACATAGGTAGGAAAAGGGATGGGGTCCTGAAAGGAGAATATAGGGAGCTAGGAAGGGAGTTGAGAAAAAGGACCGCAAAAGTAGTAATCTTGGGATTACTGCCTGTGCCACGCGACAGTGAGAGTAGGAATGCGATGAGGTGGAGGATAAATGCGTGGTTGAGGGATTGGAGCGGGGGGGCAGGGATTCAAGTTTTTGGATCATTGGGACCTCTTTTGGCGCAGGCGTGACCTGTACAAAAAGGACGGGTTACACTTGAATCCTAGGGGGACCAATATCCTGGCAGGGAGATTAGCGGGGGCTACTGAGGTGACTTTAAACTAGAATGGTTGGGGGGTGGGAATCAAATTAAAGAGGCTAGGCGTGAGGAGGTTAGTTCACAACAGGGGGATGGGAACCAGTGCAGAGAGACAGAGGGGTGTAAAGTGAGGGTTGAAGCAAAAAGTACAAAGGAGAAAAGTAAAAGTGGCAGGCCGACAAATCCAGGGCAAGCATTAAAAAGGGCCACTTTTCAACATAATTGTATAAGGGCTAAGAGAGTTGTAAAAGAGCACCTGAAGGCTTTGTGTGTCAATGCAAGGAGCATTCGTAATAAGGTGGATGAATTGAAAGTGCAGATTGTTATTAATGATTATGATATAGTTGGGATCACAGAGACATGGCTCCAGGGTGACCAGGGATGGGAGCTCAACGTTCAGGGATATTCAATATTCAGGAGGGATAGACATGAAGGAAGGAGAGGTGGGGTGGCGTTGCTGGTTAAAGAAGAAATTAACGCAATAGAAAGGAAGGACATAAGCCGGGAAGATGTGGAATCGATATGGGTAGAGCTGCATAACACTAAGGGGCAGAAAACACTGGTGGGAGTTGTGTACAGGCCACCTAATAGCAGTAGTGAGGTCGGAGATGGTATTAAACAGGAAATTAGAAATGTGTGCAATAAAGGAACAGCAGTTATAATGGGTGACTTCAATCTACATGTAGATTGGGTGAACCAAATTGGTAAAGGTGCTGAGGAAGAGGATTTCTTGGAATGTATGCAGGATGGTTTTTTGAACCAACATGTCGAGGAACCAACTAGAGAGCAGGCTATTCTGGACTGGGTTTTGAGCAATGAGGAAGGGTTAATTAGCAATCTTGTCGTGAGAGGCCCCTTGGGTAAGAGTGACCATAATATGGTGGAATTCTTCATTAAGATGGAGAGTGACATAGTTAATTCAGAAACAAAGGTTCTGAACTTAAAGAAGGGTAACTTTGAAGGTATGAGACGTGAATTAGCTAAGATAGACTGGCAAATGACACTAAAGGATTGACGGTGGATATGCAATGGCAAGCATTTAAAGGTTGCATGGATGAACTACAACAATTGTTCATCCCAGTTTGGCAAAAGAATAAATCAAGGAAGGTAGTGCACCCATGGCTGACAAGAGAAATTAGGGATAGTATCAATTCCAAAGAAGAAGCATACAAATTAGCCAGAAAAAGTGGCTCACCTGAGGACTGGGAGAAATTCAGAGTTCAGCAGAGGAGGACAAAGGGCTTAATTAGGAAGGGGAAAAAAGATTATGAGAGAAAACTGGCAGGGAACATAAAAACGGACTGTAAAAGCTTTTATAGATATGTAAAAAGGAAAAGACTGGTAAAGACAAATGTAGGTCCCCTACAGACAGAAACAGGTGAATTGATTATGGGGAGCAAGGACATGGCAGACCAATTGAATAATTACTTTGGTTCTGTCTTCACTAAGGAGGACATAAATAATCTTCCAGAAATAGTAGGGGACAGAGGGTCCAGTGAGATGGAGGAACTGAGCGAAATACATGTTAGTAGGGAAGTGGTGTTAGGTAAATTGAAGGGATTGAAGGCAGATAAATCCCCAGGGCCAGATGGTCTGCATCCTAGAGTGCTTAAGGAAGTAGCCCAAGAAATAGTGGATGCATTAGTGATAATTTTTCAAAACTCGTTAGATTCTGGACTAGTTCCTGAGGATTGGAGGGTGGCTAATGTAACCCCACTTTTTAAAAAAGGAGGGAGAGAGAAACCAGGGAATTATAGACCGGTTAGCCTAACGTCGGTGGTGGGGAAACTACTGGAGTCAGTTATCAAGGATGTGATAACAGCACATTTGGAAAGTGGTGAAATGATCGGACAAAGTCAGCATGGATTTGTGAAAGGAAAATCATGTCTGACGAATCTCATAGAATTTTTTGAGGATGTAACTAGTAGAGTGGATAGGGGAGAACCAGTGGATGTGGTATATTTGGATTTTCAAAAGGCTTTTGACAAGGTCCCACACAGCAGATTAGTGTGCAAACTTAAAGCACACGGTATTGGGGGTAAGGTATTGATGTGGGTGGAGAATTGGTTAGCAGACAGGAAGCAAAGAGTGGGAATAAATGGGACCTTTTCAGAATGGCAGGCGGTGACTAGTGGGGTACCGCAAGGCTCAGTGCTGGGACCCCAGTTGTTTACAATATATATTAATGACTTGGATGAGGGAATTAAATGCAGCATCTCCAAGTTTGCGGATGACACGAAGCTGGGTGGCAGTGTTAGCTGTGAGGAGGATGGTAAGAGGATGCAGGGTGACTTGGATAGGTTGGGTGAGTGGGCAAATTCATGGCAGATGCAATTTAATGTGGATAAATGTGAAGTTATCCACTTTGGTGGCAAAAATAGGAAAACAGATTATTATCTGAATGGTGGCCGATTAGGAAAAGGGAAGGTGCAACGAGACCTGGGTGTCATTATACACCAGTCATTGAAAGTGGGCATGCAGGTACAGCAGGCGGTGAAAAAGGCGAATGGTATGCTGGCATTTATAGCGAGAGGATTCGAATACAGGAGCAGGGAGGTACTACTGCAGTTGTACAAGGCCTTGGTGAGACCACACCTGGAGTATTGTGTGCAGTTTTGGTCCCCTAATCTGAGGAAAGACATCCTTGCCATAGAGGGAGTACAAAGAAGGTTCACCAGATTGATTCCTGGGATGGCAGGACTTTCATATGAAGAAAGACTGGATGAACTGGGCTTGTACTCGTTGGAATTTAGAAGATTGAGGGGGGGATCTGATTGAAACGTATAAAATCCTAAAGGGATTGGACAGGCTAGATGCAGGAAGATTGTTCCCGATGTTGGGGAAGTCCAGAACGAGGGGTCACAGTTTGAAGATAGAGGGGAAGCCTTTTAGGACCGAGATTAGGAAAAACTTCTTCACACAGAGAGTGGTGAATCTGTGGAATTCTCTGCCACAGGAAACAGTTGAGGCCAGTTCATTGGCTATATTTAAGAGGGAGTTAGATATGGCCCTTGTGGCTACGGGGGTCAGGGGGTATGGAGGGACGGCTGGGGCGGGGTTCTGAGTTGGATGATCAGCCATGATCATAATAAATGGCGGTGCAGGCTCGAAGGGCCAAATGGCCTACTTCTGCACCTATTTTCTATGTTTCTATGTTTCTATAACATTTTAACAATTACAGCACGGAAACAGGCCATCTCTGCCCTTCTAGTCTGTGCCAAACGCTACTCTCACCTAGTCCCACCGACCTGCACTCAGCCCATAACCCTCCATTCCTTTCCTGTCCATATACCTATCCAATTTTTCTTTAAATGATAATATTGAACCTGCCTCTACCACTTCTACTGGAAGTTCGTTCAACACTTTCTTCAATCTCCCCTGTCCTCCTCTGATAATTGACTTATCAGTATATTAATGTGAGGAAAATATGCACTGTATGTTTAATATTAAATTCGTTAGATAAACCCTTTTAGAAACGAAATTGAGTGTATTAGCCACTTATCACCGATATTCCGGTCGTGATTAACACCCCTGCCCCCGAACAGAATCGCCAAAAACGATTTGTAGAAAAAAAAATCGGCAAGTACACGCATGCGCACTGGTGCCAGCGCAAGGCTTCATGGTCATTGTAGTCTCTGTGGGTAAACACAATGTATTTGACTGCTATTCTTGTCCGTTGGCAATCCCACCTCACCACCCCCCCGCCCCCCGGGGTCAGCCGGTCCATAAGAATATTGTCAATAATAAACCGGTCTGCAGTGCAAGAAAGGTTGGGGACCCCTGGTTTAGAAGAATGAGGGGAGATCTCAGTGAAACCTATTAATTATTGGAAGGTCTAGATAGAGTGGATGTGCAGCGGATGAATAATAGTGGGTGAGTCTAGGACCAGAGAGCACAGCCTCAATAAAGGAATGCCTATTTAAAACTGAGATGAGAAGGAATTTCTTTAGCCAGAGGGTGGTGAATCTGTTTAATTCATTGCCACAGACTGCTGTGGAGGTCAAGCCAATGAGTATATTTAAAGTGGAGGTTGATAGGTTCTTAGTTTGTCAGGTTGTCAAAGGTTATGGGGAGGAGTGAGGGAAATGGGATTAAGAGGGATAATAAATCAGCCATGATGAAATGGCTGAGCAGACTTGATTGGTTGAATAGCCTATTTCTTTCTTTTTAAATCTTTTTATTGAGTAAGTATACAAAAAAGGTAAGCCATATAAACATTAATACAATGTTAAAGTATAATAAAATTCCAAAAGATAACAATACCAAAAAGAAAATACTACAAACAATGTAATTTAAGCATAAGAAACCAAGATAACATAATAGTATACTAGATTTTATATATATCAATGGAAAAAAAGAAAAAAAAAACCCCAAAAAAAAACCCACCGTGCAACTAACTAAAAGCAAAGCAAAGCAATGGGCTAACTTGAAACCAAACAGAGTTAAACTTAAAATCACGTCCTCAATCCCGACCTCCATTAAAACAGTGAAGAGAGAACAAGAAGGGTAAATATTACATTAAATGAAAATATCGAATAAAAGGTCCCCAAATCTGTTCAAATTTAAATGAAGAATCATAAAGGTTACTTCTAATTTTCTCCAGATTCAAACATAAAATCGTCTGAGAAAACCAAAAAAAGGTAGTTGGAGCATTAAGCTCTTTCCAATGTTGTAAAATACATCTTTTCGCCATTAAAGTAAGAAATGCAATCATTCTACGGGCTGAAGGGGAAAGATTACTAGAAATTTTAGGTAGTCCAAAGATAGCAGTAATAGGGTGAGGAGAGATATCTATATTTAATACCTTAGAAATAATATTGAAAATATCTCTCCAAAAAGTTTCCAAAGTAGGGCAAGACCAAAACATATGAGTTAAAGAGGCTATCTGCCCCGAACATCTATCACAGAAAGGATTAATATGCGAGTAAAAACGCGCTAACTTATCTTTGGACATATGTGCTCTATGAACCACTTTAAATTGAATTAGGGAATGTTTAGCACAAATAGAGGAAGTATTAACTAATTGTAAAATCTGCCCCCAATCATCCACAGAAATGGTAAGCCCCAATTCCTGTTCCCAATCTACCCTAATCTTATCAAATGGAGCTTTCCTAAGTTTCATAATAATATTATAAATCATAGCCGATGCACCTTTCTGACATGGATTAAGGTTAATTATCGAATCTAAAATATATATAGGAGGAAGCATTGGAAAGGAAGTAAGTATAGTACTTAGGAAATTTCTAACTTGTAAATATCTAAAAAAATGTAATCTTGATAAGTTATATTTGTTAGATAATTGTTCAAAAGACATAAGGGAACCATCTAAAAATAAATCCAAAAACCGTAAAATACCCTTAGTCTTCCAAGTTTGAAAAGCGCGATCCGTAAAAGAGGGAGGAAAAAATATGTTACCTAAAATAGGAATCGCTAACCCGAATTGATTAAGATCAAAAAATTTTCTGAATTGAAACCAAATGCGCAAAGCATATTTAACTATCGGGTTAGAGACCTGCTTAAGACGTTTCGAATCAAAAGGAAGAGAGGAACCTAAAATAGAACCAAGTGTATAACCCTGAACAGATTGTAATTCCAATGCTACCCATTTAGGAATAAATAGTATGTCCCGATCAAGTAACCAAAATTTCATATGTCGAATATTAATAGCCCAATAATAAAATCTAAAGTTAGGTAATGCTAAACCTCCATCTCTCTTAGCTTTCTGTAAATGTATTTTACCCAGTCTCGGATTCTTGTTCTGCCAAATAAATGAAGAAATTTTAGAGTCAACTTTATCAAAAAAAGATTTAGGAACGAAAATTGGTAATGCCTGAAACACATATAAAAATTTTGGCAAAAAAAACATCTTAACTGCATTAATACGACCAATCAAAGTTAAATATAAGGGAAACCATTTAGATGAAAGTTGAGTAATATGGTCTATTAATGGTAAAAAGTTAGTCTTAAATAAATCTTTATGTTTACAAGTAATTTTAATCCCAAGATATGAAAAGTAATTATTAATCAATTTAAATGGAAATTTATAATATAAGGGAAGATGTTTATTAATCGGAAAAAGTTCACTCTTACTAAGATTTAATTTATAACCTGAGAAAAGACCAAATTGTGCTAATAACTCTAAAACAGCAGGAATGGATCTCTCAGGATTAGAAATATATAAAAGTAAATCATCAGCATAGAGTGATAATTTATGGGACTTTAATCCCCGAGTTATCCCAGTAATATTTAAAGATTCTCGAATAGCAATTGCAAGAGGTTCTAATGCAATATCAAATAATAGGGGACTAAGAGGACAGCCTTGTCGAGTACCACGAAAGAGAGGAAAAAAAGGTGAGTTTAAGGAGTTAGTACGAACCGAGGCTACAGGGGAATAATATAACAGTTTAATCCAGGATATAAATTTCAAGCTAAAATTAAACATTTCAAGCACCTTAAATAAATAAGGCCATTCTACTCTATCAAAAGCTTTCTCGGCATCTAAAGAAATAACACACTCAGGAACATTTTGTGAGGGAGTATAAACGATATTTAACAATGTACGAATATTATAAAAAGAGTAACGACCTTTAATAAAACCCGTTTGGTCTTCCGAAATAATAGAAGGAAGTACTTTTTCTAGTCTATTTGCTAATAACTTAGAAAAAACTTTAGAATCAACATTTAATAAAGATATTGGTCTATAAGATGCACATTGAGCAGGGTCTTTATCCTTCTTTAGTATTAAAGAAATTGATGCTCTATTAAAAGATTCCGGAAGTTTACCAAGTTTCAAAGAAGCCTCAAAAACCTTATAGAGCCAAGGAATCAATAAAGAAGCAAAACATTTATAAAATTCAACGGTAAACCCATCAGGGCCAGGAGCTTTCCCCAGATTCATAGAAAAAATAACATTCTTAATCTCATCCATTGTAATGGAAGTATCTAATAAAGAAGACATATCCTGTGAAATCAGAGGGAAGTCTAACTTATCTAAAAAATCATTCATATATTTAGAATCTCGAGGAGACTCTGATTGGTATAAAGAAGAATAAAAATCACAAAAGGTTTGATTAATCCCCACATGATCCAATATCAATCGATCATTTTGGTTATAAATCTGATTGATTTGAGATTTAACATAATTAGATTTCAATTGATTAGCCAGCAGCTTGCCAATTTTATCACTGTGAACATAAAAATCACTTCTTGTTTTCTTTAATTGGTTTACAATCGAGGACGAGAGTAGTAAACTGTGTTCCATTTGAAGTTCAGTTCTTTGTTTGTATAGCTCCTCAGAAGGAGCCATAACATATTTCTTATCAATTTCTTTAATCTTGTCCACAATTACCATCTCCTCCTGCTTCTGTTTCTTCCTCAAAGCAACGGAATACGAAATAATCTGACCCCGAATATAGGCTTTAAAAGTGTCCCAAAGAGTGTTAACCGAAATATCTTCTGTATGGTTAATTGTAAAAAAAAGCTCAATCTGTTCATTCATAAAATTAACAAAGTCCGAGTCCTGAAGCAACAGCGAATTAAAACGCCATTGTCTATTATTTGGTATATTGGCCATAATTTTAATAGAAAGCTTAAGTGGAGCATGATCCGAAATGGTTATAGAATCATAATCACATTTAATCACTGAAGAAATGAGACGAGAATCAATGAAAAAATAATCAATTCTTGAATAGGAATGATGAACATGTGAAAAGAAGGAAAAATCTTTTTCCTGAGGATGCAGAAAACGCCAAATGTCCGTCGACCCAGAATCAGAAAGGAAAAAATTAATCAAATTTGCAGATTTATTAGGTAAAGTCCGTAAAGGAGCCGAACGGTCCAAAGCTGGAGATAAACAGGTATTAAGATCTCCGCCCCAAATCAATGAAAACTCGTTCAAATTCGGAAACTGATCAAACAATGATTTATAAAATTCCGGACAATCCATATTAGGAGCATAAACATTAACCAAAACTACTTTTTTATTAAATAATAAACCACTAACCAATAAAAATCTACCATTCGGATCAGAGATAATATCCTGTTGTATAAAAGTAACTGAGGAGTCTATAAAGATAGAGACGCCTCGAATCTTAGCATTGGAGTTCGAATGAAATTGTTGTCCCTTCCAAAATTTGAAAAAACGTAGTCTGTCCCCCCTCCGTACATGGGTCTCTTGTAAAAATAAAATTTGTGCTTTAAGTCTCCGGAACACTTTAAAAACTTTTTTCCTTTTAATAGGATGATTAAGACCATTAGTATTCCAGGAGACAAAATTAATAATAGACTCCATAAATCCTAAAGTCAACCCATAACAAGGAGGATTGACAATAGGCGCGACCCACAGACCCGGAGAGGAAACAGAACATACAAAAGATACCGGGGAAAAGGACGTAACCAATACTTCAATAATGTATATAGCCCAAAGAGAAACAAACTAAAACGTGAAGCCCCTCCCACCGCCCCCCACCCCAGGACCCCAAGGCGAAATCTAAAGCAGACCCGCCAGAAAGAAGCAAGCGCTAAAACTACCCCCATGACTTCCGGTATACGCTCCCTAAAAAAAAGGTATAAATATGAAAAGGATCAGCTAATTGTAAAACAGTAAAAAATAAGTAAAAAAAAGTTAGCTCAATTAAAATACACACAGAACAGAACAAAAGCCGGAAAGTATATATTAAAAAAAACCACAATAAACCTCAAACTCATGAATAGACACAGCAACAAAAAAAATAGGATTATTAACATAAAATAATTATAAAAAGCAAAACAGAATAAAATTTAAAAAAAACTACAAAATTTAAGGCCGCACAGGAAATACGTAAGATGACAAAAGGGAAGTAACCACCCAGAATCCCCTGGGAAAAGAAAGAAATGACGCAGTTAAAAAGAAAGTTTAGCAGCCATATTAAGAAATCGAAAGTAAACTTTTCTGCCCAAATAGGGCACAGAAAAGTTAAAACCAACCAATTCACAGCCTCCGATCAACGGAGAAAATTAAAAAAAGGCAATTAAGATGTTGAAGATGAAAGTTGATCCAGATAACTCTGGGCATCCGATGGAGAATCAAAAAAACGAAGAGCTCCATCTAACATGCGAATCCTTAGACGTGCAGGGTACAGCAGCGCTGGTCTTAAATCCATCTTATAGAATTCCGACATCACGGATCTGTAACGGACCCGTTGGTCCCAGATTGGTTTACTGAAATCTTCCACGAATCGGAACTTAAGATCCGAAAAATCAATGAAACCTTTAGATCGAGCGAATCGAAACAGTCTCTCCTTATCTTGAAAGTAATGAAAACGTAAGATAACATGCCTAGGTCTATCTGACCTAGACGAGTATGATGGGATTCTGTGAACACGATCCAGTAGCGGTGGTTGGTCAGGAAATACAGTAGGGAATGCATCTTTTAAAAGTTGGGAGAAATATTTCATAGGGTTGTTAGCTTCCACGGCTTCCCTGACGCCAATCATTCGTAAATTCTGCCGTCGCATTCTAGATTCCAAGTCAGAGTTTTTAAAAGTCAAAAAGTCAAGTTTCTTCTTCATTACATTAATTGTTTCTTCGACTTTCCCCATCTTAAGCTCACTTTGTTGCGCGGATTTTTGAAGACCAGATATAGCCGACTGATGTTCCGCAATACATGTTTGCATCTTATCAATTAAATCGGCAATTTTCTGGAACTTAGTTGAGATTTCCATATGAATCAGGTCTTTAACAAAGCCCATAATTTCTGTACGAATCATCTCCCTAACAGAGGTTGAAATTTCCCTCTGAATTAACTCCGATATAGCTTCCAAAGTCACCGGTGATTCAGTCGGAGGGAGATCCGTAGCTTTCGGTTTAACCGGAGGTTTACCATCCTTGCCGTCTTTCCCGTTCTTAGACATAGCAGATCTAAGTTCCATCCAATTGTCAGAGAATTCAGTTTAATTCAAAGTATTGTAAAAATTGATGCCTTAATAGTTAATTAAAGTATAGCTGACCATAGAGAGAAAAAACTCAGAGGTAATGGAGCGAGTCAAGAACGCGACTTCACTCCATGAGCGCTACCGGAAGTCTCGAATAGCCTATTTCTGCTCCTATATCTTATGCTCTACAATGAGATGACCAGAAATAACGTAATACTGCAGATGTGGTCTAACCGAGGTTTAAGTTTCCACCATTATCTTAAGAAGATGCATCGTTCTGTTCCTTTGGATATATGGATTTCGTAGTTATATTGTGAATAGCACTAGAAAGTCACTTGCCTGTCATTTAAAATACATCTTATACATTAATGTGTTTTTAAATAGTTGAATTATTTTAAAATTTCTTTTGAAGTTTCTAATTTTTAAATGCCTCTGATTAGCAGAGACATTTAAAAATAGTGTGACAGGCCTTTGAAGGCACAAGTAATCAATCGTTAGGGACATGGTGACATCCAGAGTAAAAACAGAAAATGCAGGAAATACCTGGTGGGTCGGGCAGCATCTGTGGAAAGAGAAACAATGAATATTTTGAGTTACAAATCTCAACTGGTTAGTTAGACAATTTGGTTGGTATGGGCAAGTGGGAATGAATGGCCTTTATCTGTGCTGTACGACTGACTCTGCAACTATTCAGTGGAACGATGAGAAGGTTGGAGAGAACCTACCAGTTAGTTAACTGCTGTCTGTCTAATTGGTTGAGTTTAGACCATAAGACATAGGAGCAGAATTAGCTATTTGGCCTATCAAGTGTGCTTCACCATTTGATCATGGCTGATTTATCTTCTCTCTCAACTGCATTGTCCTGCCTTGTAACCTTTGACATCCTTTCAAATGAAGAACTTACCATCTGCCACTTTACATATACCCAATGACTTGGCCTCTACAGCCATCTGTAGCTATGAATTCCAAAGATTCACCACCCTATGGCTAAAGAACTTCCTCCTCATCTCTTTTCTGAAGTTGTGCCCTCTGGTCCTAGACTCTCCTACTATAGTAAACAAACTCTGCACATTTACTCTATCTAGGCCTTTCAATATTTGGGACAGATTTCAATGAGATTCTTCCCCCCCCCCCACCACCATTTTCCTAAATTCCAGTGAATATGCCCAAAGCCATCAAATACTCCTCAAGAGTTAGCCCTTTCATTTCTTTTGCATTTTGTATTTTTATTTCAAATTTCCAGCATCTGCAGTTTCTTTGATTTTCACTGGTCATCCAGAGGTCTTGTTATCCTCCCAGCCACTAGGCGGCAGTAGAACCAAGCCCTGGAGGTGGTTAGGTGTCAGGTGGAGGCAAAGGGTTCATTTGGCTGTGGGGGCCATCTTGAGAGAGTGAGGAAGTCTTTCAGATCGAGTGCAATCCAGCCCAGTGGGTCAAAGTCACATTCTGCTGTGAAGTGTCTTAAAAGGTCTACAGTCCCTCTCTTGTCAGATTCCTTCATCTTTCCCACCCACCTGGCTTCACCTATCACCTTCCAGCTATCCCTCTTCCCTTCCCCCAGCTTTTATTCTGTCATCTTCCCCCTTCCTTTCCAGTACTGAAGAAGGGTCTCAGCCCGAAACATTGACTGTTCATTCATTTACATGGATTCTGCCTGACCTGCTGATTTCCTCCAGCATTTTGTGTGCATTGCTCTGGATTTCCAGGATATGCAGAAGTTCTTGTGTTAAAAGATTTGTGTTGTTTTGCCCTATGTTTTGTAGTTTTAATTGCTCCTCTTGTCAGATGCTGGATTTGTTTTAAACTTTTTTTTTCAACATGGTTTGAATGTTTCGCAGCAACAAATGTTCATTCAAAATAGCTTGCAAGCTCTAAAATAGTACTTAATGTATTGCACACAAATCACAACTGAAGCACACTTGCTCTGTTGCTATACTTGTGAAGGCGAATGGTATTTGCATGTCTGGCTACTTGATTGCCAGTTTCATCTGCTTTATGAATGACTTTCAAGTTTCCTATATGGGGGGGGGAATCCCCTGCGTCTATCAGCACATTCCTGGTGGACCCCCCATTCCAACTTTGGAAAAAGGAAATTCTGTTTCCACTGTTTAAAATTTTTAATGTGTGCAGTAATTCGCTGCCATTCCTGCAGAAGAGCAAAGAGCAGTTCCTGAGATGTTAGAGTGGGCTATATCAAAAGAAAACTGCATTACTGTGGTGTTGTTCAGACTTCAGTGTCCCCCAATACAAGTTATAGCTAACAAAATAGAGTTGTTATTAGGGCTGCCACCTCACAGCTCCTGGTTCGATCCTGACCTTAGATGCCGTCTGTGCAGTCTGCTTCGCCGTTTGATCATGGCTCATTTATTATCTCTCAACCCCATCCTCCTCACTTCTCCCTGTAACCTTTGACGCCTTTACTAATCAAGAATCTATCAACCTTCACTTTAAATATACCCAATGACTTAGCCTCCACAGCCGTGGCAATGAATTCAACAAATTCACCACTCTCTGGCTGAAGAAATTCTTTCTCATATCTGTTCTAGGGGGACATCCTCTCTATGTAGGGTTTTCGGTATTCGGTATTTTAATTAAATCCTCCCTCATTCTTCTAAACACTAGTGAGTACAGCTGCAGATCCATCAAATGTTCCTCAGAATATTAACCCTTTAATTTCCAGGATTATTCTCATAAACCCCCACTGGACCCTCTCCACTATCTGTACATTGCTTCTTAGATATGGGGTGCAAAACTGTTCACAATGCTCTAAATGTGGTCTGACCAATGAATTATAAAGCCTCAGCATTTCCAGAGCAGAAACAGACTCTTTTATCTATGCTACTGTTGTGTTCTAGGCCCCTATACAACCCCAATATGTTAGTTTAACCTTCCCTCTAATGCTGCTGATGTTGTTCTCAAATCTTTACATTGGTGAGATCCATCCTGAAACTCCGCCCTGGGGAAAGGAGCTTTCCAATTCCTTACATTTATTTTAGTGGCTATTTTATATTTATGGGTGCCTTCCCAAATAGAAACACTAGCTGTATGAATCATTTCTGAAATCTTAAAGATTTCCATCTGATCCCTTAGTCTTTAATTCAGAGAAATGGCATCCACTGTGCCTAGTCTTTCTACTGGTCCTAACCCATCCAGTCTGACAACATCTACTACTTCTTGGAATTCATTTAATAATTAGAATTGATCTATTATTGTAACATGTACTGAGGTACCGTGGAAAAACTTTGCTTTGCGTGCTCCCATATAGATCATTTCAGCACACAGGTACTTTGAAGTCCTGAAGAAGGGTCTTGGTTCAACATGTTGACTGTTTATTCATTTCCATAGATGCTGCCTGACCTGCTGAGTTTCTCCCACCATTTGTGTGTATCACATAGATACACTGAGCTAGTACAAACAGAATCAGGTTTAATATCACTGGCATATGTCATGGAATTTGTTATTCTATGGCAGCAGTACAGTGCAATGCAATACAAAAAAAATGTACAGGTTACTATATATAAAAATTATTGTGCAAAAGTCTTAGGCAGGGATCTTAAGCTAGGGTGCCTTAGCCTTTTGCACAATAATATGTTTGTCAATGTGGCGTGGAGAGCAAGTTTGTAAATCTGGTGGTAAATGGGCTGCAGTAGTAGTGGACAGTAACCCATAGTGATGCTGGATTGTGTCAATCCTTTTCTTTCATCAAGACAAGCTGGTTACATCAGACTTTTACATATAAGATCCTGGCATTGTAACTGTATCCTTCCCTCCTGTACTGTGCTGTCTGTGTTTTGAAAAGAGCCATGTATTGAGTCCACGGTGTTGAACGAAGATTGTGTCAGCTCTGACAGCTTGATGATGATTGATGTTGCAGTTGGTTTCTGCACTAGCAGAGGACAACTCTTCTGGAGGCCACCTGTCGCCATCTCCTGTGACCATACAACATTGAAATGCCTTTTAGACTGATGTAAAGATGATATTACCAGCTTTGGCCACCCCTCACCACAGGACAAGTGATCCAATTATCAAATGCTATTTAGCTGTCATTCAGATCAACTCAGATTTCAAGTGTAGCGGCATCAGAAAGCAGTGAGTTTATTGTAACTGGTCCACTTAATATTAAAATAGAAAGTTTCTGTAGAATAAGATTTTTTTTGAAAAAGGACAGATTATAGTGTAGTGTTTTAAGGACTTTTAACACTTGGACAGGACCCCAATCTCTTTGTGAAACCAAAGTTACATAGATTTCAAAATTAGAAAAAAAAAACTCTGTAGATGCTGGAAATCTGAAATGGAAGTTTTTCAATGCTTCTAGGTAATGCTCTCTTCTCGCTGCTGCCATCAGACAGAAGGCACAGGAGCCCAAAGTCCCATGCTGCCAGGTTCGGTAACAGCTACCCTTCTAAGGCTCCTGAACTAGTGTGGATAACTTTACTCACCTTAAATCTGAACTGATTCCACAACCCATGGACTTACGTTCAAGGACTCTACAACCCATATTCTCAGTATTATTTACAGTACTGTGCAAGTCTTTGATACATATATAAATAACTAAGGTGCTAAGACTTTTGCACAGTACTTGTCAATGTGGAGTGGAGAGCAAGTCTGTAAATCTGATGGGATGAAGTATGTTGGGAAAGGCGAGAGTGGAGTGTCGCAGGAGTGGTGTGAGAGATGAAGAGTGACGTGTGGGTGCAGACACACCCAGCTCTGAGACACCAGGCAAGGTCACTTGATTCCAAACAATTGGTTTATTGATCATTACAGGATGTCTCTCTGGTGCTTTCCTCTTTTCCCAACCATGATTCCCTTCTCCCTACCCCTTCCCACTCTCAGTCGACAATAGAGACACAAATCAGAATCAGGTTTATCATCACTCACATATGTCATGAAATTTGTTCTTCCTTTTGTGGCAGCAGTACAATAAAATTACCACAGTACTGTGCAAAATTCTCATGCACCCTAGCTATGGTATATATCTGTACCTTAAGACTTCTGCACAGTTTGTATTTACTTATTTTTTAAAATTTGCAGTTTCCCTTTTTGGCGTGTGCCTGTGCGTGTGGGTCTGCATATCAATGCGTGCACCCATGATGGATTTTTCATGGCTTTTTTACAAGGTGCTGAGAGAGAGAGAGACTGTGTGGCGGGCCACTCCTCACACAGACACTTTTGCAGTATTTTCCCTTTATTTTACGAGTTCGAGTTGCGGTCTAGACACTCAACCCAGCACGGATGGAAAGCGAACCCGACTGGTTTCGAACCCGGGAACCTCCGCTCCCGGGTCTGGCACCGATGTCATTGTGCTACCAGCTGGCCGGCGGTTTCCCTTCTTTTGCACATTGGTTGTTTGTCAGTAGCTTTTCATTGATTCTAGTTTAAAGTAAATTTATAATCAATGTTACCCTGAGATTCTTTTAATGAAGACTGTACATAAAGACTGACAAACAACCAGTGTGCTCAGGAAGGCAAACTGTGCAAGCACAAAAAGAACAATTAACAATAATAATAAATAAATAAGATTGAGAACGTGAGCTGTAGAGTTCTTGAAAGTGAGTGAGATTTCTGTTCTACTGTGATTGTCTGCAAGAAAATGAACGAAGAAAATAATGATACGTATGTACTTTGATAATAAACCTGGTGTGAAATACTCAGAAGGTGGCATTATAAGAGTTAATGTTTCAAATTTCAGAGAAAGCAGGGAGTGGCATATAGTACAAAGGGAATATCTCGGATAGGGTGAGACCACGGCTGCCCAGGTGATTCTAATGTTTAGTGAGCGACCTGGTTAACAGGGAGTGTCTGCCGAGAATGAATGTTTAATGTGTGAGGGAGGTAAAAATTATGCAGGGTGCATGCATCATCTTGGAGTGGCAGCTACAGCCCTGCACCTTAACCTAGCAACCAGAATCAAATTTATTATCACTGACGTACAGTAGATCATATGTACTTTGTTGTTTTGCAGTGGCAGTACAGTGCAAAGGTATACAATTGCTATAAATTACAAGACCAAAAAATAATGTAGGGGGAGAAAGGAATAACAAGATAATGTTCATGGACTGTTAAAAAAATCTGATGGCAGGGGAGGAGAAAAGCTGTTCCTGAATCAGTGAGTGTCAGTCTTCAGGCTACTGTACTTACTTCTCAATGGCAGTAATGAGAAGAGAGCATGTCCCAAATGCTGAGTGTTATTGATTGAATTAAATATTGAATTGACTTTATTTCTTACATCCTTCACATGGAGAGTAAAAATTTTTCCGTTACATCTGTCTAAATGTGCAATTTATAGTAGTTTGTAATAAATAGTATGTGCAACAGGACAGTCAGTATAGCATAGAAATACAGTTGTATCAGTGTGAATTAATCAGTCTGATGGCCTGGTGGAAGATGCTGTCCCAGATGGAACAGTTTGTGGTTGGGGCTGACTCGGGTCCCCAATGATCCTTTGGGCCCTCTTTATGCACCTATCTCTGAAAATGCCCTGAATCATGGGAAGTTCACATCTACAGATGCGCTGGACTGTCTGCACCACTCTCTGCAGAGTCCTGCAATTTGAGGGAAGTACAGTTCCCATACCAGGCAGTGATGCAGCTAGCCAGGATGCTCTCAATTGTGCCCTTGTAGAAAGTCCTTAGGATTTGGGGATTCATGCCAAACTTCGTCAACCGTCTGAGGTGAAAGAGGCACTATTGTGCCTTTTTCACCACACAGCCAGTATGCACAGACCTTGTGAGATCCTCGGTGATGTGTATAGAGAGAGTAAATGAGGGGGCTTAGTATACAGCCCTGAGGGGCAGAGGTGAGGGAGTCCATTCTTATCACCTGCTGGCGATCTGACAGTAAGTACAGGATCCAGCCGCACAAAGTAGGGTGAAGGCCAAGGTCTCTGAGTTTCTTGTCAAGCCTGGAGGGAATTATGGTATTGAATGCTGAACAGCATTCTCACATAAGCATCCCTCTTCTCCAGATGTGTGAGGACGGTGTGCAGAGCTGTGGCTATTGCGTCATCTGTCGATCGGTTGTGTCAGTAGGCGAATTGTAGGAGGTCCAGTGTGGATGGTAGCGTGCTGCAAATGTTGTCCTTGACCAGACTCTCAAAGCATTTGCTTATTATTGAGGTGAGTGTGACAGGACACCAGTTATTCAGACATATTGCCTTTGTCTTTTTAGGTGCAAGAACAATGGTGGATGTTTTGAAGCAGGAGGGTGCTCTACATTGGGCGAGGGAGAAATTTAAAATGTCTGTAAACATACCTGCCACTTGTGCTGCGCACATCCTGAGTATCCGCTCTGGGATACTGACTGGTCCCACAGCCTTGCGACTGTCCACTTGTTGGAAACACCTGCGTACTTCAGCTTCAGAGATGACCAAGGTGCAGGTTGCTTCAGAGGCTGTTCTGGGGGTCTCAGTGTTGGTGATATTGAATAGAGTGTAAAAAAGATTTGGCTCATCTGGGAGAGAGGCAGTGTTGTTAGCAGCACCACTGTGCTTAGCTTTGAAGTCTGCGATGGTGTGCAGATCTTGCCATAAGCTGTATGTGCTGTTGGTGGAGATTTGTGTCTGGATCTTGTCCCTGTATTGTCATTTCGCCGCCTTGATAGTTGGTGATGGATGCTTCCTTCTTGAGGCACTGCCTGTGATGGAGCTGGCTAAGTCTCTTTCTCTTGCAATCCTGTGCATTGGAGCCTCCAGACCAGGCTGTAATGCTGTCAGGTTGGCAGGAAATACAGTCAATACACCCACCCTTGGTCATTTTTATTGTAATCAATAAAGAAAAAGCAATCTCCATAGGCCTATATTAAAGCTATGTTTTGGCAACACTTTAACCATGCAGAATGTACATGTTCAATGATAATTAAAGATTAGCTTTATTAGTCATGGGTACATCAAAGCATACAGTGAAATACATCATTTGCTTCAAAGAGCACTATATGAGGTCATTCTTACTGTCGGTTATAAGGCTCTATAATAAGTCAACCTATGACCCCCTCCTGTTAGATGTTTGAGGTTACTTATTTTTTATTCTTTCTTACTTCTCCTAATACTTGTATATCTGTGCAACGGTAATTTCCTTTGGGATCAATAAACTACCTATCTACATTGGTGCTAGAATTTTCTCTATTTCTGCATAAATATAACCTAAAATATGGTCAGATGTTCATGCAAGTCCTAAATCTAGGTAACAAAAACCCAATTAAATAGCACAAAAACATTATACTTGTTCATTTATTTATTGAGGAGAATGATCCAATAATATATATTTGTTGGAAAATGTATGTGAACATTTGCTTTCAGTGACTGGTGTGACCCCCCCATGTACAGCAATAGCTTCAACCAAACGTTTCTGGTAACCGTTGATCAGTCCTGAACATCGGCTTGGAGGAATTTTTGGCCATTCCTCTTTACAAAACTATTTCAGTTCATCAATATTTCTAGGATACCTTGCATGAACAGCCCTCTTCAGATCATGCCACAGCATCTCAATTGATCTAAGCTCTGGACTCTAACTTGGTCATTTCAAAACACAAATATTTTTCTTTTTAAACCATCCTGTTGTTGATTTACTCTTGTGTTTCGGATCATTGTCTTGTTGCATCACCCAACTGCTATTATGCTTTAGGTGACGGACAGCTACCCTGTCATTCTCCTGTAAAATGTCTTGATACAATTTTGAATCTATTGTTTCCTCAGCAACTGCAAGCTGTCCAGGCCCTGAGGCAGCAAAGCAGTCCCAAATCATGATGCTCCTTCCACCATGCTTCACCACTGGAATGAGGTTTTGGTGTTGTTCTGCAGTGCCCTTTTTCCCTCCACACATAGCAGTGTGCATTTCTGCCAAAAAGTTCAACTTTTGTCTCATCTGTCCAAATATTGTCCCGGAAGCATTGTGGAACATTCAGGTGCAAACTTGAGACATGCAGCAATATTTTATTTTTGGAGAGCAGTGGTTTCCTCCGTAGTGTCCTTCCATGAGCACCATTCTTGTTCAGTGTTTTTCTTATACTGGACACATGAACAGAGACTCGCTTAGCTATTCACAGTACAGAAATTTTGACCGAGGTACCCAAACTTTTGCATGCCACTGTACATACTTAGATGATAAATGTAGTTTGAATCTTCGGTGTGAAGTATTCTGTTAAAAAAAATTACAGATTTATATACTGTAGTTGTGTTATATAGAGACCTAACATCAGGTGTTTATATATAGATACAGAAAATGATTTTTTTTTCATCACAAAGAAGCAAACCACTGGTATCAAGCAAAATTTAAAAAGACTCAAACAAAAGATTCAACTACAATGCACAGAGTGAAGCTTGTATTTCCTAATTAGCCTTTTCATTCCAAAGTGTGGCCAACCTTCAGCAATACAGGAAAAATAATGGTGCAAAATAAAATATAAATCCTCAAAAAAAAAGCAATGACATTTACCCAGCAGATGACAAGGAAGGAAATAATTAACTCTTCTCTTCCTCTTGTATACTCTTTCCTTAATTGCAGCCTGGACTGTTGTAATTGGTATTGGTTTATTACTGTCACATGTACTACAAGAAAGTGAAGAGCTTGCCTTACATACGGTTCACAGATCAAATCATTACATAGTGCATTAAGCTAGAATAAGGTAAAACAATAACAATACAGGCATCTAAGGCACTGAAAAAGTGCAAGATCATATTGAGGTAGATATTGAGGCCAAGCATCCATCTTATCTTACAAGAGGTCCAGTCAAGAGTCTGATAACAGTGGGGCAGAAGCTGTCCTGAAGCCTAGTGCTTTCAGTCTTTTTTATCTTTTACCTGATGGGAGAGGGAGAAGAGAAAATGACTGGGGTGAGTAGCATCGTTGATTATGATGGTGCTTTACTGAGGTGGTGAGAAGTGTAGACGGAGTCCATAGAGGGGAGGCTGGTTCCTGAGACATGTCCACCACACTGCAGTTTTTTGTGGTCATTTGCAAAGCCGCTCTGCATTCAGACAGAATGCTTTCTATAGTGCATTGATAAAAAGTAGTAAGGGTCAATGGGGACATGCCAAATTTCTTTAGCTCATTGACAATTAGAAATCCAACCAGCTGCTCCAATTTCAGTTTACAAATTAAATTCGGAATTTGCAGTCTGTCTGCAGACCTAAACTATTTGCGGCTCATTGGGGTCACAATCTGCTTAGTGTCTGGAAATCTCAGCCTCTGCTTAAGTATCTGCAATGTCTCATTTTGGTTGTTTGCTTGGTCTTATCATTGCCCCTCTCTCTTTCTCAATTCAGGTAATCGGGTCAAATGAGGTTGCTGTACCAACACATCTTTACAAAGTTATCCTCGCACAAAAGGATAGTGCGTCATCTGCACCATTGTCACTGGGAGCCTTTGTCGTACCCAACGAACCAATCGGCTTTGATCATCAGTTGGCTGAGTACCAAGTGAATCTACAGACGCTGGAGAAAATGGCTGGGCTCACGTTTTTTCCAGTCCTGGACAAGACCAGCCAGTGCTGTGACCTCTGTGAAGCAGACACTTGCCGGATGCTCGACGCCAGGGAGTTCACTCTATATGTTGCTGCACGAAAAGTTAGAAGTGCCAGGACTTTACACAGATTGGAGACGGTTATGGGCGAACTCCGGGAAAATGGGATTCAGCCGGACAAATACCTGGCGGATCTGTACCAGCAGAAAAAGCAGGAGGTGGAACTGAAGGAACCAAGCGAAAACCAAGCAGCCAAGGGTGGATAAGCCACGTCAAAGTCTCGAGTGTGTTTTATGTCATATCACACAGAAACAGACCCTTTGGCCCATCACGTCCAGGCTGAATCATTTTGCAAACCCATAATGATCCCACTTGCTCCCATATCCTTCAATACCTGTCCATCTAAATACCTTGAGTGTAGTAATTATATTTGAATCCACTACATCCCCAGCAGCGAGTTCCATATTTCTTTTAAAACATACAGTGTCTATAACAAGTATTCACCCCCACCAAGGAAGTTTTCATGTTTTATTGTTTTATAACATTGTGTCACAATAGATTTAATTTGGCTTTTTTGACACTGATCAACAGAAAAACTCTCGTGTCAAAGTGAAAACAGATTTCTACAAATTGGTCTAAATTTATTATAATTATTAAACATAAAATAATTTATTGTATAACTACTCAACTCCTTCAAGTCCGTATATAGTAGATGCACCTTTGGCGGCAATTACAGCCTTGAGCCTGTGTGGATAGGTCTCTATTAGCTTTGCACATTTGGACATTGCAACTTTCCCCCATTCTTCTTTACAAAACTGCTCAGGCTGTTATCGGTTTGCATGGAGATCTGGTGAACAGCCCTTTTCAAGTCCAGCCACAAATTCTCAATTGGTTTGAGGTCAGGACTCTGACTCAGCCACTCCAGGACATCAATTATGTTGTTTTTAAACAATTCCTGTATATCTTTGGCTTTATGCTCGAGGTCATTGTCTTGCCAGAAAACAAATCTCCGAAGTCGTAGTTCTCTTGCAGACTGGATCAGGATTTCCCTGCATTCACTTTACCCTCTAGCTTCACAAGCCTTCCCGGTCCTGCTGCAGTGAAGCATCCCCACAGCATGATGCAACCACCACCATGCTTCATGGTAGGGATGGTGTGTTTTTGATGATGTGCGGTGTTCGGCTTACACCAAACATAGCCTTTAGTCTGATAGCCAAAAAGCTCAATTTTGGTTTCATCAGACCATAGAACCTTCTTCCAGCCAACTTCAGAGTCTCCTACATGCCTTCTGGCAAACTAGCTGAGATTTGAGAGAGTTTTTTCAACAGTGGCTTTCTCTTTGCCACTCTCCCATAAAGCTGCACCTGGTGAAGCACCTGGGCAACAGTTGTAGGCGTAATCTCTCCCATCTCTGTCTGAAGCTTGTAACTCCTCCGGAGTTGTCATAGGTCTCTTGGTAGCCCCCTCTCACTAGTCCCCTTCTTGCACAGTCAGTCAGTTTTTGAGGACGGCCTGCTCTAGGCAGATTTACAGCTGTGTCATTGTCAAGAAGGATTCCTTTTTCTTCTTTGAACATGTGCAGCTTCCCCACTTGAAAGAGACTGAATGCGTCTTCCCGAAGGTTTCTTAACTGGATTCCACTCAATGACCAAACAACTTTTCCTTTTTCCTCCTTTTATTTTTCGCAAGTGTGACAGTTTGATAGTTCCATCAACCATTAGTCATTAGGTGAAAAAACTGGCCACCTCTCCGGACTTCGTAGACGGATTCTGACCTGCAGACTCCCCGCTCCCTCATAGACCGTTATGTTTATAAACCGGGCGACCCTTCCTGAAGGTTCCCAAGCTCTTCTTAAACCTCACGCCATTTCTCAGAAGCGCCTGTGCGCGATGATCCCCGTGACAAAGCTAGCGCAAACCCAAACCGCAGTGACAGCAGTGCTCTTTTCCATGAAACAGTCTCTCAAGTTATTTAAAGTTCAGCATCTTACCGCAGATTCCAACGCTGCTCCCGGACTGCCGCTGTGATGCTGCCGGGTCCTCCCGATGTTCCGGACAGAAGCAGCGCTCAGGCAGTGAGTTCCATCCGGTCTATCAGTGTGTTCTTGCTATTCCTTCTAAATTTTATTTTCTTTTGCCTCTAGGTCCCAATACTTTCTAGAAACTCTAGTTTGACTTGACAGTCATATTCTTTCTATTTCTTGATGATTGACAACTGTACTTCAAGTGACTTGGAAATTTTCTTGTATCCATCTCCTGGACTTGTGCTTTTCAATAACTCTTTCATGGAGTTGCTTGGAGTGTTCTTTTGTCATCATGGTGTAGTTTTTGCCAGGATACTGACTCATCAGCAGTTGGACCTTACAGATACAGGTGTATTTTTACAACAATCAATTGAAACACCTTTACTGCACACAGGTCTCCAAATACAGATATCCATTTAACTAATTATGTGACTTCTAAAACCATTTGGCTGCACCAGTGATGATTTGGTGTGTCATGTTAAAGGGGGTGAATACTCATGCAATCAATTATTTTGCATTTTATATTTGTAATTAATTTAGATCACTATGTAGAGTTCTGTTTTCACTGACACAAAAATGTCTTTTTCTGTTGATCAGTGCAAAAAATCCCAAATTAAATCCACTGTGATTGAATGTTGTAAAACATGAAAACTTCCGGGGGGAGGGGTGAATACTTCTTATAGGCACTGTATATATGTGTTTTAGGGCTTGTCAAATGGTGTTAAATATGTTGTTTATAGTATAATGTGTGCAGTATTGTATCTGATTTGTACCAGGAAGCTCTAGCTTATGTCCTATTCTGTGTTAATTTGGTTATGTACAGAGAAAGATGGTATTAACACTTTTTCTTCAAGTGCATCTATGCATCAAATGGAAAGCATTTTACTTAATTATTTGAATTATATTTTTACAGCTATTGACTAGTTACATGTACACATTTACAACCTTTTCAAAAAAAAACTTGTGATATTGTTATGTAACATTCTAAAGGGAGTTTCAAGCCAGCCTTCTGATTATCAGTCGTCAAAAAGTGTTAGAACAGTGGATGAATGTAGCACTGGAGATGCTGTAGTTTGGAGCAGTAAACAGTCTCTTGCACGACATTGGAGGCAAAAGGATAACCCTGCATCAGCACTGACAAAGCCAGTATAAGAGGTGAGAGGGTGGGATGAAAATGGCTGATAGGTGATAGGTGGAACCAGGTGAGCTATGATGCCAGATGGAGCCAGGCAGAAGGTGGGAGTTAAGGCTGGAAGGTCTGGGACCAGGTAAGGGAGGGATAATGGGCAGCTAGAATTGATGGAGGAGTGGGTATGGAGAAGAGTGTACTGGATGACCATTTTGCACCTGCGGTCTGTCTGCAATGGCCATCTTGTGCTTCTGGCTGGATGTCATTTCATCTCCCCCACTGATCTGTCTTTGGCCTTCTCCACTGCCACAGCAAGGCTAAACACACATTAGAAGAACAATCACTCATATTCCACTTGGGTACACTACCAACCCAATGGGATGAGCATTGAGTTTTCCAGTTTCAAGAACTCATACTCACTGCATTTTTTGCCCACTCCTGTTGGTGGATCTCCAGATGTCTCAAGTCACTCATCATCCCATCTTGGGAATACATGGCCATTGTCACTGTCTGAGTCCAGAAACTCCCATTTGAACAGTGCTTTTGGAAAACCTGTAAAGTGAATGGAGAATCAAATGAACTGCAACAATTCAAGATGACAACCTACCAGCTCCTTACGGACACTCGAAAAGGATTGTGGATAGCAGTGTTGCAATGTCTTACTAATGTCCCAATGTTGTCTACTGTGCTGGATGAATTATTCAAAATTTGGAATAGGCTGAGGAGAATAAATTTTGCCCTTACTGACCTGTTAAGTTATGGTGCCCTTTGTTTTCTGCAGTTTGACATTTGAACTAAACATTTCCTAAGTACTATACTCTCTTCCTTTCTGACGCTACCTCCTACATATATTTTAGATACTATAATCAACCTTAATCCATGTCAGAAAGGTGTAACGGCTATTATTTATAACATTATTATGAAACTTAGGAAAGCTCCATTTGATAACATTAGGTCAGATTGGGAAAAGGAATTGGGCCTTACTATCCCGGCTGATGACTGGGCGCATATT